>NC_059472.1:10895789-11197241 GCF_018139145.2 Gymnogyps californianus
GCCCCATGATCATGTTTCGATCCTTATAAATTATTTACATCAGATATGAGGAAGCGGAGACATCAGAGATGGAAAAGACGCACCAGCCCATCCCCTGGGGAAGAGAGCTGGATCCTTCCCTGTGTCACACGAGCGAAGCAGGGATGCTCTGTCTCTCCTTCGGAAGGTGTTTTGCTGCTCAGTGCCCTCACCAGGCTGAATTTCTTCATAATATCTTGGCATAAATTGCATTTGTTTTGACTTCTAATCCCTTCCTCCTGGCATTACCACCTGCCTGTATCCCATGCAGTCCTCTGGAGTTGTGCAGCATCACTGGGACACTTCCCTCTTCAAAATTTTCAAAAGAAATGAATCATTCTGCAAACTCCAGTGAAAGATACCTTAGAGAATAATCCAGAGATCGAGAATTTAAAAAAAAAAAAAAAAAGTAAAATCAGACCGATTTTGAAAACCGAGGACCTTCAGCTAGAACTTCACTCTTCCTGCCTTCGCCTCCCAAAGGGGGAGGGCAATTGCTAGCTAGGGATGTGGTCAGCAGAAAAATATTTCCTGAGCTACAGACCAACTGCTTTGTAAAGTTACTCCTGCAGCACTAAAGGAAACGAGTGACTCCAGCGCAGCTTCATTCTGCATCCCGCAATGCTCAGCCAGCTGGATTTTATGGGACAGGGCAGCACTCACCCTCCTGAACGCTTGGCAAAGTTCAGAAGGCACATAACAACCCTGTCCCCATCCCTAGCATCACATTTTAAGAGCTAACTCCCTCCTGACAACTGAGATAGAGTACATAAAGGAGCGTGTCATGCTTTGAACTCCACGGTAATTCACCTCCTTGCCAGGATTTGCACATTCTTTCTGTTGGCTCCAAGAGTTGTCAATGCTTCCTTCACTTACACAGAGCTTCGTGCAGATGAAAGACTCCCGCTGCGAGTCGTCAAGATTTACTGTAATTTTGCTTCAGATCAGGAAAGCACTTACGCGTGCGCTTAAATCACTGCCGAAGTCAAGTATGGTTGCACGCTCCCATACTCCAAAGCACTCAAGATTAAACCCTTTTTTTTTTCTTTGGGATAAAAAGGCATTGAGAATCTTAATTAAAGCTAGATGGCAATTACCTAAATGAGCTGTTTGTCACTCATAACAAATCAGGTGGGAAGATGATCAAGCACAGTTTGGAAGTGAGGACAGAAATTGGATGGGGAAAAGCCAGCACTGAGAGTGTGGCCGAGCAAACATAGGGTGCAGGACACAGCGCTTGTCCACAGCACCTTTGAAAACAGGTTCTGTGTTTTCAAGACACCAAAGCTATAGAGGAGAGATTCCCAGTTAATTTCTACTGAAGATTCCCCTTCTAATGGATGTTTTCCAACCTGCTCAAAATGAGAGGGACTGAGCTTGTCCGCTTCTTCCCCATGGTGTAATGCATTTCTGCTGGCTTGTCCTGCTTCGCATGCATGAGCCTATGCTGGTACTGGGAAGCCCTGAGCATGGAACAGATGTTTTGGAGGCTCTTCTAGACTCAATGACTCCTACCTGGCTGGCAGCAGCTGTGCTGAACAGATTTGAGGATTCAAGTATTTGGGAATATTTGGTAGTTCAGCCCTTCCAGTCCCCATTCCCGTACTGTGAGAGATATACATGGGATGGCTACCAGCCACAGTCAACCACAGCCCCAGCAGGTTGCTCCACAGCTCTCTGCTGCAACATCACGCCAGGCTGCGCCAGAGCAGGACCAAAACTGGGCACTGACAACGTCCCGGCCACACGCTGGAATCACTTCAACCTCCCCCTATGAGCATGCAAGCCTAACCCAGAAAATGGTTTCTAGCAAGAGCATTGTGGGTTCCAGGTTGACTGTACCCTGGTGGCTTCTAGAGAAAAATTACCTCAGCTGACAAATAAAATGACAGGTTTGGGGTTTTTTTTCCAACTGCAAACTCAGTCTGGGAACCGAAAGCAAAGACATGAGCTCTCCTTGTCACCTCAAGCACCGCTACCTGGCACGTAATCTTGACATGCTTGAGATGCGCATGCTATGGGTACGCTGGGTGCATGCCGTGGGTATGTGGGGTACATGCCATGATGCCATGGGTGTGTGGGTTGCATGCCGTGGGTATGCAGGATGCTTGCTATGCGTATGTAGGGTGCACGCTGTGAGTATATAGGGTGCACACCATGGGTATGCAGGGTGCACACCACAGGTATGCGGGGTGCACACTGTGGGTACGCTGCCTGAGTTCAACTCAGCCAATGTTATCCGCAACAATTCAGAAGCCACAGCAGGACTCAATGCCTGAGACGACGGACAGACAGAGCACACGGTCGGCAGTTAGAGGGAAACCCCTCTCCTCTTTCTTTTAACAAATCCAACATGATCCTGCATTAGGATGAAGAGCAGGAGCCCGGCAGGACAAGCCAAGCTGACTCAGCTGGGAGTGAGCTGGCTACACCGGCTGGTCGCCCCAGCTGGCCACCAGCCCGAGCACAGCGCTTCCCCACGACCACCCGCAATCCCCCCGAGGCAACCACCCATTTCCACAGGATGGGACAGTGCTGCACCCAAAAGCAAACCGCTGATAAACAGATACCTCAGCAGGAGCTAGGTAACGGGGAAAAACCTGACTGTGGTGCAATGTTGTGTGGACCCAGCTGGGGAGCGAAGCCCAAGGGCCGGCTGGTCATCCACCACCCCGGAGACCTCCATCCCAGCATGACCTCAGGACACTGGCATTTGGGCAGCTGCGGTGGTGCAGGGCCAGGGGCTGACGGGCTGGCCCGAGGTCGCTGCGGCGAGGCCGGGGTGACTCAGCATGATTCAGGGAGGAAAATGATGAAGAGAGAAAGTCTGAAGAAGGAGGACCCAGCTCACACGTAATGGCACCCTGAGGCACCTGGGACCCCCATGCTGTGAGCTGTGATGGGTGCTGGGCTGCGTGACAGAAAGCAGGAGGCAGGACACGGAAAAACCTCAAAATCAGGCTGCGGACACTGTTTCAGGAGAAGGAGGGAGGCTGCACGTCCCCAGGGACGGTTCCACCCACGAGGAGGGTGGCACTGTCCTGCTCTCTGACCCCCGCCGCCCTGTCCCGGGGACAGGGCTCCCTGGGAACGCTGCACACATCAGCCCCAGCATTTCTTGCAGGCTGCCAAAGAGGACGGCTGCTGCAAATGGCAGAAGAGCCTCCCCGAGGAGTGACTCACGGCACGGTCTTGGCCCACCACCACACCATGGAGGGCTGTTATCTCCAGGCATCTCATGGGGTGCTGCAGAAAGCGGTGGCGGTGGTTTGGCTCTTTGAAACCAAGCGGTCCTCTCCGGGCAACATCGCTTTGAGACCCGTCCCATGCTCCCGAGAGCATGCCAGGGCTGAGCCAGCAAGGGTGTTCATGGTGGGACCTTCAGCCGCAATGTCCTCACCGTACCCGGAGTGGCTGTCAACCTTATACCGACCTAAAGAATGTCTTTTGCTGGACACTTGGGACTTGACCTCCTGCTGTGCATGACGTGGCTGCCACAGGCCAGCTTAGAGATACTTGTAATTAAAGGGTGAGTGAATTAACTTGCTACAGTCACAGAAAAACTGAAAAACTCACATGAGACCATTTAGCAGAAGAAACCCATGGTGCACATCCGTGGAAGAGGGCATTTTACCAGATGCTGAGAGATGACCCTGCCCTGTCCTTAGTACAACACTGTAAGAGAGTATTGACCTGGCAAAGACACCCTCCTGCGAGGAGAAAGCAAAGATTCTAATTCAGAGCTGCCTTTTCCAGGAACCTTTTACACAGAGTTTGACGACGCCTGGGTGGCTGGCTGGTCTTGCTTTCTGCCCAGGAGGGCTCCTAGGGACAAATCTGTCTTCATGGACAGAGCCCAGCTAGAGGAAAGGACAATCCACCCAACAGGTCCCTCCACTCTGTGTCAAGAGCTTTGCCTGGATGCATTGTAGAAGCTGAATGCCCCATGCTGTTGGTTCTGCACCGCGAAGAGGCAAACAGAAGGCAAAGGGAAGATGCTGTGCCAGAAGCAGCTATAAGGAAGACCAGTTGTTTCTCCCTGGCTCTCTCCTACCTGCTAAACACCCAGAGAACAGCTTGAATCGTCGGCAGCTACCAGATAAACTCCAAAGCACGCAAGAGAGAAAGGGAAAGAGAGGAAGGAAAATAACCTGTCCGTTAAAGAGGCGGGAGGATAGAGAGATGAAGCTTTATGCAAGCTGTGAGTAAGTCTGTAGAAAAGCTAGGGCTGCCGGTAGGAGGGGATGGTTATTTACACCACCTAATTTGAAGCAAAGCCTTCACGCACAGTGGGAGAAGAGGGTCCCCGGCTCCTACTGGCTGTGAAGCCTGAAGTTATCAGCCGTGCATACAAGGACCTTCCAAGCGAAGATGTGTTTGCACAGCTGTAGGCCCCTCCATTTCAGTTAAATGAACAGCCTCGCTTCCCCTCCTCAATCCCACGTCCTCCCGGGCACACGGACAATCCTCGGATCTGCAACAAAACCTTGATGCAAGCGCCTCTGACCTACAGACACAAATCCATTTATCGCAGGGCCGGGAGGCTGGACAAAGAGGAGCGGTGTCTCAGAGCTGGGTGCCAGGGACCTCTCTGATTCAGCAAAGCCCTTGATAAGAAATGTCATCCTCCATTGAGTAATTTTAGCCCGCGAGATAAGAATCTCTATCAGGCTCAAACATATGGCTGGCTACAGAGCACGCAGCAAAATGAGACAGGTAATTTATTTGCTTGTGCTAAGAGCACTCCCAGACTCAGAAAAGCTGATGCAATGAAATAATAAGTGCCAAATTACACTCAGTTCTTCTTTGGAGACCTGTAAGAGGCTCCTGCAAGATACAAAGGGTTGTATCTCTCTCCTCTGAGCATTAAGGCACTGAGGAGACAACAGTACTACACGACTAATGAAGACGGGGCTGCGCGGGATTTTCTAAGGTCTGTTCCTCTCGTTAAATCCTACTCGTTACACAGGAACTTACACCCACAGATATGACCGGTGCTCTGTATGAATTGCCGGTAGATGCTTTCCAGGGGAGGAAGTGGAGGGGTTAAGTGACAGAATTACACAGGACCGAGGGCTGAACTCCAGTCTCCTGAGATAAGCCCTAGTCGTTAGAGCAGGACCATCGGTCCACTCAGTGCTGCAACGTTCCCCTGCCAAGTCCAGCTTAGCACCTCTGATTTAGGTGACCTGGGCCAATCTGTATAAACATGATATTGGGCCAGATGTTGCACAGCTTGGGTTGCTCAGAGTAATGAACACCCTAACCCGAGCTGCGACAGGAGCATCTGATCCATGGGGACAACTCAATGACATTCCCAAGAAGCACTAAGCACATTTGACCACTGGCTGCTGGGAGAATCTGCTGAGGAAGGCTCACCCCTAGACAGCTCTTTCTTACACTCTTTCCTCTCTTGGTTATCATCAAGGGAGATATCAAACTAGATGGTCTCTCTCTGTACAGCCCTTCTATTCCCTCTCGTCTTCAACAGCATGGCTACTGTTCAACGTGTATCACACACTCCCCCACCATCACCTTTACATGGGGGAATTTCACTCTCAAACTGAAGATTAACATCTGAACGTCCACTCTGAAACAGAAACTCATGCTTAACTTGTAAATATTTCAATTTGGTGCTTCCAAGGAACTGGGCCAGACCCAGACTTCGAAATTGTCCTTCCTCTCTCTGATTCACTCCCGCTGTAGAAACATAGTAGCTACACACTTGGTCACAGATAGTCTCTTCATTGATGTGAAATCAATGTTGCTTCCTGGTCAGTGGTATCTTCCTATCACCAGATCTACCCATGTCATTGGCATTCTCACTGGAAATATCAGCAGCTAAACCAACGACTGAATGAGTCACAGAGATTAAAAACTTCTCGCTAATACTAAGAGATGGTCCTTCCAGCTGAGACATGGGGGTGAGTGGGAGCGGGGAAACCTCTGATCTGCAAAAAACAAGGGATTTTAATCTCAATGGAGTTCAATTCAGCATTTTTCATCATTGCCAAATTTATTAGGGAAACTGTTAACGCTCCCTAATGATGATGATACAGGTCTACATGCACATGCTGGCATGGCCTTCATGGCAACATCACACATAGCAACCTCAGAGGAGTCGTTTGATGTACCCTTTCCACTCTCACCACCACACGGCCTACACACGAACCAGCCGGACTGCACAAAGTGCAGCAGAGGAAAGCCACGTGTCCCTCACGCCCGTTGAGTTCTATCGCTAGAACAGACCAAGCTTAAGACACCTCTCTGCCATCCTGGCCAGCCTTCTCCTCCGAGGAATGCTTTGAGCACTCCAGAGCCTACGGCACAACAAGTGAGGAGACACATGTTTATGAGGAAAAACGTTTGCAGCAGGAGAGAAGCTAAAAAATACATCAAGCTTCAACTTTCTTTTCTGCAACCAACTTTTTTCAGTTCTCCAAAGACGGTAAATCAAAACAGGTAATTGTGCTCTGTTTTTTCCAGCTCCTGCCTTTCTCCTCTTGTGGCTTTGGATGAGGCAATGCGATAAGCCCATCTATTTCAGCTCTCTTTGTAGCTCATTAGTTTGGAAAATACATCACTGCTGTGCTCTGGAGCTGGAGCTGCAAACAGTGCAGATGAGTGTGAGGGACTTGTCATCCTCACTTCCAAAAATAAAGCAGCAAGTTCCTCTGGCATAAAGTAAAAGCACAAAGCTTCCTCCAGAAGCGATATATTTAATGTGTGTGTGTGTGAGCAGAGATGTTTGAAAAATTAAGCCTTAGATATGTGGGCAAGTAAGATCGTAGAGATTTGCTGATCATTTTTACATGAAGCCTACTCAAGTGTCTGCTGGCCTCTGCGATGTGCTCTGCAGAGGCAGGCACGGGTGACACAGGACATGGGAAGTGGGCAAGGGAGGGAGGTTGGGGGCAGTAGGAAAAACTACTCAATCAAAAATCAATGCCTGGACTTATCCCACTTCTTGTCTGATGGACATTTGAGTGAGGTGGGAAGAAGGGAAATTGTTTGGCTGGTTTGGGGTTTTTTTTTACCTTGTTATGAAGCTTCAGTCCCACTCTGGAGGTCAGGAAGCTGGCTTGTAGCATCACCTCTCCTCCTTCCTCCTGTATCTTCTTCCCTTGTGCACCCTCCTCCTGGGCAAAATCCATCTCTAAAACAAGAGCTATACTCCAGGCTTTTCTCCTTTTGAGCACTCGCAACAGCAACACAGCATTGATTTTAGTTATTCGTGCAAAGCAGCCAATTCCATTCTTTCTCCTTGTGTGATATTGGAGATATAAACTTAAGCCCCCCTGTCTGCGAAGTCTAGGGGGAGGGTCGCCTGGCGAGTTCAGAAAGTCTTTTGAAATATTGTAATCCAAGCCAAATCGCAGCTCGTCAATCTTCATCATCCAAACAGTGGAGGCACCTATAAAGAAAACACAATTTTAATATCTGGATTGGGACAGACTGACAAACTTTCAGGTTTTATACATGATTTCTGTTAGTATTAAAAGAGAGTAATGTTTGGTTCACCCTTCAAGGGGTACCCTGACCTTGCAGTACTGATGGAAGAACACCTTGTTCTTGCCTGCAAATTCAGCCAACAGAAGGTACTACTCAAACAGAGATGAACAAAGGATGTCAAAGAAAGCTGAAAAAACCCAATTCTATCATCCTTGGAGGGTTTCAAGATGTTGATTAGTTTTTTTACCCATTCTAAATGAGTGGGGGGGGGAAAAAAAAAGATAAACACCTTGAAATTTTGAATGTTGCTAAATTCAAACTCATTTTGATTTGAAGCACTTTTTATTTCAACAGTTGGAAAATTTCCCTTTGGTGTCATAAACTTTTACACTTTTCATTGTAATTTCCATTAGAAACAAAGAGTCATTTCAAATACAAACCAAAATACAAACACAGGCAGAAAGTTTAGATGTACTGTCAGTAGCCAACCTTCTCCAAAATTTTACTATACTTTTCCCAAAAAGGAGGATTTATTGAAGCCTTTTCTCTCCTGAGGGTGCATTCAACTTCAACACGGTGGCATATTAGTGAAAAATTCCCAGTCAGCTCAAATGCTGACAAAGGAAACATCAAGCTATTTTAATCAAATTAAATGGATTTTAATACACAATGCAATACAGTTAGTTTTACATGAAAATTCGATCCTAAAACAATTTCAGTGCTCAACTACAGATCCACATAGACCAGCAAAATGACTACATTGCATGTTGATTAATACTAATGCAGACATTGCTCCACTGGGTATAAAATACTGGCCCAATGAGGAGGCAGGAAAAACTCCAAAAATCAGATCTAGATTAAATTCTAAGTTTTGTCAAAAATAGCAGTTTTTTCTGTACAGAGAGAAACAGAAACACAGTATCAGGAACTAAAGATTTTCAGAATGTCCAGGAGCTTCTCCCGTGGACACTGGCCAGATGCAAGCAGTCCAATGTAATGGTCCTGAGAAAGAAATAACAACCCTTCATCTGCTTTCAGGAAACATTTGAAAGAGATGGAGAATCAACACGATGGAGATGTCTACAAGGCTTCTTTGGATGGCAAGAGCTGCAGAAGAAGGAACTGGCAGCCCCATCTCATCAGGAACGAACTGCAAACAAACTCCAACCCAGCAACCAAGGAGGACTGCCAGGGTAGGTGACACAGAAACTAGTTCAGGTTTAGAAGGTAGCTGGGAATAACTTGTAATTTAGCCTCATAAAAGAAGAGATCTCTTTTATCAATGGATGTTTGGTCTTACCCAGCTTTAATGTTCTTAGTTACAGAGACCCACAGTGAAGTGACAGGCTGGCAGGAGAAGCAGGAGGGCTGGTCTACACTGCTGAAGAAACCCCTCCTTTGGGCACAGGATGTGGCACAGGAGATACAAAGCCACTGAAGCTCAAACACATTTTTGCTAGAGAAGCTGAGAGGGGTGGATCACCTCATTGCCAGAGAAAACAAGATCATAACTGGTGTGGTGGAAGCAAATGGCTCTGGCACTCCCTGGGAGCATGGGAAGGACAGCTAGGAAGACGGGAACTGGAAACAGAGCGCAAGCCATGAGAGTGGCAGTACCATCCACAACTCCAGAGATGGGTGTCTCTGACCATCTCTTGCTGCTTTCTGTCTTTACGTCTCAAGCATTTACATGCCACACTGTCTCTCTTGCTCCAAGACCTGCTGCGCTGTTTTGGGGGCCTGGCTCTCTAAAGGCCCCCCCCACACACATACCAAGCCACTGCAGGCTCCTCTTGGGTTGTACAATGCTGTTCATCGCGTCCATCTCCATCCCGTGAATCACTGGGCCAGGCCTGCTGCTCCCTGCTGTGTAACCAAACACACCTGATGGCCCATCCTTGGCCAGGTCACTATGCTGTGTTACGCATTAGAGAGGAAGAAACACGAATAGGATGAGATCTACGCGTTTGGGCCACCCACCTCACACACACCTACCACATCAATGTCTCCTCCCCACTGGAGTGCTTTGCCACACCTTAACCACACGCTTCCACCTTCTTCCCCCATTTTAACCTGCACAACCTCCAACGTCACCTCATCACCCCTGGAAGGAGGTGACACACTAGCCCTAATTTTGGGCGATGAGATTCTTTTTTTATTTAAAGACCTTGTGGCTGTTCAGCACCTTTCAAGACCGGGTGCCCACGTCAGTGCTTTCCAAGGAGCACCACAAACTGGTCTGCTCTGAAGACATGCTCTCTGTGACGTTGAAAATTAGCCACCAGCAGAAGTCATTGAGGAAGAAGGAGAAAGAGCAGTGTGGTGTGAGGAGCTCCAGCGCACACTAGGGCTGGGTACGTATGGGAAGGGCTGTGACCGTAAATCGAGGGTTTGCAATGTGCAGCCTAGAAAGAGACTGCATGGCTCAGGGCATCTGGAATTACGGAGCATTATC
Organism: Gymnogyps californianus; assembly: GCF_018139145.2. Classification (NCBI taxonomy): domain Eukaryota; kingdom Metazoa; phylum Chordata; class Aves; order Accipitriformes; family Cathartidae; genus Gymnogyps; species Gymnogyps californianus. The sequence continues at coordinate 10,905,715 of NC_059472.1, forward strand.
CTCAGGCTGCCAGCGATATTCCCCTGGGCAGGGCATGACGCTGACACAGTGACATTCAAAGCCCAGCTTCCAGTAGCATCCCGGCTGCCTGAAGCCCTGGCACGAGGCAGCTGAGCTGTCCCAAAGCTGACCCTTCCCGGGAGGAACACCACATGCTGACAATACTGGCACGGGGATTAGCAAGGCAGTGTTGAAGTGCTACAGACAGATACAACCAGGGAGCGAAACAGCTTCCCACAAATAAGGGGACAGGCAGGAATATCTTTTCACACATCGGTCAGTTCACAAGCGGAGCTTTCCCTGTTCTCGGCTGAAGTGAACGTTCAGACATACAATTGTCTTGCCCATATGGCTGAGCTCCAACAGCACAGGTACACAGTGACCTGTAACCAGGCAAACCTGGGGCATAGTACTTACAACAATTACATGCAAGACTACCTCCACACACCCTACCCGAACGGTAAAAGCAAGAATAATTTGGGTTACGGTCTGGACTGCCTTCCTCTCCCACGCTTCCTCGGCAGCTGGTTGTCTCTGCTTCTGCTGCTGTCTAAATTTCCCCCTCCTCCATTCCTGCATTACTAATAAATTAGCATCACACATAGCAGCAGGCAGTAAAATGCACCAGCAGGGCTGCTGAAGGCACTGACTTCAACAGTGGCTTAAGCAGATGTGCTAAGGAAACATCTGGATGTTATTACCAAAAGGCTTTCTAGGTTCCCCATCAGATCAACACCTCTGTTTCCTCTGAGTCATTATACGTAAGAAACAACATAAAACTGATAATAAAAGTGCCCCAATTGGAAATACAGTCAGCCCTCTGTGTCTAATGTCTAGAAATATGCCAGCACTGACCCAAACCCTCAATGGGGGCAGCCAACCCATGGCTCCCAAGCAAGGAGCTTGGTGCTACACTCCGTAGCCAGCAACGACAGGTTTGGCTGGCACAGGGCTTGCAGGTTAACCGTCTCCATGGTTAATCTCCATGGGAGAAAGCAATCCATCAAGACCTGAAGAGGTCAAAAAAAAATTGCAGGACTCTGGAGCCCAGTGGCACACAGTCTGTCCTGTCCCACCACGCACTGGAGATACATCTCAGTGTTATTTCCCTCTTGTGAACCATTTTCCTTCCCCCAGCTCTGTAAAATACTTTCCTAGCAGCTCTGAGCCATATAAAGATTTTTGACATGTGGCTCATACAGTGAGAAAGGTTGGACTAAAACTCCTTTCAGAATACAAACCAAGAAAAAAATACATCAAAAAGACTAATGAGATGCTTGGTGTATTAAAGAAATGGCTTCATGGAAACTTTTCAAACACACGAGACCTACAGGACTGGCTGAGGTAAGAGGCATAATTAGCCCAACGTGAGCTCGCAAGGCAGGTCCACAACGCTTGGATGCACAAATGAGGGATGTCACACACCAGCAGAGAGGCCCTGTTATCTTTGGGCTTCGGGTTGGCACAGTCGACGGGAGTGCGAGGTTTAATACTTGTACCCACACTCCAAGAATAATGCTGGTAAAACTGGAGAGAGTTCAGAGGACAGCCGCAAGAACAAAACCAGGCTTGTACCAAGGAGCTCAAGGAAGTCAATCAAAGAGAAAGTTAAAAGTTACCTCGCAGCCTGTAAGTACCTGTCAGGAAGAGTGCTCTTCAGTCTACCAGACAAAGGCATAACAAGACCAAAGGTTGAAAGTTGAAGCTCGACAGAAAACAAACCAGAAACAAAGATACCATTTTTCAACACTGCAGGTAATTAGCAGAGGGAGAAGTCCTCCAAATGGCATGGCCAATGATCCAGCACTGGCAATTTTTAAAATAAGATGGGATTCCACCTTGCCTCTCTTGCTCCCCCATAACTTGCTCCACCCACAACTGCTGAACCCAGAGTGGAAACAAATTCAAGGAATCTCTGCTGTTATACAGCAGGTCAGACTAAACAAGCACCATGACCTTAAAACCTAGAAGTCAATGAGGTACAAAGAACAAGAGGCCCAATTATCGGTGGTTGGGTCCCTCCAGCCCCAGAGATCCCTGCCCCATCCACAGGTCCTCGGCACCTCATCACTACCAAGACGTGGATTTTGCCGAAGAGCAGCAGAAGTGCCAGATCCCCACCATAAGCAGCAAAGCAAGATGCTGTTAAACCAAGAAACCCACACTGATTTTTTTTTTTCCAGCTAAGGAACTGGGAAAAATCACAATCAGACAAAAGCAAGTCAAAAAATTACACTGACGGGGCAGAAACAAAGCACAATGTAAGTTTTTTACAGTGAGAACAATCATTCACTGGAAGAACCTCCCCATGGATGTGGTGGAGTCCCCTTCACTGGAGGTTTTCAAGATGCAACTGGGCAAGGTGCTAGATAATCTCATCTAGGCTCCCTTTCCCATGAAAGGTTGGACCAGATGATCTTTCAAGGTCCCTTCCAACCTGGGCTGGTCTGTGACTCTACAAAAGGCACACCAAACTTTCCTGTTTTTTGGTTTTTTTTTTGAACTCCAAGAGAAGGGGATTTAGATTCTCTTTCACAGACAGAAAGATTTCTTCTCAAGTGCTTTCCTAGCACATGTATTCCCTTCCCTCCCCGGGAGCTGAGGAGATGGGACAATCGCAGCTCTCCAGCGCCAGCCATCGTTTGGAGTGATGTCCCTTCAATTAGCTTTCTGGCAGAGCTGGCCGCAGACATTTGGCAGCCAGATTTACCAGTGGATGCGGAAATGGAAATAAAATTGAGAAAGGAATCACTTTCCCCAGATGCTTACACCAGAAATCCTCGTCATGGAGCACGGTCCTCCCATCCCGGGCAGCGGGAACAAGCCAGGGACACCTCTGCAGGTGTCACGCTGCAGCGGGCAAGAGGACAGTAATTTATCAGAGCAGGGTGACTTTCTGAGCTTGTTAAAACAGCAGTTAAAACCAGTGGAGACCAGCTGTGTTTTGACACCTTTCCTTAATTCCTGCTTTTGAGATTTCACCAGTTATTGGTAGTTTTTCTGGACAAGTTACCTGAGGGCTGCTGGGCTTCTGCGCTTTGGATGTAGCTAATGTGTTTTCCCAAACACGGCTGTGATTTAGCCCAGAGCTGCGATTCCTGCAGACTGGCACCGCAACCTAATGTATGACACACTGGACCAGGAGCCTTTTTCTCTCCTTCCCTGTGGTCCGGCTTATGGCAGTAGCAATTCAATTAGCCTGTGCCTCAGTGCCCCACCTGCTAATGGTTTGCTCTCTCACATAGAGGCCATGAGGATAAATATCAAATCATGCCTCCGGGCTAGCGACAATGTTCAGGAGGATCATATAGAAGAGCACAGGCAATACGGCAGACTGCCCATCGCTCAAAAACTGGTTAGCAGAACCACATCTCCTCAGCAAATCTGTGGCTCCCTAAAACTCAGAGATGGCAAGGGGATAGCTTGGGGATCCCAAATTGGCATCTCTGATGCGCCTAAATCAGGGGTCAGCAGAGCAAGCTGGAGGAGCAGTGCCAGCGATGACTGAGATATGAATCAGAGCTGGGTGCATTTGTAAAAGCAGCTGTTAAAGAAAACCCATTAATTTCTGCTGATCTATGTTCCTCCAAGCTAGTTTTACATTACATTAATACAGGTGTTTTGAAGTCACTCAGCTCAAATGCTGTGAAGCCCACAGGATTACAGAACTGTTTCTCCGGCATCTGGCATTAGAAAGGCTCTAAATATTTTAATAAGGAGATTTACTTCGGACCACACTTGGTCTTAATGGCTTAGGAAAAGCGTGGGGAAGGTGGAAGTGGAAGGGCTAATTAACCTATACCAGGAATGGAGGCCTGCCAAAACTGTCTCCAGCAGCAGCAATAATGACACATCATCATCATCATCATCATCATCATCATCATCACCATCATCATCATCATCATCATCAAAAGGCAAACCACCACAATCCCCATTAATGTTGTGATAAGGCTGGCGGGAGGTCAGGTTGGGATCTGAACAATGCAGATGATCGCGTTGACCTGATCCCCCCACGAATGTTTTGGAGGAGGAAAAGAACCTACTCTCCCACGAAGAGAGGACACAGCTCTACTTAAAAAGTTGTTAGCACGATGCATAGCACATACAGCTTCACCAGCTCTGCTGGTGGAGAGGACTGTGTTGTCTTGGGTTTCTTTCTGTCTTTCAATGTGAACCTCATCAAATAACACCATGCAACTTCATCCAGACTCACACTGTCTCTCAAGACACCCAGTCGCTCAAGATTTGGTGCACTTCTCAAAAGCTGTAGCTTCTGGAGTCATGTGAAAATATAAACATCAAAATTTTGCCTTTCTTTCTAAACAAGGGAGAGACTATCTAAATTTTATAGATTGGAAAGTGTTAATAAACCACAAAAAATATTTAAAAGTCACAGATATGTAAAAGTGGTGTTAAATATCTAGTTTTATGTACACATGTATATGCATATTATGCAAACACACACACTTTAAATCTGTTGTCTTTTTATACCTTGTTAATGATTTTGCTTTGCTTCTATTACTGTCACACCTTAATTTCTCTGTTCACACAGGCTGAATGAGCATAAAGAGCTCCATGGCCACAGACTAAAGGCACTTGAGCTAAAGGAATGAAGCTCCCAACTCTGACGCTCCGAAATGCACATTGACGTTAATCATATTTCGGCTTCCACGTTCCCTTTGTGCTTCTCGACTCCAGGATTTTCACATCTGCTGGGTTCCTCTAAGCCTCAAAAGCGTGTCCCAGGATGTGGTCCCTCACTGCACCCTCTCTTAGAGAGCTGAAAAGCCCTAAGGATGTAAATGCCCTGGTCCAGCTCTTCCTGCAAACAGAAAGCAAATACCAGCTCCTGGCTGGTATGCATGAAGCTTTCTTCATCATGGTGCTGGTTCATGGTTGTGCATTTGCAATACGTTCCTTCATCCCTGTCTCTTCTTCCTTCAGAGCTTAAAATGTGCGGCCCCACTGTGACAGTGATAGGATTAAGAAAGTGAACTGACCTGTGGCACAAAAAATCAAGGAGCTGCTATCGCTCCCTAAGAAACCTGGAGGCTGCAGTCAAAATCCAGCATCCTCCAGCCCCAGACCTGCACGTGGTGGCTGGAAAATACACGGGGAGCTAGGGATGGGGATGAACTTTTGGGGCTGCAAAGCATGGGACTCACTTCCTAAGACTTTAAGGACCATTGGGTCACCCAGGCTGAATCTTGTGTAAGGGAGGTCACAAGTTTCACTCATTTACCTTTGATTTGAGCTGGATTGCTAGTGTTTGCCTAAGCCCCACCTTCCAGGGAGGCATGCAGGCTCCATGCAAAGATCTCAAGATATGGAGATGGTAACTCACCTTTTTGATGGCTGGCTCGAATACTTAAAAGCCTTTGGTATTTAAAAAAGGCACTTTAACTCTGATTTATCTGCATTGCATTTGTGGCTAGGGGTGCCTGTGATACAGCTGCTGGCTGTGGGAGGTGCTTTGCCTGGTGATTTCCTCAACTGTTGACAAAATCCATCTCCAGAAGAAACCCTGGGGCCCCTCAGCTCTCTTCCCCTGCAGACAGCCTGTCTTCTGCCCCCACCCTTTTTATTTATTTCTAATCGCCAAAGGAGAAGAAGAGCTTTCAAAGCATTTAACACAAGTGCCTGGCAGGGAATCACTGCTGCGGGTGGCTGGGGGTGACACTGCTGTGAGAAGGAGAGGGGAGGAATGGAAAGGCAGGGTAGAGCAAACACTTCCATCCCCATTGTTTCCATTCCAAGGTGAATCCATGCGTTTCTCCACACCCACTTTTTTCCCCAGTTTCCAAACACCTCCTGCTCTCTACCAGCTCTTCCATATACTTACACATACAAGGATGCCCTTCCCCAAACATCCTCCTCGGATGCCTCACGACCACAAACTCCTGTGACCCCGTGCCATTCTCCCACAGCCTCTCATTAGTAATAATTATTACCCAAGTTACTAAACCTTCTCCTCGGTGCTCACATCTCAAAGGGCAATTCTAACCTGGCTGGCTAAGCAGCGCTCGCCACTGAGCAGGGAAACCTGGGTGAAAGAAGATGCTCATGGTCACACCACATACTTCCGACAGAAACAGGGATCTCATTCCAGCATCCAGAGCCGCATCCGCACAGCGAGCTCCTCCTGCCAAGCCCGGCTGCCGCCTGCAGCATCTTCATCCCACTGGTAAGGGCACAAATTTCAAGAGCTTTGTACCGACGCTTCAGCACTTCCACAGAAGATATTCTTTGGTATTCAAAAAGGTTTATTTTAAAAATGCATTTGTTTATCTCTAAGCACAGATTCATTTCCAATTTATGTCAGCAAAATAAAAACCAAAACGCAAAACAAACAAAGAAAAAAGAGCCTGCCTGACTTGGAAGCCTAAAAATAGACCTGCGTATCGCAAATAGTGAACTGTCAGGTAAAGGCTGCGGATTGAAGGTTCAGATGAATAATGTGTTTGTTTTTCCTGCTTCAATACTTTCCTGCTGTTATCACTGTACAAATAAGTCAGCGCATGCTAATTACTCTGATGGCAATTTCCTGGGAGCTGCTACTTAAGTATCAGGCCAAATTTATTCCCAAGCATCATGGACTAGTCCTCCCCATGCACTCCCAAACAAATAAACAGCCCAGCTGCCAAATCGCCCCATCCTTTCCTTCCTCGCTGCAGACCCAGTGCTGCCAGCGTGGTCCCACTCCTGACTCCAACACCGGCTGCAGGATCTGCCCCAAGCGATACGTCGTTCCCGACAAGCCCGGCAAAAGCCAAGATGCTAACGTAGAAGATGGGCTCAGCAGTGCCTGAACCCGGACTTATCTCCTTCAAGGTGTTCAATGTATGTACAAATTGTGGATCCCAAGCAGTATTCGTGCAGTAAAAGGGGCTTAATCTTGGGAGCTGAGAGTACAAGTGCCTGTTCTGCAAGGCACACGCATTAAGAGAGAAAGGATGGGATGGGAAACGTCTGTGAAGGCACCCAACAAACCAGTCTCAAGCTCCTTTTAGCCCAAAACCATCCCACAAGGCTCACAGAGTTTATATTCATGGGTGAACTACATCAAAGAACAGCCTAAACAATGCCTGTGGTTTCTGCTGGGTTTTTTTTTTTTCCCCCACTTGGTATTTATACAGCCACGGATTTGCACTGTAATTCGGTCAAACGCATTAGAGCAAAGATGAAGGGAGGAGAGAGGAGAGGAAAAAAGTGCTGTTACCTGCGTTACATCTCAAAGGACATTGAATTTCTGTATAAACCTTTGGTGCAATCCCAACCCAGATGCGGGCTGTTTGCTGAACAGGCAATACAAACCCAGCGTCCTCCTTTGTGGGTTTTTTCAGCCTTTCAGGGTCTTTTTTGGGGGATGGTTAGCTTGCTCTGGATTTATTGTATTATCATTCCTTTCTGCTTTCACTGCACGGCAAAGGGTTAAGCGACCTTTCAGATCCTCCCTGGATGCAACTCCATGCGTAACAAGAAAGCTTCCAGCCCAGTGAAAACAACTTGAAAGAAGGGCAGTGACCCAGCCACAGGCTTAAGTTTCGGGTCACAACACCCCTGCTCAAAACCATCCGTCCTCCTCTGGCCACAAGTTTGCAGCGAGTCACCTCCCATTAGAGCGATTCGTCTCCAGGATTTACAGGAAAACACCTTTTTGCAACCTAGGTGTTCTTAGCATCCTCTCTTCCACCTGGGATGAGAGCTGTGAGCTAGCAAGGGACACAGCCGGTACACACTGATGCAGCACCCTCTTGCATTCAGTAATAAGTGCTAAAAACACATGGGCCATTAGGAAAAATTTAAAAAAAACCAACAAACTGCAATAGTGAGCTTTGGTTTCATTTACTCTCAACTTCTGCAAGGGAAACTTTGCAAGGAAATGGGTGTTTATAACCCCTGTCAATGTGGACACATGCATACCACATTGTACGGCAGAATCAAAGCCGTTTGGCTAGCGCAGGAGCATCACGCTGCTCCATTAAAAGCCCTGGATCAAAGCAAAGAGAAGGTTTGGTGTTACTGCACACTGCGCCGGGGGAAATGGTGCATCTCAGAAATGCCATGAGCTGGAAGAAGGCTGCAGCGGGGAAGGATGTGACCCCTCTCCTCTTTTCCAAAAGGGGCTCCCTCAGGCTTGTTAGAAATAATCACCTGCTGGACCACAGTATTGGGGATCACAGAATCATAGAAACGTGGAACGGTTTGGGTTGGAAGCAACCTTTAAAGGTCATCTAGTCCAAACCCCCTGCAATGAGCAGGGACATCAGTGGCTCCATCTCCACGCTGCAGTGAGGATGCTGGCAAGCAACCCACTGCTGAGAAAACAGCCAGCAAAAGGTTCAAAACCCAGCTCCACACAAGCCATACAGAAACACGGTTGCTGGGAGGGGGATCTTGCCTCATATGGGGCAAGAAGGACAAAAAAGGCCAGTGTGGGCATCCAGCTCCGAGCCTGGCACTTGGCCCAGCTCTTCCCAACCTCACACCTTCCAGGGGTGGTCTTGCTCGGGACTGAAGCTGATACAGAATATGAGGATGGGATGCAAATACAGAAAAAGACAAGGATGTGAAAAGAAATATCGAAAACTCTCCCAATCTCCACCACTTTGTGCTGTTAACTCTAAAAGCAAGAGTGCAAAAAAACAAACTGCGTGTGCAGGTACTTGGGTGTGGAGACTTTTCCATTTATCGTCATCAACCAAACCGCCCCAGGGAGCAGGGCAGAGTGGAGAGGCAGAAAGCCTGAGGAGGTTCCCGGTTCAGCTGCAACTCCCAAGGTTTCGATGTGATTACGCCTGTGACTCTCCCCCACAAGCTTTTTGGCACCGGGACCAATCCATGATATTGTTTCCATTTGTTCCTCCCTCTCAGCCGTGCCAGCACATGCCGGTTTGCCATGTAAGACCACGAACTGGATAGGGGAACCAAATCTACAGAATAACAACCTGGGGGAGAGAAAAAATAAGAGTCACGTCAGCTGGATGTGTTCCCCGTTGCAAGTAGGTTCAGCGACATCCTTCGCTGTCGGCAGCCTGAAATGGTTTCGGGTGCAGCAGTGCAGAAGGATGCATGGATTTCACGGTAATGCTGCTCGGCTGCTGAAGGGATGAGCCACCCAACATGGCCACGGGCTTTTACTTTTAGTGACTAGCTGTATTTATGTGCGCTATCCAAAAACTGGACTGAATTCGGCTAAGTGATCCCATTTCTCAGCTGACTGGCTTACCGTACGATCCCGCAGCACTGGAGGAACCAGCTAGAAATATCGGCTGCAAACCCAAGGCAAGCTATTTCTGACTAGGTGCTAAAGAGTGAAACCCACAGCTGAAGCTAGGTATATACCAGGGACAACGCAGCCACGAGCTAAAACACCGTCAAAGGACACCACGACTTCACCAGTTTCCCTGACCAACAAGCAGTGCAGGAGTAACAAGACGCTGATCCCTTCAAGTGCAGTTATCTTGTACGGCCTTGTGGCCGCACACTCATGTGGGACAGATATGCGTATTTATTTTATTATTTGCTGAAAGTATTCAAGTTATGTCCCAAAAAATGCAAAAATGTCCTTTGGTGCCCAGAAAGGCATGTCCTGTGGGAAGATGCAAAAAAAACCCCATGCTTTGCCTCTGCAGCCGGCTGATGCATCCTGCTATCGAAGAACAGGCACAGGCAGGGTCTGCATTAACAAGCGATGGCCTTTAAAAAGGCCCTGAGCCATCCATTTTGGGAGGAATTTGTAACCGAGCGACATGAGTGCTCAGACCTCCCCTCCACGCACACAACCATCCCTTTGCTGCCCACGCCATCACGTGCTGGGTCAGCCTCTGTCCTCTGCTCCCACAGCTCCTGCCGCTCCGTGCCGAGGCCAGGGGGATGCCCTGCACCCCATTTGCCCCTCTGGGTTAGCCAGGCTGGGGGTTGCCCTCACAGAATCATAGAATGGTTTGGGCTGGAAGAGACCTTTAAAGGTCATCTAGTCCAACTCCCCTGCAATGAACACAGAGATATTCAACTAGATCAGGACGCTCAGAGCCCCGTCCAACCTGACCTTGAATGTTTCCAGGGACGGGGCATCTACAGCCTCTCTGGCCAACCTGCTCCTCCTCCTCCTTGAAGAAGACGAGTAACGCACACACCCTACCTCCTAAAAGCACCCAAGCTGCTCCAGTTGCTGCACTCTGATGGACCCAAAGGCATGAGTGATGATGACGCAGGTCAGTGGGAAGATGTGGGGACAGGACTGTGGTGTTTCACCCAGTAGCCCCAGTAACGCTGGGCACAGCCAAGTTGGGAACCATCCCCGGGTAGCTTCTGAAGCCTAGCCTAGCAGCCTGAAGAGAGCTTCTGGCTCTCTCCACTTGGTTTGGAGAGGGCAGAACAACTCACTCCTCGGCTCTGGCACTCATCACCGCCCCTCTTTTTCTAGCAAAGTACCCATTTGTTGGTTTTGAGCTACCCTGGGGCCACCAGCTCTGCAGGACCCTGGAGGACAGCAGCACCAGAACTGGGAGCCGTGACTTCTGCCCTGGACATGTCTTTCATCACCACAGAGTACATGGGGAAACCTGGGGCAAGGGGTGAGACCCCCACCCCAAAGCACAGAGCGGCTCCGATGGGGCACCCACCCAGGGGTCCAGCAGAACAGCCCAGCGCGCGCAGGAAGGGCTTAGCCATCCAGGGCATTGCTGCCGTGCCGGCGTTAATCACCGCTCCGCGCCACCCAGGGCTGCCAGCCAGGGTGAGCGCCGGTGAGAACAAGCCCTGGGCAAGAAACTCAGCTCTGTGTCCTGGCTTTGCAGCCCGGCTGCTACGCGGCGAAACAAAATGAGAGGCGCAGCTCACCCTTGCCGAAGCATACGCCCTTCCTAATGAGAGTCGACCCAGGAGCTATGCGGGAGTCGCGCCCATTCCCAGGCAGGCTTCAACGCCACCGAGAGCCAACGCCGGAGCCAGGCAGCCTCCAAGAAAAGAGACACAAGTTGGAAATTTTGCTTTGATGCCGGCTCGCCAGCCAGCCCCGGCACCGGGGAGGAGGAGGAAGGATTGCCAGTGCTCGCCCCACTCCCCTGCATGTGCATACATGTGGGGCTGAGCTCAGCCGGAGATCCCGGGAGAGGGATGCAACAACTGCTGAGCAAGTGCAGAGTCACCAGCTGTGCCCTGCCTGACTGGGCAACGCACGGCTGGCATGGCTCGAGCCTCGAAACGGCAGCCGATCACCCGTCCCGGGACAAGAAAGCCCGTGGAGGAGGGCTGGCATGGCAAGGATGCTATGAGAGGACAGTGTCATACGACTGTGCATCAGCCTAAGATGTTGGTAGGAAAAACTCCATTATCTGCAGCTAAATCTGGGCAGAGCACAGTGCCAGGACCTCTTCTCATCCCGAAGAGGTTACGTTCCAGGAGCCTCAAATATTTTTTATCAGCTTTGCTGCTGCTCTTAGCACAGTAATGATGTCAAACATCACCCAGCAGCAACAGCAAGGTTCAGGGCCTTGCATTAACTGCAGTCTTGATCTAGCTCTAGAAAGCCAACAGCAGCAACGGGATCAGAATAAATACAAAGGTGATACGATGAAAAAGATTTCCCAATTAAATTCCTGACACTTGCATCCCTTCCCCAACCCCCTCTCGTATCTCTTTTAATTCGCTTCCATAGATCTCAAAGCACTTAAAAGACTACTTAAGTGCTGTTAGCATCGTCATCCTGATGGAGAAACTGCAATTCGGAAAGGTTGAGCAACCCATCCAACGTTGCCCAACAACCCGCTGGGAGAGGAGAAGGCAGGACTGGTTTAGCACAAGTCTATCCATCCCACCGCGCTGCCTTGCCGCAGGGTACAAGTTACCAGCAGGCGAGCCGGGGCGGTTACACAGCACCGCTGTATTTCCCAGGGTGGGGCGTGCCCCACCATCACATGGGGTGGAAAGCAGTGGCCACCCTCCCTGCTAAGAGGATAGTCCAAAAGACATCACTTGTTTCTTTTCTTTTTTTTTTCCCCATCAGATATGAGCTATTTTTAAAGCTTAGGAATGCTGACTTTCTAGAGAGAGCAAGGGCTGTCAGAGGAGGTGGCAGGCGTGCCTCAGTTTCCCCATCCATTAAATAAGATCGATGCCTGCAGGTGTTTGCAAGCAAAAAAACACCAAAAAGTGCTGAGGATTTCTGTTCTGTTACCATCGCCCAGTCCTAAACCCTCTGTGTCCAAGGTCCGGGTTAAACAACTATGCACCATGGTGACCGGGAGAGGGCATTTCAGAGTAACAGGAGATACGTGGTGCGGAGTGGACCTCACCGTACAGAGTCCCTGTCAAAGCAAACAGGACCTCAGAGTTGCCCAAAGGTTGCAAAGCTGGATCCGTCCAGCAGCAGCAGACACAAAGCCAGGGGCTGCGGCTGTCACGGTACTTGACTTTTTGAGCCACTGGTACAGGTGACCATGGAGAACACCCCATGGTCAGCAGGTCCACCCTGACTGGAGGACCACTAAGATATAAGATGAAGCAAAGTACTTCTATTTGCCATATGAATTTTCCAGCATGCTGTCAAGCAACTGCTTCTTCTCAGTCCAGGGCAGTGAATGGGTCAGGTGGAGACAGCAGCCAGAAAAGTCTCTCACCTCGTCACAGACTTATTTGCTCTTCTTTAATTCCTCCACTTACTCTAGTGACCCCATCTTGTCCAACCCATCCCCTTACCTTCCTCATATTAATTCACTTAGCCTTCTCGTAACCTCTTAAATTACCATACGAATGAACAATTAAAGGATTATCATCATAGCGACTACGGATGATGTGTCCCAAGGTCATACCTCCAGAGAAGTCCACCAACTTGACCAAGAGGAAACTGGACAGGAACTATCTACCAGCGATACCCATGACCAAAAATGAGCCTGACAGAGAGCATGGAAGACCACCTCTGCCCTAGCTCTTGCTGTACAGCTATGGACCATGGGCACAAAGCAGCTTTGTGGCTTGGCCTAAAATCCAGAAGTTGGGTACCAAAGCACTGCACCTGAGCACCCCAAACATGGGGCTGCTACAGAAACCTCTTCACCACTCAACTCTCCATCACCCAGTCCTGCTGGGAAAGAGGGTTTAACTAAAATTTCACAGTACAAGTGCAATTGATAGACTCTGTCCAAATGCATCCCAGCTGTTGAAGCACGACTAATTATTTTAGGCACAGGCTGTCTCCTCTTCGGCGCTGTGCAGGACGAGAAACTTTGGGGTCCCCAGCTAATGGCTACTCCCCAGCTAACTGACTGAATTAGGCTGCTTCCATTCTCATTACAGACCCTTCAGAACAGTGTCCTTTAAACACAGACCTTAACGCTACCTTCAATAAAACCTTCTACGTGTCTCTGTGGCTCAAATTCAACTGCACCAGCTTCTATTAGCTTGACAGTGCTATTGTACCCGCGCCGCTCACTTCTGCCGGCAAACTCTCCAGCTACCCAGCCTGTGCATCTGCAGCTAACACGTAATACTCATCTTCACATTACGGATCCAGCGTTACCAGTTTCCCCAACTTCCCAGGCCCTTTATGTGAAACTCCAGCAGCGGAGCTGAGAGCGGCGATGGCAGCAGCTGCCGCAAGCAGCCAGGTCGTGCAGAGCACTGCATTCCTCCCCTGGGAACGGGCAGCGCGAATAAACCTAAAATCCGATTTTATTGCATCTTTCAAATTCTTAACAAGCCAACAAAAATTACTGCTGCCTTTTTTTTTTTTATTTCCCATTTTTAAAGTGACAAGGCTTTTAAAATCAATAGTTAATTTTTAAATGCCAGGACACTGTTAGATGCATCTGGGGATGGTTAATCAGAGGCACTAAAGAAATAACAATAATAATAAAAAAGGCAAAATAAATTCCCCAGCAGGATACACAAGAGTTAGGGAGTGACTGTCCTCCTCCTCACTGCCCAGACTTAAGAGCAAAAGAGCATTCACAAGGCTCGCTGCCCATGCTGGCACTGGGGCAGTGCTATACAGGCAGGGTGGCCCAGGACTGGCAGGACAGGCTCTTTGGGAAGAAGGTAGGAGCCATTCAAACCTCAGCTGAGGCCATTTGCAGGGCTGAGGGCTTGCCGGGGAGGAGGCGCCAGCAGGTTTTCCTTCCCTGGCAGAGCAAGTACGAGGAGGAGCACAAAAGCCTTTTTGGAAGCAGGCAGCTGCCCACGGCAGAGGAGCCTGGGAAGAGGTGTGAGTGGGGCGGGATGCAGGGCGAGATGTGGGTTGCATCCCAGCGGGAAGGACAGCCTTGCTCCAAAGTATCAACCTAAGCTCTTTCCCGGCTCCAGCCTTCCTTCCCAGCGCTGTGCCACACACATCTGCGCAGGGAGGGCTGGCGTGGCGGAGAGCCAACTCAACAACTCAAGAGGTGCAATTATCATTAAAGCCAAGCAGGCTGGAGCAGGGGAGAAGAGGTGCCCGCTCCCCCCCGCCCCGCCAAATGAATAGGTTTAATGCTGCTCACATTCCTGCATTCCTCTGCCGCAGTGTAATGAATAAACCCTCACAAACTGCTAAAAAAGAGGTGGTTTTGGTTAAGCCATGCAAGCGTGTGAGTGTGTGTTTTGTAACCTTACACCTTTGCAGACAGAGCCCTGCTATGTTTGTAATCTAGGAGCTGAGGTTTTCCAGAGCCGGCTTGTGTAACCAGGCGGAGACGTCAGCACATGCCTGTTTTATGGGAATAGCATCCCCACCACGAGTGTGCAGAGATGGGATAGAAAGCGCGCGGAGCCAGGCAGACACCTGGCTGGGCAGGGGTGCAGCACGGGTCCCTGACCAAAGCACACACACAAAGCCACTTCTGATGATACAATAGAATGGAATGGAATGGAATGGAATGGAACGGAATGGAGTATTTCAGTTGGAAGGGACCTACAACAATCATCTAGTCCAACTGCCTGACCACTTCAGGGCTCACCAAAAGTTAAAGCATGTTCTTAAGGGCATTGTCCAAATGCCTCTTGAACACTGACAGGCTTGGGGCATCGACCACCTCTCCAGGAAGCCTGTTCCAGGGTTTGACCACCCTCTCGGTACAGAAATGCTTCCTAACGTCCAGTCTAAACCTCCCCTGGTGCAGCTTTGTACCATTCCCACATATGCTATCACTGGATCCCAGGGAGAAGAGATCAGCACCTCCCTCTCCACTTCCCCTCCTCAGGAAGCTGTAGAGAGCAATGAGGTCACCCCTCAGCCTCCTTTTCTCCAAACCAGACAAGCCCAAAGTCCTTAGCTGCTCCTCATAGGACATGCCTTCCAGCCCTTTCATCACCTTTGTTACCCTCCTCTGGACGCATTCAAGGACCTTCACATCCTTCTTAAATTGTGGGGCCCAGAACTACACACAGTACTCAAGGTGAGGCCGCACCAACGCTGAATACAGCGGGATAATCACCTCTTTTGACCGTCTGGTTATACGGTGTTTGATGCACCCCAGGATGATGTTACATCCAAAGCTTTTCATTATCTGCACTGGTTTATCTGCAGAGGATCCTGTCTGGGTCTGGAAGCAATACTATTACTTACTCATGATTTTACTGAAAAATTTAGTGGCTCCTTAGCCAAAGGTCAGAATCCACATGTCCCTCTGGTTGGCCCTGGCTCTTCAAACCTGCCCCTGACAGCACCATCTCTCGTCTCTCCCTTCCTACCTCTTCATCATCCTCCAGTTCAACTTCAGGCTTCCCTCCCATGGGCCCTGTGGCTCCAGCCATGGTCCCATCTTTCTCTACCTCCCCTTCACCTTCACCAGAAACACACATCCAGCCCTCCTCCACACAGACTCTCCTTACTACTCAGATTGGTCTTATGTTCAAAATTAAGTCTCAGGACATCTTTTGGACGCTCTTTCATCCAGCATCCAAATCTGCTGTTGTCATCAAAGCTCTTACTTTCCCACATCACAGCCAACACAACTACCCTTCCCTGAGAAACCTAATTTCTCCTGACCAAGAAGTATGCCACCACATAGGTCATGTTTTCTATCCCACTTCACCTTCTCAAGGCTCCCCCCCTTTCCCTATCTCATCACATAAGAGCTCTCTAAACTTTCACGGTTTATCCCATGCCCTACAGTACCCACTATCTGCTGTTGACTCTTACAATGTTGACTTCTACTTAGGAAGCTGGTCTCCTGGGCCAGTCAGTGGAAAACATCTTTGATATTGAATGGTATTTTCTCCTTTCCTGCCCCTTTCTTGTCTGGTAGGAATTCCTCTCTAATGTCTGCCAAACCACCTCATCGACTTCATCAAAACTCTCCTTTGCTGTGACATTTACAAGAAAACTCAATAACTGCAAGGCTGCTGGTGTTCTGAGACACGTCTGTCAAGATGATCAATAGTGTCCTGGCATTTTTATTTTACTCCTCCATCTGCACGTATCCAACCACAACCTTCCATCATTGATCCAGACTGTAAGCTCCTTGGGGGATGGGCAGCCTTTGATTCAACATTTGTATAAAGAATGATAGGCTCTCGGGCACAGTTAGTCCTCCTATTGTCACAGTGGTGTAAATAACACGTTTAAACACCCATCAAGGTCAAGACATCTGCTTGCAGTAGGTATGATCCCCACGTTTACAGTAGAGAACATGGCCAAGAAGTCCACTCACATAATGTTGCCAGGAAGCCACAAGTTACCCAAGGACACTTCACAGAGCACCGAGATCCAAGTGCCCTGTTGTTGCATCTAGTTACAACAACATCCTATTTGTTCCCAAACATATCACAGCACAAAGCGTTCCCACTGGTCACTACCAGCATCTCTTGACACATCACTCTCGGTAGCACAGAAGGCATCCCATGACGATTTTGTGTCGAAGAACACAGTGTTACCCTTGCTTGCAAGCACAAGCTCCACACTGACTACTCGACCATGACTGCTCAACCATGACTGCACTTCAGTGATGTTCTCTCTACTAGACTGGAAATCATAGAATCACAGAATAGTTTGGGTTTGAAGGGACCTTTAAAGGTCCTCTAGTCCAAGCCCCTTGCAATGAGCACAGACATCTTCAACTAGATCAGGTTGCTCAGAGCCCCGTCCAACCTGACCTTGAATGTTTCCAGGGATGGGGCATCTAGCACCTCTCTGGGCAACCTGCGCCAGTGTTTCACCACCCTCATTGTAAAAAATTTCTTCCTTATATCTAGTCTCAATCTACCCTCTTTTAGTTTAAAACTATTACCCCTTGTCCTGCCACAACAGGCCCTACTAAAAAGTCTGTTCCCGTCTTTCTTATAAGCACCTTTTAAGTATTGAAAGGCTGAGGTAAGGTCTACCCAGAACCTCCTCTTCTCCAGGCTGAACAACCCCAACTGTCTCAGCCTGTCCTTATCAGTGTCACTGTGCTCCTGGGGACCAGATGAGCTGGTCTGATCTCTGAATCTTTGCCATCCCTCCACTTTTGTCATCCAAAGATGACCACCTCCAAGCAGCCCCTGCTGCCGTTCAGCCCCAGGAGCAGGGGCAGCCCTGAGCAAGACCTCAGAGTGCTCTGGTCCAAACTTTGCCCATAGCTCTGGCCCCACATGTGTACTGGCATCTCTGCTATCAAATCAAGGAGATACCCAACCAGCCAGGAACACAACCCATGAGTATCACAGCTCACACCCTGGGCAGCTCTGACACAGTCACAGCTTTGCATGGCTCTGTGGATGCTACCAGCAGATTGAAAGACATTGAAAAAAAAAAAGCAAGCCCATGCGGAGATGACTTTCCCTCTGCTGTCCAGAAAGGGCTTGCAAGGCAAGTTCTTCCACCAGGCTCCAGGACTGGCCATGCCGCGGGCAAGGCTGAGCCTGCCCCGTTCCGCCACCGGTGCCGGCAGCCCCGTGCAGCACGGCGCCGCCGGCTTGCTGACTGATGAGAACTGAATAGCCACATGAGACCTGTGCATTGCAGCACAAAAAGGAGATGCACACAGAGCTGGGTTGGGTGTTTTTCCCCCCTTTCTCACTCATCCTTTAGTTGAACTTGGCCTGAAGTGATGCTGTAATGAGAGAAGCCAGGCATAAACCACAGGCCTTATAGACCTTAGACAGAAAGCGAGAGCTCTCCTATCTCTTTTAGTGCTTCTTGCTGGGGCTGAGCCGCATCTCCGCAGATTCAGGATCCGTTTGCCCCACGCAGAGGGACCCCATGGCATCTGCACTGCAGGAGGCACACTCTGCCTTCTCCAGTCAGAAGCATTTCCCATGGCTCACACCAGACATTTTGCACATACGCACATGAAAATGTTTCTTGGGCAAGAGCTTGCACCTATCACCTTGCAATCACCTATCCTGTAGGTCAGCTACCAGCATTTTTGATCAGGGTTTCTCCAAGGAGTGCAAGGCTGAAAACACTGTTCTCTGAGACACAGCAAGATTGGCTGAACACAAACAACTCCCTTTGTTTTTACTAACATAACAGTTTCACATTACAGGCATTTTCAGGCTCACTTTGATTATTTTGTACATCCAGTGCTACACAGTTCACAGGTACAGCCAAAGGCAATAAGGTCCCTCTAAGGCTCCGATGAGCAGGGATTTCACATGATCCAAGTGGGATGTGTCTACCTAGACATGTGCAGACAGACCTGGGCTTGCTCCGCTTGTGCCCAAAGCCGACTGGGACTCAATCCAGCTTAAGAAAAAAGCCATGGAGCCGCATTAGTACAGCACTCTGCCCAAGCTCATATGCCCAAAGTGGGTGCCCTGGGCAAATGCCAACCAGACCTTTGATTTTGTCCTCCACAACAGTTACATGAGAATGGAAGGGTTACAGATCACCAACGACCCAGAAAATTCCTAATAACCATAACTATTAACTATCAAAAAGAACAGATTTAAGTGAACAAGTGTACTACTCTGCCCTGTTTGAATGGTGGCTGTCGTGGTTTAACCCCAGCCAGCAACTAAGCACCACGCAGCCACTCCCCGCTCCCCCCTCCCAGTGGGGTGGGGAGGAGGAAAAAAAAGTAAAACTCGTGGGTTGAGATAAGAACAGTTTAATAACTAAAGTAAAATAAAATATAACACTAACTAATAATAATAATATTATAATAATTGTAATGAAAAAGAATACAACAAAAAAAAAGAAATAACACCCAAGAAAAGACAAGTGATGCACAATGCAATTGCTCACCACCCGCTGACCGATGCCCAAGCAGCGATCCACCCCTCCCGGCCAACTCCCCCCTGTTTATATACCAGGCATGACGTTCCATGGTATGGCATACCCCTTTGGCTAGTTCGGGTCAGCTGCCCCGGCTCTGCTCCCTCCCAGCTTCTTGCACACCTGCTTGCTGGCAGAGCATGGGAAACTGAAAAGTCCTTGGCTTAAGATAAGCACTACTTAGCAACAACTAAAACATCAGCGTGTTATCAACAGTATTCTCACACTAAATCCAAACCACAGCACTGTACCAGCTACTAAGAAGAAAATTAACTATCCCAGCCGAAACCAGGACAGTGGCTTTCAAGCCATTTGGTCCTTGGGGAACCATGTACCATATTGTACGGGTCTGTGGAAAACAATACAAGAAATGCAACTCTACTGTCAGAAGACTTAAATTTCCTTGAAAGTATCCCACACCTCCATCAAAAAAAAATATTTAGGAACTCACAAGGTGAGAAAGGTTTGGAGAACCAGTTAGAAGGTGCATAACGAAGGGAAATCCACCCTTGGGTGGAAACAGCTGCTAAGAACCCAACCCAGCCAAACAAAAACCCCACAACAGCAGTGACTTCATTGCTATGGTTTGTGAGAAACAGTTTATTCAACAAAAAGGAAATGGTTCACAGAGAATAAAGGGAGTTGAAATTTAGTCAATACAAAGATAAGTGTGAATGTACAAAGAAAGGCTTTAAGATCCTGAGTGATCATCAAAAAGCACCTCCAATAACATGTGTCCCTTAAAGGTGGGAAAATAGCCGTCTGGTGCATCACCAACGTCCTTGTGTACAGATGGCACCTGAAGTGCCCAATGAACCATCCAAGCAGCCACCAGGCTCAATCACGTTTAGCTTGAATGCCTCAGTAAACACATAAGAAGAAAGCATATTTCTAGATGTACGTGGGTGACAAGAGAACCATATACTGAAATAAAAGGAGTTGATAGTGTACTACACTTATCCCTTCTGTTGAAATAAAATTATACCCTATGCTGTGTTTATCTATGGAGGACTTGGATTAGTTTCAAGATAGTTTAGAGAGAAAAAATCAATGACCTTCTACACCTCGCTGCTTTCAGGACTCTTGAAGCAGTTGACCTTTTTGGAGAGAAAAAAAAAAAAACGCAAAACTTTTTCATCTTATAAATCATGTGGATGCAACCTCAAAGGGGGAGGTGGACTGGGCTGAAACTCACTGTTCAGCTCCACAACGTGGTGCAACTCCAACACCTCTTCACTGCCAAAAACCAGGTACCCTTTCCCCACCTCCCCAGAGCCACGGCTGGCCCCGGTGCTCACCAAACCTCTCCAGAAGCTGACGCAGCTCACCGACCAGCAGAAAGCTCACCCAGCATGGACACAAGCTCACTTTCTAACAGCACAGCTAGCTGTGGCTGGATCAGTGCCGGAGCCAGCACAAGGGCTGAGGAGGGCTCAAGAAGTCAGTGGTACCATCCCCTCCAGTGGCAGGAATGGTGACAGCCCAGCACCTCCCAGAACAGCCCATCACACCACCAACGAACAGCAGAAGGGAGAGGTGGACAACGAGGAGGAGGAGGAAGGGAAGACAATAATATATAAAAGGCTCATTTTGGTTTTGGGAAACTGCCTATAATTAAAACCCCAAATCAGATGCAAATTTGGCAGCTGAAGAGAACGGTGCTGGGTTCTGTTTTGGTTTTGCCTGGGGTTTCTCAGCCTTGCAGGACACTTGCAAGTAGCTCATCCTAAGAGAAATACCTCTGATTTTCCTTAAGAATTCCAAGCTGCTTCAAAGAGCAAAAACTATTCTCAGGTATCACCCATCCCCAGATTCCCTGACCAGACAAACACATTTATCTCTGAAAAAATATTTTGCCACTCCCTACCTCTGCGTGAAGAAACCAGCTAAGAAAAAGGAGACGACGACTGCTAAGTCCAGGAGAAGAGAAACAGAATATGCACACGATGCTTTGAAAATTGCACAAAACACTCAAGTGGGAAAGAAAAGCAAGTGAGCACACAGGAAAGTTGCTCTCGCCCCTGGTGCCCTTCATGTCATAGTACTGGGTATGGGAGCATGAAGCTCTGATCGCTCCTACAGATGCCGGCAGCTGGTAATTCCTGCCTTGCAACCTGTGCATGCCCCACGCTGGGCTTTCTCTCCTTTTCATTAAACCACACTGAAACGCCCTTTTTGAAGTGGTTTGCCAGAAAGGGCTCCGATAGATTTGAGGTGTGGCTCCGCTGCCGCTTCGTCGATCCGAATTAGGGATGCTGCCCTCTGGGCCACGCTTTGCCTCCCACACCAGTGCTGCTGCCCGTGAGCAGCATGGCCACGACCCAGCTCCGTGAGCCACCTTCTCCAACAGATGATCTTACTTTATTTTTTTTTTTAATATATATCATTTCATTAAGGTCGCTTTTACTTGAACTGAATTCATCACAACTTGTCTATCAGCAGTAACATGCATTTGCACAAAAAACCCACTCTGTATGACCAGGCTTTATTCCAGGTCAGCCATCGCCTGTAAAGCTGGCACGATGGTGCCGTGCATTCCACCCCGAGTCAAGCTGGACCACGTGTCCCTTGCATGGCCAGGCTCAAAGGGACAATGCGGTGGCTGCAGCTGTAGGGCACAGACAGTACCAGCGATGGCACAGGCAGACCATGCTCCGTGTCAGGTTGTGGGGTGCAGGGATGCAAGGACCAAGTCAGAAGCGATGAGTTTGGTGGAAAGGCTTCACTGGGCATCGGAAATGGCCCCGAATGAGCACCCAGAAATTCGCAGCCTCGGGCGAGGGAGCAGAGATGTTTCAGCAGGGCTGAGTCAGGGCAGGGGCTGGCACACAGCTCTGTGCCGCGGCAGTGCAGGCAAGGAGCCAGAACTAAGGGGAAGGACAGAGGGGCTGGAGGCAAACGGCAGGTGCCTGACAGGAGGAGAGGCGGCAGGGGCTGTGCCAGCTCCTCCTGCCCACGGGACGCCGGTGGCCCTGAGTGGCGGAGGGAGGACAAGTCACCAGTGGGCGAGCACCAGCACCGTGCAGGAAGCAAAGCTGGATACACCAACCTGCAGCTCACAGAACCTCATGGCCCAGCCATGTCCCCGCCACGTCCCACGTGCAGCTCCTGCTCCCTCAAGATCTTTGTCCCATGGACCACGTGGATTCAGACACTGCAGACTCCGCAAGATTTCTGGTGGAAAAGATCGCCAGATCTCTCATTCTTCTAGGCAAGTTTTGGTGGTCCTCTATATTTTGGCTTCACTCCAAGATATTATGAGTATGCAGAGGATGCTTCAAACACAGAAGGCAGCATTGCAGAACAAGAGACTTGCAGAAAACCAAGCAGTAAAAAAAAAAGGCAAATTAAGTTTCCAAACAATCAGAAAATAGAGCGAGGATGGCAGAATCCTATAAAAGGTGTAAGAGCGGCAAGAATTAAAACACAGGGATAAATAGGAAGGGTATGAAGGAGCCTCATTGCGGTGTGGGGATGTTACAAAGACGGGGGAAGGCAGATAAAGCAAGTACCACAGGGGCAAATCAGGCAGCATGCAGCCACAATTCATTGATCTGAGCTGGGATGAAAATACCTCGGTAAATGACACAGTAAAATCCACTCAGTCACTTAATAAAAAAAAAAAAAAAATACTGTGTAATTTGTGTATAATAATGTCACCTGTTGCTGACACAAGACCTGAGGCCGTAGTTCAGCAGGATGCTGGCACAGGCTCTGCAGCCCCTGCTGCCACTGCAGGACCTCTGTGAGGTGGCACGATGTGGTGATGCTCGGCCCATCCAGCTCTGCTCAAAAATGGTGCCGGGTAAAGCCACGTCAGGCATCATCCATGTGCCCCACTAATTTTGCACCCAATTTGCTATCATCTGTCCTCCCGCAGCCGGCGTGAAGCCAGCCCAAACACAGCAAGCCAACGTAACCTTCACATAGTGAGTTCAGCCCAGTCCCACAGAGAGGCAATTGAATGCCAGGGCTGATCTGGATCAAAGCCATGCTGCTGGCTCACCCCACGGTGCCAGCAACAGGTTGTAACCGTCATGAAACCAGCGCCTGAGAAGAGCACGGGAGCAGAAAACAGCACAGCATCCAGTTTTGCTGCCCCAGAGCAGGTTCACACAGAGGAGGAACAAGACAAGACAGTAGCTGCTGCTGTTGGTTTACAATCCAGAGCACTGGGGACCGGCGGGTGTAAAAGAAATTAGCTTACAGTTTTGTCGCTTTTTATTGTTTTCTGCATAAACCGAGTTTGGGTATTAAGAAAGAACAAAGAAAAAAAACCAGCAAAAATGATAAATGCCTTGTGTTTCAAAGAAACAATGATCCCAAAATAAGCCATGTACAGTCTTGCTGCTAACTCAACTTTGCGGAGAAATATATTCAGCAACCAAAAAATAAAAGAAACGCTGTATTCCCCACATCTCTTTTGCTCTTTGCTTGTCAACAAGACGATGACTCCAAAGACCAGCTGGAGCCATCTGGATGCTAATAGTACGAAGCATCTGCAATCTAAGAAATAAACCGTTTCGTGAACCAACGCACCCACCTAATCCACTCCCTCCTCTTGCTCTTTCACCAAACGGCTTTACACCCACCTTTCCCAAGGATAACTCTTCTGTCACAGTGTCCTTCTCTGGACTTGAACCCATCCAAACTCCTCCTCTCCCCAGCTGCCTTTCCCGTAGGCACTGCAAACTGCTGGAGGTTCATCCCGAGTCAGGAGCAGCTGCGAGATCTCAAAACACTTCAATGTTTGATTTTTATTTTTCTTTTTTTATTATTTTTTTGTTAAAATAGAATTTTCTTCGGAAATTATTTCAGTGGGGTCACATTTGGCCTGTTTACTGCTTCACATACCCGAAAAAGCACTGCTCCTCTCTGAACCCAACGATGCACATGGGGCATCTCTGGAGACCCTCTCACCAGCACGGTCCCGAGCATTTCACACAGCAGCACGAGAAGAGCCACCAAGCCCCAACATGTAAGGGAGGAGATGCTGGAGGTGACTCACCCCAGCCACCATCGGGGTGACACTTCGGCAGGGGAGCCTCCGCCGGCAGCACTGGCAGCCCCCACACACCACCCACTCAACACTTGTTGACCTTGCCTACAGCAGCAGCCTTCAAGCTGTGACTCCCTGCAGCTTCCACAAAGCAGGAATGTATTCCAAACACGATAATTTGGAAGAGCTTTGGACCTAACCTCAACCAACTTTCATGTGCAAATTCACATCCAAAAGAGGTTCCACCTGGACGAGGTGATGCTCGGGCTTCGAAGGACTCTGCTGGCCCTCTCCATGCAGGGCAGGCAACACACCCAGTGAAGAAGGGTTGGGCTGAGAGGGGGTATCTATCGCTATCACTATCCCTCGGGGCATCATCGAGGGAAGTCAGCATGGTAGCACAAGGCCAACGTGTTGCACAGAAGCCCGTGATGCTCCTACCCAGACCATGTCAGCTGCAGGGCTGGGAAATGGAAAGCAATCTGGGAGAAGAGAGGAGAGATCGCACGGGGAGGAAAGGTACAGTGAGTGGTAAATTTGGACCTATTCCCAGTTTCCAAAGGAGGGGGCTCAGCCAGACGAAGCACACGTTTCCCTTGCAGAGCTTCCCCAAACTCCCCAGCCACTGCTGCTGATCCCCCGAGGGGCCGCTTCAATGCTCGCCGCTGCGGCGCCCGTGACAGGTAGCGATGCCATGGGCTCGTGTGCATGCCCCAAAGTGCCTGCAACCATCACCAACCAGTCTGCTGGACATCCAACTGCAAAAGTAGTGCAATAAAAATAGCTGAAATCAGGATTCCTGCTCCTTTAATCAGCTTTTAACTGCTAAGGTAAAACAGGATAGATGCTCAACAGGAGTCGCGCTTGAAAGCATCGGAGGTGCGATGGGCGTTTTTGTGGAAATCTTCCTTTTTTCAACAAATATATCTTTGAAATCAAAAGCAGCCTGTGGGAAGACACAGGGAAACCTGAGATAACAGCAATGATCCAGCTGGCATGCACCACTCAACACAGCAAAGGCAAAAGCATTTAAACTCAATAAAGTTAACAGCACGCCTTGGAAGTTTTTAACTGAACAAAAAGCTAAAGAAACATGAAGCAGAAAGACTCAAAATTATCAACAGAAATGGACAGGAAACAGAAAGAGAAACGGAGAGAGGGGATAGTAAATCTTCACCGATTGCACCAGCTGTTTGCAAGGGCTTATGCGGAATATTTCAGCACCTTCCTTGAAATAACAACACTATTCATTTTATGAACGCAACCAAGCAAACTGGCACGGCCCTGCCATCGCTAAACCTTTTTATAAACCCCTCTTTTACCATACTAAATACCAGCAGTTTATGAGCAAACTGCCTGGCAGGCTCCTGCCCAGGGAACAGCAGGCTCAGCACTTCATCCAGGGAGCTCCAGCAGATGCTCCGGCCGTAGGTCTCTATCCTGACTCCAGGCTCCCGGAAAGACATCCACCCATATATGCAGTGTTGTAAAAAAACCTGAGCTCGTCCAGGGAAGGCGAAGCCCGCTTCAGTCGGGGAAGGCTCCCATGATGTTTTTTTAAATCATAGTCATGCACAGGGAGACACCCGGGCACACGGCTGGAGCATCGGCTCCTGTGTGTATCCTCCGTGGTTGAGCATCGTGGGGATGAGCAACAGCCCTGGCAGCCTGTTACACAACATCAGGCTGTTTATGTTTTTAACTAAAAGGCTGAAAACAGAGGGAGGGGGAAAAAATTCACTGCAAGCTAGCATATTAACCAGACAGAAAGGATGCGTATGATAGCTGCCCTCTCCACACCATACAGTCTCCCAACATCCTGCCAAACTCACATGGTTTGGATTAGCGATGCATCCTCTGGAGAAACAGCCCTGATGTGGGATGCAGGCGGGGCACGGCGCTCCCCTTGAGCACGGCAGAAAAGGGGAAGCGCATCCCAGCTCCCAGCCCTCGCCTGTCATCAGATGGGCATGGATTTGGGGAAAGCACAGTCCATCTCCCTGACCTCAAACGCTGGATAATGCAGGTTTGATGGGATATCCTGGGAAGCCCTTCACTAGGGCACCCAAGCACCTCTGTGCCAGCTGAGTCGCTTCATTTACCCACTGTGCAGCACTGGCTATGGGTGTTCGAACTGCAACCCTGAAGCATCCAAGCTGGGATGGATGAGCCCTCTCTAGGCTCTATCAAGCTCAGAAAACAGCTCTGATCTAGCAAAACTCATCAGACAAAAATTGGTCCAGGACTCTCCTTTTTGCCCACAGGCTTCTTTCCTCCTCTCTCAGACTGAAGCAAAAAGGCATGGGGTTAAGTTCAGCCGTTGCAGATGGGCACAGAGAGAGAGATGAGGAGGACGAGCATTTCTCTAGTCCACCTGAACCCAGAGAGTATCTCCTGCACTGCTGCACTCCCGCTACTCCTCTCAACAACTTTATTCACCAACTGCAAGTAAAGCTCCAGAGTGATTTTCAGCACTGATTCAGAGGCCTCTGAGATATTTCCAGATGATTATTCTTTTCTTTTTTTTTTACTGGCTGTGTATTTCTGGCTAAGTCAACAGATCCAGTCATTGCTGTTACACATTGTCCTCAGTCTGAGAGCTATTTTTACTCATGGTAAAAGAAACTGCAGTTCTTTCTGATTAACTCCACAGAAATGTCCACTTCAGACAGGAGTCTGTAAAGCTGGCTTGAACTAATCATCAAATTAGTTTAAAACAATTACATTTTGAGGATGAGCATCCTCTGGCATCCAAAATATCATTCTGAGGTTTTTATTCACTTTTAATGTTATTTTTTGTTTTACTGTCACCATCAGGTTAATCACAGACAGAACAGAAACATCATCAAAACCAGCCAGCCCATCATGGTATAACCCAAAATAACACAATTAGTTTCCATAACCGGCTTCTCTGCAGAAGCAATGTATCCTATTCCAGTCTTGGCTCTGTACGTGCCTCGTGATTCAGTTTTGAGGGGAAGAAGAAACTGTATGGGTTAGTGCAAACCCCAAAACTGCATCATGCAGAAGGCAGTAAAGAGCTGACCCCAAAGGTGATTCGGCAAGCACGGTGCTTTGGCTTGCAGCAAGCTTGCCCGGCTGGCCAGGCACAGCCGCTCACTGGTGGTCCAGTACAGGATAACTCATCCTTACGACAGGAGGAATGGGTTTCAGCAAGTAAGCACACACTACCTGACAGATGGACACAAAAAGACCCTAACTGGGACTTACAGCATATAGAAAAAGCCAAGGCTGTCAAGCCGAAGAGCTGCGCAGTGCCCGTTCGTGCACCATTCCCCCAAATTTAACAACATAAGAAAATGAGGCTGCAGGTACTTCCACCATCAGCTGGGCTTTCACAGGAGCACAGTGCCCATGACGATAGTTTCAAGTTGACCCACGGTCAGTGCAGCTCCCCAGTGGGGAAACGGCCCTGCGGGACTCCACACGCAGCACGGTGACTCTCTTCTCTTCTCCTTTCCCTTTTGTCAAAGCATCACTTGAAGCAAAAGCCTGAAAATGCATTAATCAGGAAAGAAAAGCAACCATATTATGAAGCAAGCACACAAAGCACACCATGACATTTACAAGTGAGGCTGGTCTTACTCATTTGTATTTCAAAGGCCAGGTTGATACAAGACATTTTTCTTGTTCTAGCTTCGTCTGTAAAGGGAATAATACATAATTTTGAGTGTTGTTGCCACAGTGTCAGCCAGAGCCTTCCTGCAGAGTCAGCCATGATGACATTCAACCTGCTTCGCTTGGAGAACGTAAGGACCAACCTGGGAAAATCCCCCTTTGGCTGATACGACCCACACCGATTTTGGGAGGCTTCCTCATGCCCACACACTCACCGATCCATCCTAAACTCCCTATGGCTTGAGTGAATATTAAGCTAATCATGTTGAGTGTCTTCCCTCCTTCAGTAACTTCACACTGCCGAAACCTTTCCGTCTTCAAAGCTCTTGCTGATTGATGGTGACATTTAGTGACAAAACTTAGGCTCAATGTTTTAACATCTTTGTGGTCTCTATCACACTGTAAGGTCTCCTCCTTTGCAGGAAAATGGTATTTTTGCTCCCACCACCAGTGACAACCCCAGCAGAGAGGATGGAGGACCACCAGCGCTGATCAGTCACAGCCCTCTCGGTGGCAAGCTGCAGTGCTCCTTAGACCAAGAGCTGCCTCTTCCTTCAGTCCAGCAACCTGATGTAAAATCGAGCTGAAATCCAGTTTACAGTCTGCCCTGTCATACCAGACCCACCAAGACCCTTGTCCGAGGTGGCAATATCCTGCTCTGGCGTAACGCCTGCCTCAGCTGATGACCTCAAAACTGGCAGTCAAGGTACACAGCGCATTTACCTGTAATAATTTCAGCCTTGCATCCTCCTCCTAGTAAAAACCCAACTGTCTCAAAGGAACAAGTCATCCTCCCCACTCTACACCTCACACGTTTTATGCGCCTGTTTTCAGGTCATCAATCTAGAAACTCCAGAGCTTCTTGGAAAACTTTACTTGCCTACAACACAGCCCATCACAATTCAGCTGGACTGTGATTTACATTAGGCAAATATGTAAAACTGACAAAGTCACAACAGACCAGGTCTCTGTCTCCTTGGTAGATACCATCATGACTATGCAGAGGCCTTAAAGAGATGCCATCCTAACAAAGGCCATGAATGTCCGTGCAATGAGAACGTCCTCTTCCAAGTGGGACCAAAAGATGGGCACATTAAGGGGGCATTTGCCTCCACAGGTTCCTTCAGGTTGGAGTTGACCATGAGTTTTCCTCCATGACTTGGCCTCGTGGTTAACTTTGGCTCCTTTTCTGCCCCAAAAGCAAGTTGGCACTGTCGGAGTCCTTCTACCCAGTTATTAAGTCCATGCACATAAGCCTAGCAGGCACACTAGGAAAGCAAAGTAAGCAAAGTAGCAAAGTAAGGTGTGTAAGAAACAACAGGGGAACCAGCTTGCTGCAATTAATGATCTCCATATCCAAATCAGAATTTTTCTTCCAAGTTTGCCATCCAGTGCAGAGTTCCTCCCACCGATCTTCTCCTCCACCCACCACCACGCACTCCACCTCTGCCCCAGCTGCTGTCTCCAGCCTTCATCCATGCCCGTGACACCCTAGTCACAGTCCAGTACGTTTCCCCTCCTCTTTCAGGGCAGTTTTATCCCCATTTTAAAAGCCATTTTCCCCATATATGCTTTGACCACATTTGTGGACCCATGCCCGTTTGCACACACGCAGCCAACGAGCATCTGTAACTCAGAGATTTAGAGATTTCCACCCAGCAGCTACAAAGCCCATGCACCTCTCACCTACAGGCAACTGAAAAGGTGCTGGATGGTCCATGTCTTCTCTTGCCCAGGTGGAGCAATGGTCTTATTTGGGGATGAAGGGAAGCGAACTGCAACAGGTCACAGAGAGGTCTCGTAATGGACTGGCTGGACCCGACACATCCAACCCGAGATCCCACCACAAAAGTGAGAATGATTTCCTCATGACAGCGCAGGCAAGACAGGCTGTGTATAAATCACATACAGTAACGCATACAGGCACAGAGCTATATATAAGATATATATAAAGTACACACCGAAATAACACCAAGGAGTACGGATGCCAAAGCAGGGATAAAATTAGCTTATTAGAGAAGTGGCAAAATCTTATAAGATCATGGGAAAAAAGCCTGTTTTGAACAGTAACGATCACATTTCAGAAATAGTGGATATTCTTGGCTTGGAGCCCTACATACCACAACAGACAACGATCAAGTCAGATCTCACGAGAGAAAAATCAGCCAGAAGGTCCATGGGAGATATCCCAGGAAAAACAAGGATTACATGTGTTACGGCGCTGCAGCAAATTATTTCCTTGGCATCACAGAGTGCACCAGCGTGCTGTCTAGGCCAGCCTGCTGCTGAAATGCGATTTCCTTAAAATCACACAGCCCTGACATGGCAAAAATCAGCAGAACCTCAGAAATAACTTTTTAAAATCCATTCCTTGAAGGCTAGTCCAACATTAACTAGACAAAAAGTAATGTTGGCAGGGAATGCCAGGATGTCATCCTTGAGGCTTAACCCAGATAAGGCAAAAATGTCAATAATGTCAAATGCATATAAATTAGAATAGACTAACACTGTAGTTAGCTCAATGACTTCATAATAATCAAGTTACAGTGCAAAATGAGACTGAAAATGAATGAAAATGGGTCGGAGAGTTTTCATCACAATTGGATAATGTGCCCAAGGGCATTGAAGGGGGCACACGAGCATCCCAGGGCTGGGAAGCATTTAACAACGCCTCGAGAAAGGTAAGACTGATAAATACAAGGTAGTATTAATCTGTAATAATGACTACTATAATATTAAACAATAATTAATCAAATTCAAATAAAGGCAATACTTACATTGAGCAGTAATAAGTGCAAAACATAATCAGCATCACTGCACCCAAAAACTAAGACCTACCACCAAGACAGGGGCAAGCATGGTACATCTGAAGAGGCACGCTCTGCTCTACACTTTAGGGACATCAGGACTTTTATTGCAAAACCTTGGGTAAAATGCCTCCCCAGCGCTTTCCGAAGAGAAATCTGTACCCGAGACACCAACGTGGCTCTGAGCATCGTTTGCCCAGCTCAGCTTACAGCAAAAAGTTTTCCTAACTTTCCCATCCTTTTCGCCGCTGTTTTGCTGGATTATTTGGTTGTGGGCACAAGGGATGAATTACAGGCGCGGGGTAACTCAATCCCTCTCTCCCCCGGAGGAGCTCTACTGGCAGCCTGAAGTGAGGTGCTGACCTTGGTTATCTTACCCTCTTTTTTTTCTCCTGCAAGAGACCACAACAGAAACCTCAAGCAAAATTGTCCTAATCTCTCCTGGAGATTTTGATTTCAGTCCAATGTGGGTGCTATTTGAAGCTTCATGAAAGGAACATCTTAAATAAAAAGGTTTGTGGTGGCGTGCAGCAGTAAAATAGCTTTCAAAGCCTTAACGCATTGGTTCATCAGGAGAAACCAAGGCGTGTTCATTAACTCCTGGTATGCCGGCAGTTTCAAAGATGCTGCTTATGCCCAAGATCAGCCTGTTATCCCAAATGCAACCACCCATCTGCTGCTGTAGCCAGGCAGCAGCTCCAAATTATATATTTATCCTCTGTTTCAGGGAAACAAGGACTTAATATTAAACTCATTTTACATACAAGCAACAGAGACATCAAGAAATTGAAAGGTGGGACTGCTCTCTCCCTAATCTCAGCTGTCTAGAAGTTAGGCATCTAACATAAGCCAACTGTCTGGAAGCTTTCCATGGTCCATGGAGGAACAGTCTGCTCCAAAGCATCATTTGTTCCCCCTCTTCCCACTGAATGTAAGTGGAGCTTACATTGAAAAAAAACCAAACCATGTTTTTTAGATTTCACACTTAACCTCACCTGACTCCTAACCACAGCCATTCAGGAGCAGTGAAGTCCACCAAACACCAGCTCCAACTGGCACAGTCATGCTGGTACAGCATCTCCAAGTAGGCCACCATTTTGGCTGCCAAGTCACACTTCTGGACACTTTTGGTCCAGCTGTGTGACCTGTCTGAGGTCACATGGGAAGTATGTGGCAACACCAGGACCAGGGTGCCCCACGCTCAAGCTTCGGCTCTTCCTCCTTTTGGAAAATGAAACTGCTTTAAAAGCCTTCATTTGTGCTCTCAGAAAACACACAGAAATTAATCCCAAGAAGCATCAAGATTTGCATTTTTTTTAGCACAACTGTTATAGGAATATGAAAATTCAATTCGGCAAGACAATCAATTTTCCCCCATCACCAAGACATCTCTTCCCAGATAACCTATGTGGTACGCAACTCCCTAGCAGTCAGACGCGAGGACTGCCCATTCTGCCCCATTCCCACTTGGTTCTGCTCAACTGTCTGGCAGCCCTGCCCAGACCAGTGGCACCATCACCGGCAAGAGCACAGGGAAAGGGTTGCAGCTTCAGCTGTCTATCCAAAATACCAAGGCATTTGGGAGTAACATAAAATAGCCAGAACCATCCACTTTATGCTCTTTGGGACTACGCTCAGATAGGAAATCTTCCCAGGAAAAGATCATTTGTAAAGCGTTATCTATACGGTAAGGTCTAATGAGTTAATCCCCATCACAACGTATATCTAATGCCTTCCCACGGAAGGATGCAACCCGGTAAGGTGGTATTCCTGGCATGTCACTACACATGGCCAATTTGTAGGAACTCCAGCTCTCCCTGTTGTGACCACAAGGAACGACAAGATGGAAAACCACCACCCATCTCGTTCCAAGTCAGCAGCTCCCAGCATGCCTGCTTGGAGCAAAAAAAGCCCCCTCTCACAAGGGCAACCCTTTCCTCCACAGCTGAGCTCCATCTATTGCTGTTAAAGACCTCTCAGGTCCTCTTCTTTTGGGAATCCAGTTGACAAATTCAGGCAAACACACCTGAACAAAGGAAAAAAAAATGCAAACCCAACACATGCAGCCACTTGGCAGTTTGGTTCATGTGATTTCCTGTCTGATTTTTAATCCCCCCTTCCATGAAGGTGCCTTGGTACCATGCACCCACCAGCCCCATCAACATGGACCCCTCAAGCCTCCTGGTTCCAGCCTGTGTGCCACCTTCTCCAAGGCGATACTGGTCTGGTTGCAAGTTGTGATAGAGCGGGCAGTTATGACTCAGGGTTACGGTTAAGAACCATTACCCTCAGAGCACCTGGATGTTAGCAGAATATGCCCCAGTTTTCATAATTAATCCTTCTTGACCTTGGTCCCTTTACTCCATACTGGTTTTCAATATGTAACTTCATAACTCAGAAAACGAACATGGTTTTCTTCAAAAGGGTCAAATTTATTAAGGAAAAACATCCACACAAGGACATCTCCCCAAAGGAGACAACTCTGCAGAACACGCTGCAGATGCACTGGCTGCCCACCAGTGCCATCACTGGTTGCCTGCAAGTGGCCCAGAGAAGACCTCTCCCTGCTTCCTCCCAAACCCTTCAACATCCACCCCATCGCAGCTGAGACAGACCATATAACGAAGGGCAACATCCACAAGTTGTGGCCACGTAGGACACGTGGAAAGCTTTCTTATGAGCAAGGTGGTGCAGTGTTGAAAGGGGTCACCTGGAGAGGTGGGGACATCTCCGTCCCTGGAGGTGCTGGCTGCCCTCCTCCAGTGCTGGTGGCACTAGAGACCTCCCATGGTCCCTCCCGGTCAGCGTTTTCGGGGCTCTCCCCTGGGTCCTGCTGTGTTGTAGGAGACACCAATGGCCTAGCTGCTCCCCCAGGACTTCCCTGCCTCCCTCCCAGATTCGCTCCCCCCAGGTCCCCACCGTGGACCACATCTGGATGATCTCCTTAACTCCCCTTGTTACTTCTCAAGCTTCCCAGGAAACGCAGTGCACCCCCTGGGGAGACATCAAGGTCAGGGCAGCTCTGTGCATGGTGAGGAAGGCAAAGGCATGGAGGGGTTGAGAAGACACTCAAGAAAAACATACAGACAATACAAACCACCTTTGAGAGCAGCTTTTTATATGCATGTGATTTAACCATCCATAGACACCGTTAACTTTAATAGGAAGCAGCAGAATGGAACAACCCATTGATGCAAAACCTAAAAAAAAAAAAAAAAAGACCAGAAAACACCTGGTTCAACTAAATATAGGCAGTCTGCTACTGGATCCCCTCCATGAACACACGAGACCCACACGGCCATACACACCATGCGATTTGCAAAGGAGATTGAACTAATCTGTACCGTGCTCTCTCTAGGCACGGACACGTGTAACCACCGAATGTGGCAAGTTGCTGGCTGGCCCAGACGATGCTGGGAGCCACTGATGAGGTGCAGCTGAATCCTGAAGAGGAAAATGCAAGGAGCTGAGGGAAGACCAGACTGAACAACGTCACCATTTACTTTTTCCAGATTTATAGCAACAGCTCTGAGAGGATATAACGCCTCAAAACCTTTGATCAAATGTCTAGGTGCCCACACGGGGAAAGATGGAGCCCACAGAGAGTGTGCGGCTGCCCAGCCTGCTGCTCCCTCCCCACCTCCCCATCCAGGCATCCACGCACACACTCATCACCCCACGAAGCTACTTTAAAGAAGTAAAAATGCCCGAAATAGGAGACAGCTCAAACGGATTTTTATCATCACATCCTGCACATATCAAGTGAAATCAGAAAAGCGGAGGAGCAGCCCACAAAATAAATAAGCATTTAACCCTCATGGTGAAAGAGTCAGTATCTTGGCTTTGGGGGGGCTGAGGAAGTGCTCATTAACATCGGAAAAATGAGTGAAACTATCAATGAAATGAAGCGGGACACGTCGCGCCGCAGGAGAGCACAGGCAAGAGATGGGGGAGACCGGCCATCTGCAGCCACGGCTGAGGCGACAGTGCCTGACGGGACACGTGTGCAGGTCCAAATCACAGCAAAAAAATTAACTTCATTAAAAGCCCTGGTTGATGTAAGCCCAGGTTGGGTGTAAAATTCGTCCACAGAAGAATTGGGGCAGGACAGGAAGAGTGAAAGCTCAGCGCTGCTCCCCACCACACTCGGTATCACCATGCTGGCCAAGAAGGGTTCTGAATCCACAGCGGTTTCCAGCTAAGGGATGTTACCGCTTAACCAGTTACCCCTTGAGCTGCGGTAACTGGTTGGATTCATGTACTGCTACCGCATCAAACACGAGGCAAAGCACAGCCTAAAAGCCCTTCCAGGTAGGTTTAAACTAACCCATCTAATGTCGTACTTGCAACAGTCTAATGGGCAGCAGCTCAGCAAGCTCTGCTCACCCAACACTCCTCAGATTGCATTCATCAAAGAAGGTTTTAAGCTGCTACGCACACTCCTGTACTGGGGATCTGCACTGATTTACCTGAACTACTGCGAAACCTGGAGGAAGCTTCGTTGCAGGGACCTCACAAGGGCCAACTAGTCGCTGTTAGAAATTAATTGCTGATGAAAACGCTGCCCACGTTTGAGCACGCCGCTCGCCCCAGGACCCAGCTCCCCAACGGGGGAGCATCGCCACAGCCCACCCTTTCATGTTTTGTATCTCCTGGCCTGGCCTCTGGACTTCGCCCCATTTTTTGCCTCTTTGCAAGATCCTTAGGCTTGACAGAGTTATCTTG
Organism: Gymnogyps californianus; assembly: GCF_018139145.2. Lineage (NCBI taxonomy): Eukaryota > Metazoa > Chordata > Aves > Accipitriformes > Cathartidae > Gymnogyps > Gymnogyps californianus. The sequence continues at coordinate 10,941,062 of NC_059472.1, forward strand.
TCATGTTGGACCCAACTGCCTTTTCTCAGGGCTGATCAACTTGAGTCATGCAAATTACCCAGGGCGGAGGTAAACTTCAGATGGTTCCTTTTATGTTTTACAGGTCATTTGCATCCTTATTCTCTGCCTTTAGGGCAACTCCCGGTTGACTGAACATCTGCTTTTAGCTGCTGGGAAGCAGACAACAAACCTCCTCTCCACCCACCCTCAATTCACAACCCTTCCGAATATTTAGCTGGTGTCACTGAGACTTGCAAAACCCTCCTCACTTCAGGCAGGCTGCTCATTTTATCTTGGTGAAGATGGAGACAAGCACATTCTCCCGCTTACCATATCCCAGAATCCCAAAGCATCCCAGCAAACCAAACTCAAGGAAAGCGGAGAGCCTCACGCCAGGTCACGGGCTTGGTGCCTCCACATCTCTGAGCCCCAAATGCTCTTGCTGATGTCCGAGGTGTCAGCCTGGCACAAAGATGCTTCCAAAAAAGGACGGATGGAGAAGGGAAGCCAGCTGGAGTGAACTTTATCGTGGAAAAGCCAGTCAGACGGCCAGTAGCCAAGTAAAAATGAGGCTCTTCGCTGGTGGTTTAACCCCGGCCAGCAACTCAGCACCACGCAGCCGCTTCCCCCTCTCCCCTCCCAGTGGGGTGGGGAGGAGGAAAGGAAAAAAAGTAAAACTCACGGGTTGAGATAAGAACAGTTTAATAACTAAAGTAAAAATAAAAATACACTACTAACTAAGAATAATAATAATTGTAATGAAAAAGAATACAACAAAAAAAAGAAATAACACCCAAGAAAAGACAAGTGATGCACAATGCAATTGCTGACCACCTGCTGACCGATGCCCAAGCAGCGATCCACCCCTCCCAGCCAACTCCCCCCAGTTTATATACTGGGCATGACGTTCCATGGTATGGAATACCCCTTTGGCTAGTTCAGGTCAGCTGCCCCGGCTCTGCTCCCTCCCAGCTTCTTGCACACCTGCTTGCTGGCAGAGCATGGAAACTGAAAAGTCCTTGGCTTAAGATAAGCGCTACTTAGCAACAACTAAAACATCAGCGTGTTATCAACAGTATGCTCACACTAAATCCAAAACACAGCACTGTACCAGCTACTAAGAAGAGAGTTAACTCTGTCCCAGCCAAAACCAAGACAGCTGGGAACCACTGATAGTGCAGGAAGCATAACCCCTGCTTAGACACGGCACCAGGATCTTCTGTTACATCACTTGTCCTTAACGTAAGTCTCATCACAGCTCCACTCAGTTTACCTCTATTCTCTGGATGGAGAACTGAGGCACGACCTGAGAGCAAAGAGACCAGTGGCAGAAGCAAGCGTTGAACCCAAGGGCACCATGAGTCCCTGCAACATCTTCTGGTCCCCAAGGTAGACAGATGGAAGGCAGAAGATGTATGTGTCCCCCACTTGGACATGGCCAGGGCTCAGGCAAAGGGCAGTGACCACACAATTTCACTGTGATGGTGTTTCCCTCACTATAAAAGGGAGCATTTCCTCCCTCCAGGACTGCAGTGAAAATACTTCAATGACTAGTAACACAGAAAAGCTAACAGTAAATTGCAGAAGAAACTCTCTATATAAGAAAAACACACACACATTCTCTTTGCCCACTTAAAACTAAACAAGAGTGATGTACTACAGCAAATTGTATTTGTTCCTTGATTTAAGGTGACATCTTGATGATAGACCATCAACATCAAACCCTCTTTCTCAATGGGCTGCACCTCTGAGAACATATTGCGAGCATCAGCATAAGTAAAAGCATACCAAAAATCTTCCAGAGTTACACCTGCTTAGGTAAAACAGCTTGTACATCTCAATTTTAATCTTTTCTACTTGACATTTATCCACACTGCACTATGGACTAGCCAGCGCGGGCTGAGCGCTCTGCAAACACATGCAGAAAACAACGTTCCTGTCCCTCAAAAAAAAAGCTTACAGTGAGGAGATGAAGTGGAGGAGATGGCCCAGCAAAGGCAGATGGGTATCTGGGGGGGAATCTCCCCTGCACGGGAGATGCAGTGAAGGGCACAAAAGCTCTTGAGGGAGATGCTAACCAGCAGAGCCCTGACATGCAGGTCTCAGCTCTTCACATTACTGCACCTGCGGGCTGCTGCAGCGTACCCGAGTTACCAGGATGTGGATGTTCCCGCTACAGGTCTCAGGCTCCCATAGGGACAGGGTAAGCATCGCTCCAAACCTTCCCGTGGCTGAAAAGCCACAAGCCGCATTACTTGAAAAGCCAGAGGGCAGAGCAGCTCCAGGGCTGGTTCCCAGGAGGTTCGTGGGCAGCCCCAGCAGCCTCACCCGATCTCAGTGCAGCGGCTTCTGGGGCTGGAGTCATCTCCTGGGGCTGGAGTCACCTTGCTGGTCCCCACTGGGACTGCAACAGCCAGCATGAGCTGACCCAGTTGGACTGAAACCTCCTCAGTCATCATACCCTATCCTTCAGGAACGTACTTATGCTGCCAGTCAGGGTGTATAAACGCTGAGAGCAGGCTCAGACAAGTGGCTTACAGATTTAAGCTGTGTCCAAACCTTGAAGAAAATTTCATGGCAGCTTAGGAGAGGCCCAAGCTTTCATGCAGTGGGTTTGGACACCCCAAGTCACAAGCAACTGAACTCCAGTCCTACGCAGGGTGCAGACATTACACATGCCTTGCAGACCCAACATCCAAACAAGCCATCCCGGCTGCGCTGACAGTGCGGAGAAGCAGGTATTGTAGGGAATGATTCATCCCATGCAGATGCCTACAGCAGGTCAGGGTCAGGCGCTTCCTAAAAATATCCATTTCCCTCCGTGACTGTAAAAGGAGGCTCGGGGGGGACTGGTTCAGTGGCATGTAGTTGCAGCAGAGGTCTCTAAATCTAGAGGAGCAAAGTCCCCTGCTGTGAAGCCCCAATACAGCCAGACAAAAGGTCTGTGTGATGCACAGACCTCAACATATTCAAGATAGTCTCCAGCCCTTCTGAGACCCCCCAAGCACATCAGCAGTCTATAATCCTCCCATCAGCCCTGAAGAGGCAAAATACAGGGAAACCTGTAACAAAAATGAAATCTGGAGGTTCAACAGAAGAGGCCTCACCCAAAGGGTGCAGGGAAGCCCAGGACGGCTTGTATCTCCAGGCTTACGAGTGCTGAAAGCCATCACCACTCACCTCATTTCCCAGGAAACCCTGGCAGGATCTGACTTCCCTTCCACACGCTCCTCCTCTCTCCTTTTTGCAGTCAACTGAGACCTATACGACATTACAACAAAAGAGATGTCAGCAAGCCCAATCTTGTCCCCTCCCTCCAACCGAAAAGCTTCATTTCCTCAGTTCTTCAAAATAAGGCTGCACTGGAAAGCAATTACATATAAGCTGCAGCTTATACATCTATTTAAATATTTTATATTTATTTATTTATTTAATATCTATATTATCTATTTAAATAGGTATATAAATTGGGGAAGGGACAGAAGCCCTCCATGAGTGGCCGAGGTGGCAGCAAACGGACCGGCATCAGGGATGGAGCCCCACAGCCTGTCCCATGACAAACACCTACGATGACCCAGCAATGGGGCACCAAAGCAAGCATGACGAGGTCCTCCTGAGATGTTCACTGTCAGCTCTAAAGCAATCTCTGAAACGTTCCTAAAGAGTAATGGGAGGAAACACAGCCAGGAGTGCCAGGGAGCCTGGGATGATGAAGAAATGTCCTTCTTGTGGTGCTCGCCCAGGGCTGGCCAAGAGCTGCGAGGAAAAGGGGTGGAGGCGGCAGACTCCTGCTCCATGACCCAGAGCATCCCAGCAGCACCACCATGGGCTTTTCCTCGCGGTGACCTCCAGGCCTTGCTGACGCCCCACGTTACAGCCCAAGGGTTGCACAGGACAGCCAGACAGACATCAGGCTGTTGCTCAGGTCCCCAGTGCCATGCTGGGTGGTGGTCCTGGCGGTCTGTTTTCTCCCACCATCTCGGTCCCCATCCTCTCTTTCCTCTCAGGCCACAGGACCCCTTGTCAGGGCAGCCATATATCACACAGCCATATATCACACAGCCGCTCTGGCAGCGTGAGCTTGAGGCAGAGCAGGGTAAGGGGACCTTTATTACCATCAGAACAGCCTCATCACTCAGCCTACTTAACCCAGCCACATTTGCACTGCTAAATTTGGGAGAGTATGAGAAGCATTCCCTCAGAACGGGAGGTGGGGGAGGGACAGGCAGGCTTTTGGCCTCCTTTAACTCCCTGCCAAGTGCTCTGTAATTCAAAGTCCATGTCAGGGATGCCACTCCAAGCTGCACAGCAATGGCCCAGACCCAGCAAACCTGGAGATCCGGCGCCTTAACCCATTCGAGTCAGCATCTGAGCTTGGCTATTTTACGAAAATGATTGAGTCAGGCTTTCTGAAACAGCTCCCACTGAAATAACAGGTTTCCAGGAGGTATGTGGGGGGAATTTGGGACATCTCCATGCAGGAAAGGAGACACTCAACTTCAGATAGCCAAGTTTGAAGACCCTGCCCTGAAGGGATGCAGTGCTTAGCTTGGTAACAGCTAGCAGCAATCCTTACATTCAAACCGATTTAAGAAGCTGTGAATAGCTATTTTTGGGTGCAAAACAGATTAACTACTCAGGAAAGACAGCATCAATACCTGCAGCAAGAAGGGGCCACCATCCCTGGCAGCACCTAGAAACATTGCCCTGACCTACAGCACAGGCACCTAAAAACACCTGATCACCAGGCTTTGCTTTTGAGATCACAGAAGCAAATTAAACCTCTCATTCTTGTTGCTGGCAGGTACAGGAAGGAAATGCAGGTTACCGTAACCTTTCTGGGCCCGTTTTCCATAAAAACCATCAGTGCCTGCACCCTCCTGCAGATGCCCAGAGAAATCTGCCCCTGGAAACCCAACCCATGAAACGTCTTGGGGGGGTGTTGCTGCCCACACCCAACAAATAAACACGTTAATTAATCCCAGAGGGTGCCAAGTCCGATGGCGTACAAGGTGAGCCAGAAATCTTCCCTGGCGCCCACACTGAGACATTCGAGGGAGCTTTTGAGGAATCCAGGCATGAGCCTAGGCAACCGGCCGCAGAGCTATGGCTGCTCTCCTGGGACCTTTCCCAAGCGATTCACACGCACAGCAAATAAAAAACTAGGCTTGTTTTCCGTAAAAGTGGGCATCAAACGCTCTGACATCAAGAAGGATGATTAAAGACAGTTGAGTTACTAGGAAAGATTAAAAGAACTAAATGTGCCCAACTTGGCTAAGCAATGAGTAAGAGACGTGATAAAAGACTCCAGGCATCTGAATGAAGGGAGTGGCATGGCATTAAAGGACTGAATAAAATATCTTTCTGAGAAATGGATCCATCAACGATCTCCCAAGAGATAAGGTACAAGCCTCATTTTTTAGGCAGTTATAAAACCGGTCGCTAGAACTGAGGTTTTTGAGGAGAAATCCACATTGCCCCGAAGGGAGCACGCACCAAAGCTTTTCATCTCCAACACGGTGTGCTGTGAACAAAGCGCACAATGCCACAAGGGAGCACAGGAAAGTTGGGAAGTGGCAAGTATTTCATTCTGCCTCACCAAGAAACAGAGATATGATTTTTCACTGTAAAATTGAAGAAAAAAATTTGATTTTCACTCCTCCTTTTTAATTCAGCAGCGCTAATCCATAATGTTTGGGGGTTAAAAAAAGAAAGAAAAAAAAAGGAAAATAACCGCCAGCCCATTCAAAACGAACAGGTATGGGGGTCTTACGAGTACTTGACTTTTTCCCACAATAACTAAAGATGCATGGGGTACCGCAGAGGTGGTGGCGCTGCCGGGGACTGCGAGCCTGGCAGCTCTCCGAACCCAGCCAGATCCAGCACACACATGGGCAAGGTGACAAAATCCTGGAAAACACTTCAATACCTGGCTCTGCTGAGACTGTACCCCTCAGAGAAAGTACCCTCTGAAACCCAGGGACTTGATACACTTTATAAAGATCAGAAGTAAGTCCTAAGCCCTGAGAAAACTGCCCCGGAAGAGAGCTAAACCTGTTACGCTGGCTTTGCCCCAAAAAGCCATGTATAATGCATGTAACGTACATACCTGCCTAATTATCAACTCTGTGAAGCCAAAGCAGTGGATTTTATGTAATTTCACATGATGTCCAGCCATATGAGGGTCTCCTGAACATCTCCCCCCAGAGCGGACAGAGAGGTGTACCCAAGGGAAAGAGCTTAGGTATTTACTGAACAGTATTTACTGAGCACAGACGCATGCACTCTGAGCACAGTGAGGTTTCCACCAACACCAGCTTATCAGTTCATCTGATGTGCCTGGGGGTTGCAATTAACCCCCAAATGTTCTTTCAGGTGCTACTGCCTCAATATTCTTGATGCAACTCGGCCACTGGTTATGATTTAAAGCTCGGCAGCATCCCAGATTTGGGTACCTGAGAGACTCCTTCATCCTCAACAGGGAAAAGTTGGAAGATATTTGTCGATGGTGCAATTTTAAATCACAGTTAAATTTACACAACGGCAATATATCATCAAAGAAGTGGTCCTGTCCCAGCTCCCTCTGGCTCCCCTGACCTGGCGAGTTAATGCAGAGCAATCGGATCTAAGAGAAAACTAGCTAGGAAAAAAAAAAAAGGTGAATAATTTTCTTCTAATTAATTCCCTAAACCAGTTCAGTGGGCTTCAGGCAAGTACTAGAAATCTTTCCCCTTTTGGCATGAGCGAGATCAGCTGAACTGCAACATGTGACCGCAATCCAAGGCAACCTTTGTTTGCAAGACCAAGAGTGGATCTTTTTGATTATTTTTTTTCTCCCCTTTCCCACAGCAACCTCTTATGTCTGCAACTGCCTTTCTCCATGGGAACAGGAGATCCACCGTTTACTGACCGGTGAGTTTTATTGCTGAGTTGAAACACGATGTTCACAGAGGATTTTATTATATTTTTTTTTCATAAGTGGAGCATTTTAGTACGCAGTGAATCTTCTTGCTTTATGCTTGCTTGTCTCTTTGGGAGGCTGAAGTACAAAACCAGACTGCCAGATTCATTTTATATATTGAAGAAACATGTTTCTACCCAATCTGAAAGGCAGGCCAACATAAAAAGACCCATTTAAAGTGGAGGAAACTCTGCACTTACTTACAGTTTGGGATGAAAAGGGGAAAATTAAAACATCTAAGAGAGATTATTATACCTTCTATCAAACCTTCCTCTTTCTGTATAGAATCAGCTGCTTCCATCACTGCAGGAACACTGATGCTCGAGATAACCAGGCTCACGGTATCGCTATCACAAAGAATTAAAGGTTTGCAGGTTGTATTCAGACAACTCCTTCCTTTCCTTTTGATGTTAATTTTGGGTATCCCCACTCAGGCCATGACTGCAGTTTTACTCTGCTCTCATCACGCATTCAGACAGACAGACAGCCCTTGCAACCTTCACAGCTAGCATGGCAGGAGGGCAAAGCCCCTCTCGGACCCACAACTCATCCTTACATGAATGGCTTTGGGGATCTGAAGAAGGAAATGTAAAATTTTGACTCGTGCAATTCACACTACAGGGAGCAAAGGTTATTTTTTCCCCATTCAGCTAGTTAATAAGAAACAACTGTCTCCCAAAACACAGACAAGTTTCTACTATTCAGAACAGTGGACTGGGATAATCCATGTGTTAAAAAAAACAAAATGGAGAGGAGTCTGAAAGAGCAGCAGGTCCCAGTGTAGCGGTGCATCTCCTGTATCACTCGCCCAAACGCGTGGTGCTGCAGCGAGGAGCGATGGAGAAAGGTGAGCCCAGGTGTGGTCCATGCGCCCCACCGTGAGTGAGAGAGGGCAGGGGGAAAGGTGTAACCCAGAAAAACCAAAACGCTGGATCCTTGCAGCTCTGTACAGATGGTGCGGATGCCCTGGTACCCGGCAGGACCGCAGCTCGCTCCTGCGCTACGGAGCCCCGGCACCTCCACAGAGCTGGCACGGAAACCACTCCTCGCCAGGAACAGTCCCTCTGAAAGTCAGGGGAGAGCTGACTGTACAATTAATGACCTATAAAGAAACCCACTTGCTGTTACTCTTTTTTTACTTGCAAAGAGCAGCAAGTAAAAATCGGTGCACCACTCTGCAGGGTGCAGATGCTTCGCTGCTCACACGCCTGCCCAGCCTTCCCCAGCGCAAAGCCCCGCTGCCCCAGCTGCGACAGCAATTTCTGTATCCCTCCCTTGCTAAAACAATGTACCAGGGCGCCTTTGGGTGCTTAAGAGAGGCGACTGCCAGCACAGTCTCGGAGAGCATCTTGCTTTCCAACGGACCGAGCTTCGGGATACCTTCGGAGCTGCCTGGGAAAGACACACTAATGTATTCCGCATGTGGCCAGCGGGGCGACATGCACTGAACCCGGCTGGATAGGCAGGCGGGCAGGCAAGCATCTTCTGAGAGATGACAGAAAGAATAAAAAGCAGGAACTGGCAAGGACAGCCCGTTCAGCACCAAGGCGCAGAAGACAACCAGCCCCAGTGCCACCTCTCCGGGCTCCCACAGGATGAGCCCCAGGAGGGAGGTGTGTGCTGGGAAGTGGCCAGTTCCCCGTGTCCTTCCTGAGAAATGCATTTGTCACCCTGACACATGCATTTTGGTACCCAAGTCAACCCTCACTCCCACTCAGCAGAGCCTTTGCCAGCTGTCGTTTTCCCTGGGTATTTTCCAAATGGTTATCCAGAGGTTCCCATCCTCACTCTCTCACACGAAAAAAACTGCTATTCTACTTTTGCTCAAGATCTGAAAAGGTGCAAGAGAGAAAAGAGTGTTTTTCGGGTTTCAGGAAGATGGGCACCTCTGCCTGTGCGGGCAGCCGCTCCTTTGCTGGGGGAGAGGGGATGCACTTGCCCTGTGCACAAAGCTCTTGGAGAGGGAATGGAGCAGGATGTAAGCGCCCGGACCACTGCTGGCAGCCTGGAAAGAGTTACCACTGGGCTTGGAGGATTTCTGCCTTCCCAACAAGGCGGCCGGGATGAAGAATGCAAGTGACGCAGCAGCATCCTGCCAGGAGAGAGGGAAAAAAGAAAAAAAAAAAAAAAAAAAAAATCAACTAACAAAAAAAAAAAACCCAAACCCAAAACCTAAAGCTCTTTGGATGAGTTTCAGGATGACTACACTTTTACTGTAAGTGTTTAGTAACTCAGAGTCACATAACCCTTCTCTGCCCACTTGGGGCCACGACACGCAGATTACAAGCTACAAGAAACGCTTCACACACACACACCCGGCCGAATCCCCCGTCTGAGGGAGGACAAAAAAACCTTTAACAAATTAAGCTGCGTTTTCCATTTAAGCAGAGCCCGATCACTATTTATTTAACAATTTTAAAGTGTTATTTTAGCCTTCCTGGTTTGTGTGTGTTGAGAGGCTGTTTCTGGGACAGGAGCCAAAGTCGATTAGAGCAACCCGGCAGCCAGAGAGAGGGAAAAGCAGGGTGGAAAAGCAGAGGAAGGTGCCGGGGCAAGGCTTCACCGTGGGGACGGTCACCAGCAGCCCCCAGCCACGGAGCTGGAGGGAGGCAAGCGGAAAATTGGGGACAGGAACGGGGAGAGAGAGCCGGTGTGGGGGGCAGTGCCCAGTCCATCATTGTTCGGTGGTCGCCGGCAGAGGCTCCCTGCTTTCACCACACCGATGCCTTGCCCCGAGCAAGCGTGCCGGGAGATGAGCAGGTGAAAGCAAAGCCACGGCAGACCTGCACACACAAGCATCCATCCCAGGAGGATGACACAGAGCTCTCCGCAGTGGGGATGCCCCACACGGGTACCACCTAGGCGAGACGCTGAACTCGCACGAGAGATGCTTTCACAGGAGAACCGACCAGAGGATGGATGAACCACTTGGGTACAAACACTGTTTGGTATCCACCTGCTCAGCACGCCCTGCAGCACCAACAGCCCTGGGACAAACACATCAAGGGAAGAACAACATTAAACATCTCCTCACAGGTACCAGCCAAGTCCCAGTCTGGGGTCCTGCATCCTACTCATCCTGCCATCGCTATTCTTCCAGGTCGGCCTCCAGTAATGATTTTTGGAGCAGGTAGGCAGAGGCGAGATGGATGGTGGTGAAGCAGGATGGATGCTGCCCCCAGATGAGCAGCTTTCCAGCCTGGATCAGGGGAAACCTACCTGGTATCCGCTGATAGGGTCTGTGAAACACGTAGCTTGGACCACCACCAGCTCCTTCCACCTCCGCACTCCCAAAGTGAACCTTTCATCGGTTAACACGAGACCCTCTCTTTCACCTGTATCGAAGCACAAAATGTTGCTTTAACCACCAGTCTCTCCCGAACAGCTTGAGGGCTCCTCAGCTGTGGTGGCTCCAAGGACGGGTGCTTTCTCAGGCTCGTGTGCCCCACCACCACTGCTGCCATCGGCCCGGGGCTGGCCGGCAGCGAAACCGTAACAGCTCTTCTCCATCTGCAGTGCAGGCGGAGGGCGATGTGAGAGGGAAACCCAGGGACCTGCTCGCACCCACCTCTTCTCCTCCGACACATCCCTCTGCCCATTAGACATGGGTGGGTAGAAGGACAGATGCAGACATGGGGTCTCCCCTGGACCAAGCACAAGCAGACTCTTCCATGTGGCTTTTCAAGCCCAAGCAGAGAGAGGAAGAGCGCACATGCCAGCAGGAGCCCTGCTAAAACATGCTGATAATAATGATTTAGGGGTGCAAATCTACAGAATGAAGGAGCCAAAACACAGGGAGCACCAGAGAGGAGCCAAAACACATCGACAGGTTAGAGGAGCCAGCGACAACCCTGACACTTGCAAGAGCCGGGCAAAAGGGCTGCGTGTGGCCAGAGATTTCAGTAGATACAGCCACCAGGACTACCCCCATGGACTCATCAATACAAGCACAGCGGTGTGCCAGCGTGTCACGACCCCATCCTTCCAGAGATGTTCCCAAGCGAGGTTCCCACGTGAGCACCAGGAGCAGGACTCGCAGCTGCAACGGTGCATTAGGCAGAGCAAGGTTCGGTGCAGACCCGGAGCTGGTGTCGCCCCGAGGCGCCCTGGCCAGCTGCATGCAGGCAGCGTTGTTTGCCGGAGAACTCAGTCGCTGCAGCTCTGCAAGAGGAGTTCCTCCTTCCCATGCTGGCTGGGCAGAGGCAGTGGGTGATGCAACCTAACCCAGAAGCCTCACAGCTCCTGCTAGTGCCATTTTATTTCTTTTTTTTTTTAATATGACACACATGTTATTGCACAGAGAAACACCCAGAAAATGCAGGGCAAGGGTGACGCTAGCCAATAGCATGCCTGTGCATGAAAAGAGTGACCAGCGGGATACAGGCTCTCCATAGCAGCTCTGCAAGCAGTGAGCCTGCCCTGCATCTCAAGACCAGTGCGCTCCCCTCCAGCCCCCCATCACCACCTCGGAGCCAGGCTCAGCACCCTCTGGGTGCTTATTCTTCTTCACTCTCATTTTTGGGAAGTAACAGAGCACTGAGGAAGGTAACAGGTGGGAAAAGGAGCAGAAGGTAATCCTAGTCCTAATCCATCAGGCGCCTGGGGAAGCGAGCAGCCAAAGGAAAGCGAGCAGAAGCAAACCGAGGAAGAAACACAGCAAGCCCAGAGACATCATTCTGTGTGCTCCAGAAGTGCAAACTTGGAAGGAGCCATGGGAAAACAAAAAAAAAGCTCACCCCCAATGCTCAAGGCTCAGGCTGCCCCTTCTGAGCATTCGAGAAAATAAAGACCTTCAGCATCGCCCAAACCACCCACTGCGTTTTGCAGAAGATGGGTTTTCTGCGTGCCCAAAGACACGTCCCCGAGATGCCGCTACAACTTGACTGGCTGTATTGAAGAGCTCCGAAGCTCCGCTATCAGCAGTCCTGCCACACCAGCCCTGCCATAAGCTTGCCATCCAGCAAACTTCATTTGGTGGTCATTCCTTTTGACGTTATGTGGTGTGTAGGAACTGCCCGAGCATTTGACTTCTTCCCAGTGTAAGCCTCAGCCTGTTAGCCTTGAAAAGGCAACGAATAGCAAATTGTTTGTTCTTTTCTTCACTTTCTCTGTACCCTTTTTAAGACAAATTACCACACTTCTTTTATTTTTTAAGCAACCTAGATCAACACAAGTCAGATTCAGCACCAGCATGTCACATGTCACAAGCAAGCATTCCCCCCCGCCCCCGGGGAATTTTAGCATCAACTAAGCTAGAAATGAAGCCTAGATCTTCCTAGCAAGGCTCACATCTACATCCTCCAAGACAGCAGGCACAGATGCTGTGCTCTGCGCTGTGCAGGGATGCAGCAAGGCGAGGGAACTGTGCAAACCACAGGGGAAAGCTCTGCAGCCTACAAAAAAAGACCAGGCGTATCCAGTAGGTCCGCCTATCTATGATCTTCCTCTTCAAGGCACTTTTATATCCTCCTGTGATTTTAAAACCCAGCACACACTGTTACAGCTTTGATGCTACGCGTTCTCATTATCAACCAACCCATACCAGAATATCCTTTCTTCTTGCAGTAAAACCCCTCTTTTCCCTAGAGGGTACAGCTGGTAGGACAGAACAGACCAGGCATTTAGCATTTAATCATAAGCGTAAGTATCAGCTTGAATCATCTAGGCTTGCATGTCTCCAGAACATTCCTACCGGCTGCAAACACCAGCCGAGTAACATCACCGTCAGACGGCAGTTGCAGGGGCATTTGGTTTAGCATCCGCAGGGGAGGAAATCATCAGCTTGCATCACAGCACAGTGACCAATTTGTGGTCAACCAAACTACTCCCAAGAGCCGAAAAACCAAGTGCAATGCAGTAACGCCAGAAATTTGGATTCAGAACATCAGGAGGTGTTGGGATGCTTGGCCTCAGCAGGACCGACATGGGCAGAAGCCGTGCCAAAATCTGGATGCAAGGACTGCAGAAACGCTGGGCCAAAAGGGACATCAAACAGCCACCCAGCCCCGAACCCTCTCTTGGCCTGTTTGTCTTCATGCCGCTCTCCAAGGCAACACCGGCACAGCTCTGCCAAGAAGGAAGCAGGACTGGGCTGCAGTTCCCAGCGACAAGCACCGCTCGCCCCACCATCCGGGAAGGGCTGCTGTGCTGCTGACAAAGGTTTCTAATGCTTTTTGGGCCAGCTCCAGCATCACTCATTCTCCTTCACCACCACCACCAGGAGCTGGAACCTACGCTTTGAGAAATGCCAGCCTACCCCGCTGCTACCAGGCACGACAGAGATGATGCACTGGAAGACAGCGTCCAGAGAAGCACTTCTCTGTATGCAATTTTCTTCTAGTCCCGTCCTCAGACATGGAGACACATCGGGTGCTGCACTCCTCGCACCACCTTCCTGGAAGCCTCAAAACTGCTGTTCCCTTCAAATCTCAACTCTACCAGGTGCTCAACCACCTCTCCTCCCCCTGCCCTCCTTCCTTCCTTCTGCATGCCATCTGTTGTCCAGGCAAAACTGCGTAGCCATACTTAGAAATAATTTTGGGGACACTTTTCAGCTTTTTCTATACTACCAAAAGTTCCTTGTCCCAGCTCACAGGGTGGACATAAAGGTTGTGGCTACACAACTGACCACATGATGAGCCACAGTACAGCCAACACCAGGAGAGCAGAGATACCTGGCTCCAAAATTACTGCTGAAGACAGCATCCCATCAAACCATGGCCTGACACCTGTGGGTTGTATTTTTTTCCTAGGTTTAACATATGCAAATCTTCCAGCTATTTCTCATAAGTAAAGTTTCCCAAACAGAAGCTTCATCTTCCCAAGCTGCCTGCTTTCATATTAAAAATAGAGGGGCTGAGACTGGATGCTGTATTTCAAGCGAGGCTTTATATGACAACCAAGATTGAATTATTACCTTTGCCATTTTTCTGTGGGCTATTCAAGATCTGCCTTTCTTGTAACAGCATCCGACTGTTGATTCACAATCAGCTTGTGATTCACTGCAGCTCCCAGATCCCTTTCTGCAGTTAACCTGTTACTGCTCATTTTGGGTATGTGCATCCAATTTCCAAGAGCACTTTTTTGCACTTGTCTGTATGGAATTTATTTTTCTTGTCTTCAAACCACAGCTGCAGCTCAGTAAGACAACTGTAAGAGAAGATGCTATCACCCAAAGTACCTGTGATATCTCTGGTTGCATTTCATCTTCTGTATCCTCTGCAGTCTACCATCTAATCTGCTACTGACCCCCAAAATGCCTTCCTGATCCAACAGCAAACCATTTCTTTTAGCTTTGTAAGTACCCACTTATGATGATTTCATCTTCAGCACATTTCCCGAGTTTGTTTATTGAGCTGTCAGGATTTCCTCAAGAACTACTCAACAGCTTTCAGCACTTTTTTTGGTAAAGTCACTAAAATACCAGACTTGGTATGAGTTTGCCTAGTACTTCTGCAAGCCCTCCATCTTTCAGGAGAACTTGCTACACCAGGAGGTATCACAGTTAAGAGCTGGCAACTCAGACAATACGAGTTCTGCAGTTATTTGAAATTTTCTTTAAAGTCAGATCAAGCAGATCATCCATTCCACATTCAGGATCAGCATCAACCTTTTTTTTCAAGTCTCACCTACCCAGCTCTCTCTCCATTGCTATTTCCCTTGGCTGAGCTAGGACTTCAGGGCTGCAGGAGCTTACAAAGAAAAGCTCAAGCCCAAAGGGTTAAGACTTGTTTTTTTAATGATCTTTAAATCATAATATGATTTCCACTTGAAAAGGGAACACTTCATTTAACAGACACAGTGGCTCTGAAGGGTAATGCAGGGCTTTGAAGGAAATTTAAAAAAAAGGAAGCAATGGGAGAAAGCAAAATAACACTTCCAGAAAGTTTTCCGAAGGAAATGAGTAACCACTTGTTATTAAATGATAAATCACAGTCCTCGGGAAGTGGCATTGTCTGTGGTCTATTTTTAATGAGAAAACACCCCTGTCACTGGCACGAGGGCTGAACATGCTGATGGGTCACGTCTGTGGACAGCGGGAGCATTCACTGGAAGCCATCATCTCATTCCTGCCATTCCCATCACTAATCAGCAACCAAACTGGCACAAAAAGAAAGCGGCTTAGAGAAAAAAAAAATGCACCCAGGACAACAAACAAGGGCTACTGTTTTCCATGGAGGGAGGACAACACTAGAGACCAAGCGGAGGAACCAGATCCCGAGCATAGTCTTAGGCTTTGCTTTTGTTTTCCACGTGTGAGGGATGCACATGAAGCCACCAGGAAGCAAATCTGTGCTGACCCCAATGTCCCCATAGCGGTTTAGGTGACCTCCCATGTGCACTAGCATCCTCTGTGTCCCCAAGATGGGGACACGTTGGGAACGCAGCCACAGTAAACCCCTTGGCCTCTTTTCCCCAGGGTCTGCCACCAAGACAGGGCTTTCTGGGGAAGCACCTGATGCTGCAGCTCCGCTGATGCTGAGCACTTCAAAGGTGTAATTAACCTCATTTTATGCTGATAAATGAGTCCCAGATTCCTGTGGCAAAGTGACTTGCCGACTGGGAACAGGCACACAGTGTCAAGGGAAGGGAAGCAAAGTCAGCAGAGTTAGCTGGAGGCTCAGCTACAGGCACAGCCTCCAAACCAAATCAGAGGGACCACAAGCTCTCATCATGCAGCAAGCCTCCTTGCACACCGGCGAGGGGACCGTTTTTGGCACCTTGCTCCAAGCCCAACCGGCTCCCAAGCCCCAACCAAGCACTACCGAGCCCGAGCCACAGGGTTCAGCTGCAGACCCACGTCCCCCACACACTCAAGCCAACTCCAACCCAAAACCACACACACACCCTCAAACTTTCCAAGCTGCACCAGGAACGAGCAGGAACCTACGACCAACTCGCTGAAATACAACACACTATGCCTGATTTTACTGTGAGGGTGACGGAGCACTGGCACAGCTTGCCCAGGGAGGTTGTGGAGTCTCCATCTGTGGAGATATTCCAAAGCCATCTGGACGTGGTCCTGGGCAACCGGCTGTAGGTAGCCCTGCTTGGGCTGGGAGGCTGGACCAGGTGACCTCCAGAGGTCCCTTCCAGCTTCAATCACCCTGTGATTCTGTAATTGCAAAGACATACTGCATTGCAACCCTGCACATTAAATTAGCTTTCACTGACCTGGTGCAAAAAAGACTGTAATTATTCAACTTCTCAACTATTTCTGACATTCTTTCCATAGATGAGGTTTAAGCCTTTTTTTTCCCCTTCCTTTTAATAGGAACGCAACCCCACAGTTTGCAGGAGATTATATAACACACACACACATCACTCTTCCAAAACAGCATCTGAAAGCGCTTGTTTGATCATTTTTTTTCCTCCCACCCATAAACCACCACCCTGCTGGTCTCATTCATTGTGCGGCATTTTGCAACGAAGCGTAAAAATGGTATTAATCATAGCTCTGAAAAAACACAAACTTCTTCTCTGAGGTTTGAAGTAACCATTTGGAAGGAAAACTTCCAGGAGCCAGAGGGACTGACAGGGCTGGAGACTAAAGTCCTTCTTTTCAAAGGCCAAGTGTATCCCAATATATTCCTTGGACAGCTGCCCCGAGTCAAAGTTATAATACTTTATTCTTCAGTTCAAGTAGCAAGAAGGAGATTTGGTACAAAATCAGGACAAATACCCAAAGTGAATGGGGAGATTTAGCGGGCAAATGTGTCGTAAATCTAATGGGACGCTTGAGCTCTAACTACAACTTTGGTGAAGCCTCAGCTGCCTCTCACCTCCAGGATGCTGCAGGGACTGGGGCCAAAACGACCAGGTAAGGGCACCCATCCCTCGCAGGCAGCACCCGAGCATCCCGGACCGAGCGCTGGCACTCACTCGCGGTAGTGCGTTGCTTCAGCAACAGGCAGAAACACAGAGATCTGCAAAGGCTATGCCAAAAAATAAAAATCATTATCATCTTTATGTTTTCTGGCCAAACACCATTGGAGAAAATTACCTTCTACATAAATCAAGCTCTTTGTCCACCTCTGGAGATTTAGTGCTTCTCATAGACACAAGGAGGGGCTTCTGTCAAAGACGGACTTGGGAAAAAGCATGAGGCTCTTTCTTACGTTAGATGCTTTAGCAGAGATTTGCCAAAGGCTTTGGAATCCCTCTGCTTTGGAGGTAAAACATTAATAATTTAAACCCCTCCTTTTAAATTAGGAAGGGCGCTAAAAGAAACTATTGAAAGAGAAAAACCATCAAGCTCGCCACCACCTCCAACTCAAACACTGACATTTTCTCTCAAACCCCAAAAGTGGTTTCAAGGAGCTGGCAAATGAGGAATTTACCTTTTTCTTACCCGTCCTTCCCCTGCATTTGCTCCTCTGCCATTAGTCTTCCAGGCAAAGCAGTCGACCACAGGGACAGGGCATGCCGAGCATCCTGGTACAGAAAGCCCCAGGATGCTGCAACCAGGAGCAGGGGTGGTGCGAGCAGTTGCAAAGCATCTCACAGGGCATGCCAAATATTTCGGGTTTATTGTTATATTAGCAGGCTAGGCTAGGCTAGGATAGTTCAGTTGGAAGGGACCTACAACCATCATCTAGTCCAACTGCAAGTACTTTGTATTAGAAGAGCAAAGGGAGAAAGAAAGAAAATAATCAATTATTGATCTTTTTTCTTCTTTTTAATCAATAATCCCAGACTCTTGTGCACGGTGAAGTTCCCTGCTTATTCAAAGTATGTGTGCCTCTGCCCGTCTCGGCTACTGATACCGTTTCTTATCAGCATGTTTCATTCTTTCCCATACTTGCAAGAACTCTGCAAAGAAAAAAAGGATATTATCTTCATATTTAAAAGGCAAAAAAAGCTGATAGGGATAGGTCTACCTCGCTATCAAGGCTTTTGCAAGAGCAGGAACAATGTGGCAACCCAAGATTCAGCGCTGCCTACACAAGCCCCACCAGGGACCCCAGCTCCTTCATCAGCAGCCAGCCCGGGCGCAAGCTGCTGTCCTGGTATTGAGGTGGCGAGATAAAAGCAAGCACTCAGAGACACATCCCCCTCTTCCACGCAGATGTACGTACTTCAGATGACTAGTCCAAATTTGCAAAGAAAGAGGCGTAGGGCCAGGAAACATCATCTATTTACTCCTTACCATGGCTCCTCTTGGGCACCCAGCTCAACCAGCCAAGCTGAAGACGACCTTTGCATTGATTCGAATCTCCAATGCAGCTGTGTAAACACTGGAAGAGTGCAACCTCATGTCTCTGTGAAGGATGCTTAAATACATTCTTTTCTTCAGGAAAAAAGAAAAAGGAGGAATAGCTATTCAACGCCTGCGTGCCAGACAATCTGGTGACCGAGTGCCATCCTCCGATAGCTTTTTTAGACAGTCATGAACTTTAAATTTGTCTCCTGCTCCCAGAAGCTCCTAAACAGTGTGAGCTAAATATTTATAGAAGAGTCACTGTTTGTTTAAGTTTCAATCCATACTCGCTGAGGTCCAATATGCCCAGATCCCGAAATGACAGCTGATTACAGAAGAGCCTGAAAACGCGGCAGAGGGGACCCAGACGCTTACCAGACCTTTCATCTGGACACTTTCTCTGGTGGTTGTTTTGGGGCACCTTTCCTAGCTTCTTTCAAAAGAAGGAAAACCGTAGCTCCTGCCAGCCAAGGTCCACATTTCATCAGATGCTTTGGCACAGCTCTGCTCAATGCCACAGAGCCCCAGGTTTTGGGGAGCCCCTGGTGTGCTCTGGAGCCCGCTCCTCCCCAACTCGCAGCGAGGCGGTTGGATTGCTTCTGGAAATGCAACTGAAGCACCTGAGCTGCTGCACAGCGTGCACCACGGCAGGGTGCAAACACCTCTGGGTGTCTGAGCCCATGCAACCAACCTGCCGCAGGCAGGGCATGGCACGGTGTCACTTCGGCTCAACAAGTCCTACCCTGACCTGTCCCTTCTGTCTCTCCGGGATTCAGCAACAGCTTTTCCAATTTACCATAGTAACCAATCTAACAGCACAACAAAGTCCTCCCGTACCTCACAGAATAAGTGAGGATACCCAAATTTTTTGGCTAACTGGACAACCTGTCAGAAGTTGAAAAGAGACCTGTATGTGCTGACACGCTTCTGCTATAAGCTAGCCGAGTCCAACAAGTCATGTGGCAGAGGATGACAGCACCTTCTTGCACTTGGTGTTACATGGTTTCACAGGCGGGCCAAGAAAAAATTTAAGACTGTGCTTCAGACATGGTGATTTCAATTTATTCATCCCATAAAGTCACGTGTGGGCCCAGTTAAACACTCCTGGAGTCTTCCATTTGGGATATAACTGGGGACTCACCACGACAAAGGTGCACATGAGAGGCGAGGCTATCAAGTAGGCATAATGCTATGCCAACACATCCCAAAGGAGCATCTCACCCTGTAGATGCTCAGCATCCAGCTTTGCAAGCTCACAGAGGAGCAGCAGAGGCAGGGAGACACCACGCAAGCAAACACACTTTTCAGCATCTTCCAATGACCACCCAAGGCTGGCAATTCCCTTCATTTTTATGGTTTCACATAAAAGTTCCTGCGTGAGGAACTGAGCAGAAGGTGCTTATTCACCTCAGATGGGTGAGAGGTTGGGATGTCTTTGCCCGAGACCAGCTACTTCAAACCCAGCACCTTACTTGAACGGCCCCTTGGATGAGTGCATGTTGCTGAAGAACTCAAAACCCCTACTGACAGCTATTGTTGTGCTCATCCCATCCAGATAACTCTTTATCAGCACCGCAGCAAGGTGAGACTCAGCAATGTTGCTCTGTCCTGGGGTTCTCCAGGTGCTAACAGGACCCGTTCTCCCCTGCACAGGGTGTTTCAAGGCATTTCACCCCAATAAAATAGAAAATGTGGTGTTGAGCAAGAGGATGACTTTTGTCATCAGGTGGACCTCAAGGTCAGGTCTGCACATTGCCATCATTAGGAGTCTTGATATCCAGCGTGAAGGCCCTTGCATGGATGAAGAACCTAATCATGCAAATGACTGCACCAATGCCATGCATGCGCTACCCGCACTTCTCACACATATTTTCTATCTGGGCATGCCTATGCACACGCACACAGGCAAGCACCTGATGAAGTTTTATGGATGTGCTCATATGTACATGCACATGAATATGCATGAGTACACAGGCCCACCACAAGGAAGCCATGCTTGCAGACAAAATTAAAGAGGAGACTGCAACACGGAGGCTGGAAATAATGACAAGCACTTTCATCAGTAAAACCCCAATTACCCAGGCTGCACACAGCCTCTCATCTCTATGGAGCAAGCAAAGCTACTTATTACAGAGATGCCTTTACTGTGATCTGTGACTTTTAGAGAAAGGAGAGGAGCTGCCCTGGCTTTCCCATGTTTTATTTCTTCAGGTCTCAGGGGAGAGACCCATTATTGGAAGCGCATGCCTCGCCACACACATCACCATGGCTGGTGGGTCCACTGGAGCCAGCCGTAACCAGGAGGTTGAAGGCACAAGCCTACAACCAAGGAGCCTTCGAAACCATAGCTGGTCTCCTCCAGCATCATCCCCACCGTTAACACCACGGGGTTGGCTTTACCAATGCATCACGGAAAACAGACATAGACGCTTCATGGAAGAAAGCAAAATTTTACTGGGGCACAGAAGAGAGACACTTTACTATTTTAATTCACCTGGTCCTAAAAAAGAAAAATAAAGAAAAAAAAAAAAGAAGAAATACAGCCCCCCTCTTTCCCCTTTTACATAAATACTGGATCTGAGCGCTTTTTGCTCTTAAGAAGTTAAAAATAGGAAATCATATCAAGTCTATGTGCTGCATCTTTTATCAAAGCCTTTTATGAACATCAAAACCAGCTCCTCTGCGCTCTTTTATACTTTCCTGCTGTCACTCACAATTCATAAAAGGGGACTACAGAGATACAAAGGGTAAAGCACTTCCCAGCACTGTGACAGGGAGCCAGGGACAAAAAACAGCTTTTCCTCAAAGCTCTGAAATCTAAGAGCAATTTTATGATATAATGTCACTTTTAGCACAAGAGATGAATAATAGATATTCAAACTATAATAATACTTTC
Source organism: Gymnogyps californianus (assembly GCF_018139145.2). Lineage (NCBI taxonomy): Eukaryota > Metazoa > Chordata > Aves > Accipitriformes > Cathartidae > Gymnogyps > Gymnogyps californianus. The sequence continues at coordinate 10,962,119 of NC_059472.1, forward strand.
ACAAGTAAACAATGCTTTGCAGTGTCAAAGCTTTTCAGCAGCACTGTCAAGCCTTTGCAGAAGGATCGACAGTGCAATCACCGTAACACCACCGGGAAGCAAACACTGCGAGAATAAACAGGCGTTTAACCGAAAGGCAGGGTCTCTCTGGCCGAACTCCATCTGTGTTCTCTAGAGACACATATCCAGATCCCCTCTATAAAAAAGGGAGGTATGGAGATTAACAAGATGAACCAGAAACTCTTTACATATAAACTTGACTTTGACCTTGCCGTCTCTCAGAGACCTGCGATAAATCCAAACCTCCTCCCCATCTGTACAATGAGCGGGCTTACACTCACCTATATTCAAGAGATATGAGCATTAATTAACTCCAACATTAAAAAAACCACATTTGAAAGATGGTAGCTGCTAGAATATTCATGACTCTTTCCCAGCCTGTTTATATAACTGGATATGGAGCAAATCCCCCATGCAAACCATGGCAAACCTGACAGCACCATTTAGCTGTTCAGCATCTTTTCCACAGAAGGCAAATTCCATAACTTGTGGTCACCATTACTTTTTTCCTGCCTTGCACAGTAAGAGTTAGGAATTTGAAGGGAGGAAGTGATAAACCCATGATAAAAAAAATTCCAGTGAACTTTCAGCATTATCCTAACCAAAAAAGAATTTCCTCCTTAGTCATCCACAGGCAGAGTAAGCCAGCTCCCCCGTGAATTACAGAAGAGCAGGGAAAAAATGCTTATCTGGGAGATTACTTCTCTTCCTAATACCTCGGTATTTAATTTTTAAGCAGGGCAAAGGTCAAATGAAAACCACCTGATGCTGATGTAAATGCAGCCCTGGATAAAACTGCACAGGGATCCCAGCAGAAAGAGCTGCTCCTTGCAAAAAGCTTAAGGAAAACCAAGCAATGGTTCCAGTGGGGAGGGTGATGGCACTTCAGCATCCATTTGCTACAAGGATGCTGTCAGGGGGCAGGAGGGCACATCCATGCTGTGGAGGTGGCTGAGCCGAAAGGCAGCAAAAGCCCTTGTAGCCCACAGGGAGCCGGGGCAGTGTGGGGGTCCCAGCATCGCTCAGCACCCCAGTGAAGGCCCCCAGCACTCCTTTTTGACCAGGCAAACTGGGGTGTTGAGCCCACGCTGGAGCGGGACTCTCACCTGGATGGTGGGCAGGGGTCCACCTTCCAGAGGCACCAGGGCTGGGATGCATCTCTGCCTCATCCCCCAACTTGTCTACCATAAACTATATAAAAATATATAGTTTTCTTATTGCACAGCAGCAGAGCACACGCTCAGGTCCCCTTTTAGCTTCTGGAGCCCTGGGTCTCTAATTCGACCTCCTGGCTTTGACACTGCAAAGGTAAAAAGCAGGCAGCGCAACAATGGTTTCCTGCAAAAGCAGAGCTGGCGAAACCACAGGATCCCCAAAACATTGCCAGGGAAAAACCAGGAGGCTGAGTGCGAGATTTGCTTCCAGCTCAAGAAACACCCTCAGAATAAAAAATTGCCCAAAACAGTATTTTGTGTTTCTGAACTGGGTTCCACGCCATAGGACCAGAAGGTTGGAGAGATGCCCTCCCTTGGTGGCAGGCTGGCCCCATGGCAGCCATTCCTGCTTGGCAGTTTTTGTCTGCCACCCAAAATCAGCAACCAGACCAGCTTGGAGATGATTAAAACTTAATTACAAACTCTTCAGATCATGTCCCATTCGCAGCTTTGGGACGGTGCAAATCCTGCCACCTTCACCAACGGCCCCTCCAAGGGCCTCTCGCAGCCTTGGGATGCCAGCCAGCTTTGGAGTCTTTACATTTTCGTGGCATGAGACAAATTTCACTACGAGTTCCTCAATATTAATCCACATAATGCTGCTCAGCAGATGGGAGCCCAAGAAAACAGCCTGTCGACACCTTCGGCTCTGCAGAGCCCCTCAAAGCAATGCAAAGGATTCAGGAGCCGAGCAGATACTCTTGCTTTGCTGGCTTTAGCAATGATACATCTTGTGGTAATAGTTCATTGCTTCTTTGCAACCTGAAGCAGCACAGTAAGTCAGCAGATAGTTAAGTATTTACTGTGCATAGTAAGTCAGCACCTGCAGATGCAGGCGCTCATGGAAAAAGCAAAGATCACACATTAAGAAAGATCTTTATTCTAAAAGTAATGACTGTGATGCTTTAGTCAATATAAAGCAACGAGCAACATCTCAAAGCAATAAATAGAGGACCATTCAACACATACTAGCAGGATTATTCCAGACCTTTAAAAATAAATATTTACTTATAGAAATAGAAATAAATAGAACTACAGCATTGTGTACCCCCAATTAGATGCCCCGCAATGAGGGCACGAAGTTTGGGCACGAATGGCACACGCCGAGATGCTGTCAGCAAGCACCCCAAGAGAAGGGCAGACCTAAGGAGCGAAAACGCGTGCTGCAAAAGGGGTTGAAGGTTTTAGCACAACCTAAGGACTGAGATCCACAATTAATTTGCTTTGCTTGGGTTGGCTCTTGCCGCTGCGTGGCGAGCAAAAGCCAACATCCTCCAAACCATGATCCTGAGGTCAACAGCAGCAGGATGAGCAGAGGTCCATCAGCATCGCTCACCCTGGGCACCCTCTCCTCCAAACCCCCCCAGGCAGGACAGGGAACAAAAGATCGAAGCAAAATTTCAGCATCAGCAGCTACAGCATTTTCCCCAAGCAGAGGAAGAAGCAAATCCAAAGATTCAGCTGTAAATATTTTTAAAGTGGCAAATGGACTTTTGGCAGACAAGCTATGAATCTTTAAAAGCACTTACTTGCATTTGCTGCCCCCAACCCTTGCAAATCCAGCCTGCTGAAGTGGTAAGGTAGGTTGCCCACAAACTGAAAGCTGAAACTAGTTTCAGCCCCAATTCCAGAGAATTGGGAGTAATTTTAGAAGCAGGAAACCATCAAGCAAGAGACAGCATCTGTAGATTAAATCCTCTTCCTTTGCCAGGCTTCGATACATTCGAGTCACAAAACCACAAAGAAAGTAAGACTCCCTAAAAAAAGCTTCATTGTCAAATTTATTTTATAGCTTTGAGGTTTTTTTTTTTTTCCCCTAAACCAATAAATACTTGCAATTCCTTTATTTGCTGCCAGCTGGGGAAAGATTTGACAACTTCTGCAAATCTGCAATTTCAGTGCTTGTCTGTGCTGGGCACTAAAAAATTCCTCTCAAGTGAGAGTGAGAGGGGTTAGTCATGACAAGAACATCCCTGCAATATGCCAGGGCTGCTTTTCACTGTCATCCAACCATCATTAATACCGACTTAGCCCGTCCGTGATTTTTATAATCAGTTATGTGCTTTTGAAACACACACCCGAATATATTACCCTCACAAGCAGCCAAACTGAAGCTTTTTGTATTTTTTTTTTTTTTAATTGATAACAGGCATCTGTCCCTAGACCTACCCCTTAAAGGACATTTTGACCCAACGCTCTGCCTGCTGACTGAAAGGCTTTGCTGTTTTACCAGCAAGCATTTTAAATGCTGATGGAGTTCATCTTTTAACTAGCGCCCAGGGATGCACCTGGAAGCCCCCCAGCCCAGGTGCTCGTGCTGACCGAGGGGAAAGCCCTTAAATTACACTCCCTTTGAAGCTGCCCCTCGTCTGTGCAGGATGAGACCGGCTCTGAACAAAACCTGAGATGATTTTTCTTCCCCGTAAAAGACAGCTGTAAATTTGCAACCCAAACATCGTTCTTCGCCAAGCTCTAATTCTCAGGCCACCCCCAGGTACTGGCAGGCTCTCAGGTGCCTGCAAGGCCTTGTGTGACTCCCTTTGCAAGGGACAATGCAGAATGCAAGATTCAGGGTACATCTACCATGGTTTTTCTCCTTGCTCGGTGTCAGCGCAGACCCATGCAACGCAGAGGACAAGCACTGCTGGGGCTGCTCTGGGTTACCCAGGTAATGGGCAGGTTTTGTGCAGTCTCCAAACAGGCATCTCCAGAAGCACCAAAGCGACTGCACCACTGCAGCAGAGCAACTATTACCCCATTTTCTGGGGTGACCTTGAGCACTGCTTGTACTCCAGAACTGTGGCCAAAGCTTCTTCTCATCCTCAAGAAGAAATCTGTGTACAAGTGGTGATTACACCCCTTCTGGCTCTCCAAACAAGAGGAAACCCAAGGAACTCCCTCGCATCAAATTATAGAGATGCTCTTCCTAACAGGTTGAGCAACAAGGGCCAGGAGGAGACCAATAAACACATTTTGCACGTATGTTCCAAGTCTTCTAGAGGTGTTCAGGGCTCTAACTAGTTTTTTCTTTGCCTGCAAGGAGGAAAGCCCAAGCTCCTAGTTACATACAGAAGATAAAGCTCATTCCACCGCAATGCACTGCTGACAAAGGACCTTTTCACATCTTACAGGAACAAGTGGAGATCTGGTTTGCCACGTCTTTATCAAACAACTGGCCACAAAAAAATAAAGGACTACAGATATCAATGGTGTTTGCTTTAATTGTAGATAAAAAGCTTGCACTGCCAGTGATCCTTCTTTCTTAGGTGCCTTAGAAGTTGTTAGGAGCTAGTTAATAAAACACCAGACATTTCGGTGATGGGAAAGCTGTGTTCTGTATTCCTGAGAGAGAAAAATGGGCTGAACAACTTTCCTGATCAACCCACACAGTGGGGCCTGCCCAATTTTTAGTCGTTTCTTAATTTGGTGCACAGGATCAGAAGGCTCTGAGCAAAGCCCTCGCCGGGGCTGCTCTACGGTGGTATCCACCGCTCCGCTCACCCGGGGCCAGATCCTGCACAGACCGGCCATGCCTTCCCTCTGGCTCCACCAGCAGAAGACCTAGCAGGGCTGGGAGGACAGTGGGATGCCGGGATGCCCAAGCTATGAGAAAGCCCAGCCAGGGGCACCTCAGTGGGTGACTGCAGCTCTGCTGCCCAACACGCAGCAACGTACCAAACCTGAGTTGCAAACCAGCATTTTGCAGCAGATCTAAATGAGAGTGGAGTTTGGCTTGGTGAGCCCAGGTGAATCTCAGCAGCGTTTATTTAGGTTTAGTAAATTGTTTCTGTGCATTGAAGGACAAAAAGCTAGGGGAGAAGAGAAAACCTAAATACCACTATACATAATGTTATCACCCTTCACAGGGTGACAGGCAAACAAACAAAACAAATAGGACCCAGGCAAACAAATAAAATTATTTGGTGACTTCACCAGAGGTACAGATGGAGTCACTGGAGGAGTCAGCTGCAGAATATAGATTTCTTAACTGCCCTTCTTCTCTCTCTTGGCCATCAGAGAAAGCCTTCAGACGCACAGAAGAGGCATCATGCAGAAGAAACACAATCATTTTTCAGTGCATTTTCTATGTCATTTGAGCTGGACTACAACATGCTGAGCGAGCAAAGCAGGAGCACAGGTCAGCAGGGGGAAGTCAAACACTGAATGTCCTGGTCCCAGGGGATGCCTCTGCAGCAGAGCACAAAGCCCATGCAAGCAACGCCGGGGGTCTCCATCCTCCCTGAGGGGTGGGATCCTGCAGACGCTGCTGGGCTGAGCCTCCAGGCAGTCCTCCTGGAGAAGGTCCTGTCTTGGCACATGACCGTGTCACAAGGGGATTTACCACCGACCATCCCCACCAACCTGGCATGATGCTGCTTTTCACCTACCACATCCAAATCCCCGTGGTTAATTCTAGCCTCTCTTACAGGCACAGCAAGCACTTGACTTTCCTGCTAGTTAAAGCAAAGAACCTTTTTATCCTCAATCTTTGTCTACGATCTCCATTTGGCCTACGGGTTGCAGTCAAATTCAAGCGCGAGGCGACCAATTTTGCTTCCCCCCCGCACACGCTCTACCCCCCCATTTCCTTCCTTTAATCTGATGCGAAATTGCGCTTACGAAGCAAGAAGATGAAATTTTTAATGCCTCACAAATGCTGATGGGAATGCAGAATAAATGTATAGCAAAGCATTTTCAGCCCTTTTCCTTCAGCACCTCCTCTTTGTATATGTTGTGGTTTAACCCCAGCCAGCAACTAAGCACCATGCAGCAGCTCGCTTACTCCCCCCACCCAGTGGGATGGGGGAGAGAATCGAAAGGAAAAAAAAACCAACAACCTCGTGCATTGAGATAAAGACAGTTTAATAGGACAGAAAGGAAGGAAAATAAGGATAATGATAATAATAATAATAATAAAATGACAATAATACTACTAAAAGAATTAGAATTTACAAAACAAGTGATGCACAATGCAATTGCTCACCACTCACTGACCGATGCCCAGTTAGTTCCCGAGCAGCGATCCACCCCTCCCAGCCAGCTCCCCCCTGTTTATATACTGGGCATGACGTCATATGGTAGGGAATATCCCTTTGGCCAGTTTGGGCCAGCTGTCCTGGCTGTGTCCCCTCCCAGCTTCTTGTGCCCCTCCAGCCTTCTTGCTGGCTGGGCATGAGAAGCTGAAAAATCCTTGACTTAGTATAAACACTACTTAGCAACAACTAAAAACATCAGTGTGTTATCAACATTATTTTCCTGCTAAATCCAAAACACAGCACTATACCAGCTACTAGGGAGAAAATTAACTCTATCCCAGCCAAAACCAGGACAATACAGTAATAATAAATAAGTTAAGCTAGATTCAAATAACTAACTTCTTCTCTACCCTGTAGAAGGGGCTATCTGTTCGCCAGCACACATGAGCAGATTCAACCCAAACCAGCACAACTGCCAAAAAGGATGATTTTCGCAGCACATTGCTACCCACAGAGACCAACACAATGATCCGGTTCTGGTTTTAGAGAAAATGGAAAAAAAGCTTGTCACCTTCACAAAAACATCTAACTCATTGTAAATGACTATAAAAATGCAAATTTGGTTGTTATCACTACAGCTATTGAGTTATCCATGTCTATATTGAATAGGAATAGTTTTAATTTCAAAATTTAAAGCCTTCTCCTTTTTTATGTGATAAATCATCCTCAAAATGACATTCTTCAGCAGAAATACTGTTAAATTAAGAAGAGGAAAATGGATTAAACACTCATGTCACCTCCTTTGAAACCAGACAACGAAGCCTGATAAGCTGATCCACACGTGGCTGGTGCCAGCTGTGGGTTACAAACACAGCAGGCAGCTGCCTGAGAGTCCGGGGCAATCCACGAGGAGGAATAAGGAGCAGCAAATATGAGCACCTCCATCCCCCTCCTCAGATGCGAGGCTCAGGTTGGGCATCAAAACCTTCAGGAGAAGCTGACCCCACCACTCCACACAAACCTATATCTCAAATTGGGTCTGCATCCTAACGAGGAAAAGCCACCTCCAGAGCAAGGCACCAAGGACTTTGGAAGGTCTTACCTTTAGCAGAAGCTAGTAAGGAAACAAAATGATTGAACGCCTAAAGATCAGGCAAGCAAACTGGCTAGTGAATGAGAAAACCATCTACATACCTGCTGGACATGAGCGCAGCTGCACTGGAAAAGCTCTGGGAGAAGAAAAAATATCCTTCTGCTGGGTAAAGCAATGGCTCCATCTTGAGAAAACGCAAGGGGAGGTATTCCAGTAAGTGACCGGTTTGCTATAATCCTCAGGACAGAGAGGCTTCCTTCCCAAATGACATGAGGTGACCCAGGAAAAAACAGCGTAAAAAGACGGTGGGAACTTCCAGATGCTTTTATCCGCAGCCAATGTTCTCCAGAGAGTTTTGGGGGTCCATACATCCTGCGATCCTAAAAATCCTTGGGAGCTACCAAAAGGACCACGCTGCTGGGCTCCTCCAAACGTTACTCCGGACCAGTGGGAAGCATGGGGCTGGGACCTTCAGAGAGAGGAAAGGGACAGGCTGTTACACGACAGCTCTTTCTTTTTTTTTGTCAGAGGAAAGGAGACAGTTTTCCTCCCCTCTCCTTTTTCCCCACCCCTTCTAAAACTAATGAGGTGTTTTCTCCACCAAGGAAGAGAGGGACGGAAAGGGTTGTAAGGCAGCAGGTCAGCAGGACCACCTGCCTTCCTGAGTTCAGAGGAAAATGTCCATCCACCGTCAGGAGCATCACACCGTCAGGAGTCCGTGCTGAGGTCTGGCCCAATCCATCAGCGGGCTCCTACCCCCCACATCTCAGAAACACGTAGCTCTTGAGTACAACAACCCTCTTTGACCTCCTACCAGGCAGAGTTACGCTTCCCACCTCTACGTGCAAAGAAAATAAACACATTCCAGCAAAGTGGCTCAAAATACCCAGGGAATTAGTCATAAAGATTCTAGGATTTGACGTATATAAAGCCATCATAATGTGGGGGGTGGGGGGGGTTGTTTTTGTTTTGTTTTTTTTTTTTTAAATCTGATTTTACTAATTATGCTGGGAATAGAGTTGTTGGGATTTTTGTTTGTTATTTTAAGATACAAAAACTGTCGCACAAACACAGGCGATTGCCAGGCCCGGAAATAATGCTTAGCAAGCACTGAAAGGAAACTCAAATAACTCTTTGCCCGACACTGTTTTCTAGTTCATCTGTAATAAAAACAGCAGAGAGCAGCTGAGAGCCAAAAGGGGTTTTTTTCTGCTTTGTTTTAGCTGCAGCAGCACAGGAAGGTGATATCATTGTGTAATGTAACCAAGCAAAGGAGTAATGAAAGTGCAAGCAAATAGATCAAATAGCACAGGGTTAAATAAAAGGTGTGATAATCATTTGTTTCTCTAATTGTGTCAATAGTGTCTTATCTATCCTCAAACAGTGGAAATGTCATCAGATATAAAAAAAAAAATCAAGTGAATAATTAAATGCACAAAACCTCATCACTTTTTCCCCAGATGCTCTCTTTAAAGGGTTGATTAGGAGAATCATGTGTTTACTTTAAATAAAATTCCACTGATTTTGATCATGTTTATATCACCTCAAGTAAGAAACCTGCTTTGAATCAAAACTTCTTCCTCCCTAAGGAAAACAACAAAAATTGCCTTCTCTGCAGTAAAGATGCAGCCTTACCGCAACCCAAGCTAACCTGGGTCGTGATGCCACCAACGGGACTGGACGACACCGTAACCCATGAAAATCCAGTGTCTTTGCAACGTGTTTGAGTTGTTAACTACAAAACCCAGCACGCAAGTCAGTACAAGGCAATTGGAAGTCTGTAGACAGGCTCGCAGATGAAGTTGCAGTTGAAGTCTGCTAATTCATGGAAAAAGAAATCTGAATTGCCTTGCCTTTGCTTCTAGTTTTTTTTCCAGTGATAGGAAGAGTTAGGAAATTAAACATTCCCTAACCTCCCCCCCGTTAAATGAACTGAAGCTGAAGACGGTCTGACCCAAACCCCTGAGCTGATGAAAACATTTTGGAAAAGGACTTGAATCCCCCAAAATAACTCCCATCCCACCAATTACACAGCAAACCTCAGCCACTTTGATGACTATATGGCACTCAAAATGCCTGTAAAACCTACTTCTCTACTGCAAGAACACCTGCCTAAAATCCTTGAGCCAACGGTTTTCTCTATAAACCAATTACCTGTAAAATATGAGCATGCAAACAGAGATAAAGCTCTGTCACCAGAGAAATGAGACTTGCCCCGTAGACCCAGCCCCTTGTCGTGCTGTGCCCGGAGCAGCAGCAGGGCTTTTTGTCCCGTCTCCACCACGGATGTGTCAATATGTACTTTGCTCGCTTCTCCTGGGAGACAAGCCCAACGGTCCTCACTGTCCAATGAGCAAAAACATCATTTTCTTGTTTTCTTCCTTTTATTTCTCCCCCCACCTCACATACACCACACCACTCACATCACTCCCATCATCTGCCTTCAAGCCCAGCGGGATGGCAGCGGGACCCAAAGGCTGTGGAATAGCTCAGTGACCAGCATCTTGCACATGTCGTGTTTTTACATAAACATATGGTCTTTTCTAGCCAGGTTATAAGGGTTGGGACAACTGATACACCAATGACAGATGATTAACGTTCATTTTAAGCATCTTCCTTCACGGTATGGAGGATCCTCAGCACCTTCCACCCCTGGATGTAAGGAGAAGATACTGTCTCAGTGCTTCCCAGTTTGGGATGCAGATGAAGTTTAAACTCTTGTGCCCAGGAGAGATGCCTGAAAAGTCAACTTTCCAGTTCCTTGGACTCTACCCTTAAAATGCGCCAGGTCGTTAAGGCTAAGCACTCTGCCTGTTATGAAGATCCATCTCCAGCTCACTGCACTCCAGGCTCTCAGCAGCCTTCTGCTTCCCGCTCAAATCGGAGGGTCTTCCTTGCAGACTGCCTATAAGTATTGCCTAACACCAACAGTTTAGGTCTTGCCCTAAATAACTTACTGAAGTTCATGCGGTAGGTTGGCAGCAAAGCCCTGAAGAACATCCAGATTTTGCAAGTCATGGGCCAGCACTTGAAAAACACATTTATCCTCCCCATCCCTTGAAAAACACATTCATCCTCCCCATCCCTTGACGAGGATTAACTCCGTTACTCGTACACAAGAGTTCAATCACCCACATGAAAAAATACGATGCGCTGAGCATGCGTCCAGCTCTGAGCAAATAAGGCATCAGCCTCAACACGGAGAGGAGCACTCTGAGCCCATGGCTCCTCTCCAAGGCAGCCAGAACAAGTCAACATGGGCTGAAGGAAACCAGCAGCGAGCAAAGCATGCCCTGCTACACAGAGCCCCTGAATGATTAATAGCCACATGAAAAAAGTTAAGAGACTCATTGCTAATAAGTTAAGAAATACGGGGGGAAAGAGAGAAGAATAAGGAGTTCCACCTGTTAAATTTTGACCATTATAGAGTCCCAAGTGCAACGGCTCATTCTAAAAAACAAAGGGTGTTTTCTGTGCCTGTGTTTTTTGTTTTAAGGAAAGGGCTGTTTTTCCACTTCAGTATGTTCATTACAACCCAGCCATGTGAGTTAAGTGCAGTAAGGGACCTGTTAAACCTCATGATCTGCTGTAGTAAGCTCCAACAGCGACTTTATGATGGGCAAGAATGCAACCGGCATTCGCCTCCACTGCTTCATCCACCGGGCACCACAGGCAGCATGCGCTCAGTTCGCCAACACTGAAATCCCCTCCTAAACACAAGGTCAACATCCCAAAATGGTTCGTTACATCCCCATGCAGAAGAACATTTCCAGGTGCAGAGACTGCTTATCAAAGCCAATGCTACTCAGCAGAGGAAAAAAAAAAATAAGAAAAACCCCCAACTTTTCTATTTTTCTATAAATTCTCCAGCTTGTTTTAAGCAAATGGTTACAGGTGTATTTGCTGAAAGGCAGCAGTTCACTATAGTGGGTATCCCAGCTACCACGAGGGAATGGTTTTCTCCTGGTTTAGTGAGCAAAAGCAGGCTCAGTACCAGCGCAGGTGGAAGGAAGAGGGCAGGATCAAGCCCAGACTATCCCCTGCAATAACATCCAGCTAGTGACTCAGCTCAAGTCATCTCCGAAACCTCTCCTTAGCTGTTACCTCCCTGTTCTTAGGCATGTAATTTTAAAAGAGCTATAGACTCAACATGGCATAGCAGTGAAAGTGGCAAAATCAGGGGTTTTCAGGTCAACAGCACTTGTGTTTATCAGTGAGGAAACATGAACTTGTTTACTTTATGGAGTTATGGAAGGACACCAGTAACAGTCTCTTCTATCATGTGCCTATAATATTTATGTCCTTATAACAGAGAAATAAACAAAACCCTAAAAACAAATTATACTCCCCCCCTCCACCCCCAAAAAAAAAAGTAAAGGCTGCTTCTCCTTTTCCGCCTCACTCAGCAACACCAAGTTCTTGGAGTAGCCTGACTGCTTTTGAGGGCTTCACAAGCTTGGCCAACAGCTGCATCCCAGGCAGTCTCTAGAGCTAGGGCTTTTCCTCCTAGATCAGAAAAAGCAGCTATGGCTGGGACATGACTAATTGGGGGGGGGGGGGGGGGGGGGGGGGGGGGGGGGGGGGGGGGGGGGGGTCAGGGGGGGCACTTCACAGATGCTCCACCAGTCTGTGACCAAGCAAAGACACATGCACACCCAATTAGCAGTGCAAATCACGAGCAGACCATTACAGTTTGCTCATTAACCCTCAAGAGTTGGTAAACTTGCACCAGTCTGAGCTACCCTCTGTAATACAACCCACTGTTTGTATGACAAAGTATTTTAGGAAAACAAGGTAGAGGCAAGAACCATTTCTCACGTCCCACCCTACCATTTTTCATCCTAAGAGTCAATTCCTTCCTGCAAACTCCAACCAAAAGATGTTTGAAGGAGAAAGACAAGCATGGAAGGATTGCCCGGTAGATTGGGAACGGCAGCCTATGCTCCGCCCAAAGATGAGCCATTTGATAACGCATAAATTTCAACATAAAAATGCTTCCAAGAACTACTGACTCTTGTAATAGTTCCACAAGAAAGTGCACTTTTTAAAATGTAAGCCTAGATATTCCATTGAAGGTATCATCACACAAATTCTTCTCCCTTGCATCCATCCAGGACTCTTCACCCACACTCAGTATGGATCTGCCAACCAACCTGAACCAACACCCAAGAGACCAAGGTGCTGCATTTTTACGGCTCAAGTTCTCACACAAAATGGAGGTCATGACTATACTATTTTGTCTTCACAAAATGATTCCAAATGAGGATCACAAGTAGGGATGCTATTATTTAAAACACGGCTGAGATGCCTTACAACGAACCCTGTTCTTCTAACCCTTTTTGTTTTGAAGACAAAAAGAAAAATTTTAAGCGAATGTCCCACAATCTGACATTTTAAGCACCTAATGTCACCTTGGACCATTTTCAAAGTAAGATTTAATAACCTTATGCTCCACCTGCACCAGCTGGCATAGTCATACTAAAAGAAAAGAACTTTAAAATGTTCCCTAATGAGGAGTGGGGGGAGACATTCTCCTAATAAACGGAAGACTGTTGCATAGAAAATACCAAAGGAACAAACTGTAAGGTAAATATTAACTAGCTTTTTTATAGTATTCAAGACAGGAATGTTCCCCAACTTAGTAGGTGATAGTACCCAGAAAAATCATTTTATTTCATGCTATTGAAATCACCTCTAATATGGAAAAGAGCATTCCATACATCCTCCTCTTTGCAAAAGATGTCTTACAATGAATTAAAGTGTCATTCTCAAGAGATACTGAGTTGCCTCACCTGGAAAAATTGAAAGGTCACAGAAAAACCAAGTCTATCAAGAATGACCATTTCAGCCCTGAACCACTTCCAGCTCAGACAACGGCTACGCTCCCTCTAAGATGCAATCAGGCTTCTTGGGTAGGAGGAACATTCACTTGACCGCCCAGTGATGCTCCAAGAGCGTGGGTCACTCAATAACAAGCTGACTCATTAAAAAAAGCCTAGCCTTTTTTTTTTTTTCTTCTTTCATTTCAGAACATCTGTGCAAGACCCCAGCACAAACTGCCCCTGCCTTGCAATTATAACTTTAGCTGGGTGCGGGTGAGACCAGAGGAGCTGTAACCCCTGCACTCTCCCTCCAGCTCCCCATTCCCACCACGCCGCAGCACAGGGCACTGCAGGGTGGGGTACCCATTGCTGATCTCAGTTCCTAAATATTGCTGGCATGGGATGCGCATGAGGGGAAAATCAGACTTGCAGATCCGATGCAGAGGGATGTAAAGCAAGGGACAGCACTTCATGCCTCCTGCTCTCCCAGGACTGTGGATTCCGGCTTCAAAGCTGTTTTACAGAAATGCTGGCCCTCAGGCTAAGCTCGCAGAGATAAGCTGTGCCCCTTCAAGTGCAGGAGGAAATGGATTTTTCTTTCGCTTGTTTGCTTGCTTTTTTTAAATAGAGTCTCATTTAAATCCATAATCTCTACTCATCAACTTCAACTATCAAAAGAAAAGTCAAGATCTGTGCATCAAAATGAAAGGCAGGTTCCCACACCTGGGTGGAGGAAGGGACCTTTCTGACAGTTTTGTTAAGTGAAGCACATCAGTCAGCCCAGGGAGGACCAATGTCACCACCCCAACGTGGTACCTGGCCACACTGCAAGAGCAATTGCAGATCCTTCAGCTCTCTCTTCAGCAAATGAGATATGTCACACTTATTGGGGGCTCTCCTGCCCCTCTGCACCAGCCGGGAAGGAGGTACAGATAGGTCACCACCCTGCCAGAAGCAGGGCCACACTGGTCCAAGCTACATCTATCTAACCTTCTCTGCTTCCCATGGGCCTTGAGAAATGCAGGAGGGCTCATAACCTGTTGCGGGTTGTGCGGTGCTGCGGGATGGAGGCAGTGGAAAAGGCCATGCAAGGGTGCCTCGCACAACTCATCCCATCCCATTTAGTTCTAGGAGGAGTGAGAGTCAGTACATGCTTTTTGCAACACTCCTCTGAAAACCCACCAGGGAGAGCAGTGCCCGCCACAGGTGGAGCAGGGACAAGGACTGCAATACTTTGTGGTACGTTAGTCCTCATCCTCCAGGACTCCAGCGTGTACAGCCTCACGCTTCACCTCTACCTTTTCTTCTGCTCTTCCAACTCATTTTGGTCTTACATGCACACAGGGGAAACCACATCTGAGGACAACCATGCTTGAGGGCTGGGTCTGTATCTTGACCCAGCTCCAACTAGTTACCGACACAGCTGGACCTCTTGCAGGCTTTCACCAGTCAAAAGTGTGAAGAAGCATCTCATCCCACCAAGAGCACCAGAGACCTGACGGACAGACTCGTCACAGAGAGGATGCTTCACACAGCTCAACAAGCAGAACGCACAGCAGTGGCAAAAATGCGTCCCCAACAGCACCCCTGGGGCTATGCTTGGGCTTTTATTGGCCCACCCTTCCTTTCAGGACATTTTTTCAAGCATAATTGGGCAAAAGCACTATTTTCCTCATTGCAAGACAAACCTCCAGAAGTCTTTGTGGGTACAGATCTGTGAGCAAAGTCCTTCTGGCAACATGCTGGGCTGAAGGAAGTAACCGGGAGCCATGAGCTCTCTGCTGCTAACCTTGTTGCTGGAGGGGGTTCAGCTCTGTCTTATGGGGGCAAAGTCTCCCATGACCTACACTGCTATAAAACAGAGTTACATGATAGGTGTAAAATCACCAAGTTTGTGTTTTTCTTGGTAATCCCTCAACAACTGAACCAGGAGATGCCCACAGCAGATACAGATCATCGCTACCTGGTCACCAACATACAGGGATAACACAGTAGTGGTTCTCCCCATCAAAAGGAATCAGAGGGGGTTCATGTTTGTAAAGATTTTATGAAGTGCTACCAGTACTTCTTCCATTTCTGACATCAAATGTAATAAAAAAAAAAGTCCACTTATAATAGTTCAAGCTACTGAACCATTTAAATATCTACCTCCACACCTGCAGCAGCAATCTCCTCAGGACAAGGGGACAAAGCTGCCTGGGTCTGAACATTCAATAGCTGGACCAAAATGTCGCATCGCCTCTTACAAATGCAGAAGAAAGGCGGCTGGGAACCCACGAGAGTCCTGCACGACTTCTGAAAAGCCCTTGGTGACTCCACAGCTGCTACAAGCGTGCAGGAGGCAACCACTACCCACGACAAAGACCCAAATGGGAGATTAGAGATGATAAAAGAGCTCAGCCGCACAGAAAAGCCATTTTTGCGTGAACACTGCTAGGGGAGAGCCCTCCCAACCAGCTGGTTTCTTCTCTTCCAAAAGAAACAACAGGCACTTGTTATACCTGGTGGGGATGCAACCACTTTGGAGCTTTGCGTATACCCAGCAAAGCTTGTAACAAGGGCACACAAACCATGTGGTGATTACAGTCCCGTCCGCCGGAGAGGAGAAGCTGCAGATAAGCCTGACTGGGAGCCTAATTAGTACACATTTTTTAAAATTCTTTAATTCTTTTATTTCCTTAGAAAACAGACATTTGGTATTTGCCCATCCACTGGAAACTGGCGCTCACCCAGGTTTCCACCCCACTCTTCACACCCAAGTGGGCACCATTTCACCTCCCGTGCTGCCAGCAGGCTCAAACAAAGGCCTCTTTCTTTCCTTGAGTCTCGTATGCAGGCACGTGGCAGCAAGGAAACCATTAGCTCTCCCACCAGCCCATGTCTAGCCCCAAAGACCTGCAAGAGCTCTCACAGGTACGAGATGGAGTTGCTGCTCCATCTCCAGAGCTGCTCAGCTGCATCCCAATGTGCAGCCCAGTGCCGGGCTCCCTCGCTGGGCACCGCCACGGGACTCCCGGGAAATTGGGAAACTTCACTGCAAACTCGCTTCTTGCCTTGGCCAAAATGAACCATGGCTTCCCACACCTGGCTTGGTCATAGTGAACCATCCTGGCTTCCCCGAGCAGGGCTCAGTCTGAAGCTTGCAGTCACTTTTTGCTGCCTTTTATTTATGATTTTTAGTCTACAGCATTAGTTACTAGCTTACAATAAAAGGGAAAAAAAATCACTAAGCCAGCTACAAAAATAATCCTCCTGCTCGTTACATTTTTGCTTCTTTATCTTAGACCTATTCTTTAAGCCTTCAGGATCTAGGCTGTCACCATGAAGGCTAAAAACATGCTTTATAGTCAAACAAATGCTGAAATTCTCACAAGACTACACCACTCCAGCAACAAAGGAGTTGTGCTAAAATTATAAAAGTGGCTAACAGAGAGATTAATTAGATGCTATTAAAAAAAAGGCAGAAAACACCAGCCCCTTACTTTTCAAAGATAAAATCAACCAACTGGAGGCATCTCCTTCACAGTTGATGTTTGCTTTCATCAACCCCCCACCATTGCAGCCTCCTGAAATCCCTCTATTAAACTGGATTTGCAATTCTCCCTGTTAAACCATCCATACTGACACTGCTTCCAAGTCCAAGAAGGTAGAGATGTGCCAGCCACCGGAGTTGGGACGGTAGAGTTGGCCCTGTGAAGGCACCGGTGGGATAAAGGCTCAGCAGAAGACCCCAGTGCTGGCGAAGTTCGATCACTGCGGCATTGAACCAACGCAGCTCCAGCCCCGCAAACACCAAACTGATTTGCTGGTCCAACGAGGCCAAAAGGGAACATTTCTGAGCCTGCTGCTCCTCTCCATGCTCCTCCGGACCAGCTCAACTCATCAACCCAAAGGAAACCACACACTGCTTTTGCTGGGAGTGTTTTTTGCGGGTAAAGCAAACCAGCCCAAAGCTAGTAGAGAAGCAGCAAAGGGGTAAGGGCCAAGAAGGAAAAAGCCATTTTTTAATGAGCATAAATCACCCCTCGCACAGCTGACATGTTTCAAGCTTAATACTTGGCTCCTTTTAAAGCTGAATTCTCAGTGGCTGCCTCCTCCTCCAAGAACCGGACAGGAGCCCAGTGGTAATGACTTTCCCTGTGCACTGTCACACTTGGCTTGACGTCCGAGCATCCCCGCGGAGCCCAGGAGAAACCCCACGTGCTCCAGGGCTGGCACACAGCTCCGCAAAGGCAACTGAGGTGAAGATTTCAAAACATCTCTGGGAATAGCAGCGCAGAGACATTTTGGCAGATTAAGCTCTGTCTTCCTGTTACTTTTTTTAAAGCTCCCACTTGTTAAGGGCACATGTTCAATATTCCGTAAATAATAACAAAAAGTGTTTGCCATTAAACCGAAGCCCATGGAATAATTTGACTCATTTCAGCCGGCAAATCCAAACAAATGCCTGCCCCACTGTTACAGGGAGGTTTAATGTGCAGCTCAGCGAAGACAACGGGCACGAGCTCAGGACCTTCTTGAGTGAAAGAAAATATTGATATTAGGAAAGATTTCATAACAGCAGAGGATTAGGCTTCATCCAAACATAGATGTTGCATTGGTTTAACTAAATCCAGAATGAAAAAGTTTTATTTATTGCATCATATAATTACATTATGAAGTTACAGCCCAGGACTCATTTTTCTGCTGATATCCAAGAGCGAATCCCTTTTCTGCTGATGCAAAGATTCCCATCAAGGACTGGGCTCCATCTCTACCTGCCCCGTCCCATGGATTTGTGAAAGGATGTTTTGCTCACTGTCTCATACTTGCAGAGCACTCCCTACCGTGCACCACAGTTTTAATCCTCCTCACCAAAACCAAGTCAGTCCTACCAAGTCTCTGTTCCCATCACTCTGCTTTCACCTACATCATCTCCATCCTTTGTGAAGATTACTGCAGCCACATCAAGAGGATAAAAACAGAAACACAAAAAACAGGACCCCTGAAACACATCTGGCTCCTGTATAACCCTCTCTGTGTTTGCAAAATATACAGCCTAACGGTGGTAGGGAGCTGCAGGGAACCAGCTGCTTGCTCCTCATCCCCAGAGCTGCCTCCCACCAACCCTGCACCACACAAACAGGGCAGCAGCCAGGCTCCACCTCAGCTGGGTGGATGGATGACCTCCCCAGGTTGGCATCCCCATCATTTTGGTGCCTGAATGTGCACACAAAACCAGCTAACCTTCCTGCAACCCAGAGAGGCAATTTTTTAATTTTTATTCCAACACTGACAATGTATTGCACCTCTTCTCACTCCTTTATTGCTACTAATATTTTTATTTTAGTCATGTCCAGGCTCTTAAATGCTTAATAACCAGGTTTTCTGAAGAGCTTGCATGCTGTGAGAAAAAAAAGGAAAAAGGGAATTATTTTATCACTACATTAGCATCTAAAGGCATCAAAGGAATTCCTAGTCACATACTGCTTGCTGTATGTGAATGCAGTTAAATACTGTATTTACATACAAGGCCTGCTCCATGAGTCTCAGCAGAACTTACAGTCACAGAATCACAGAATCATAGACTGGTTTGGGTGGGAAGGGACCTTTAAAGGTCATCTAGTCCAACCCCCCTGCAATGAGCAGGGACGTCTTCAACTAGATCAGGTTGCTCAGAGCCCCGTCCAACCTGACCTTCAATGTTTCCAGTTCAAAAGGTCCCTTTTCTTTTGCAGGGATGACGCTGCCATGCACAGTGCAGGGTTCACCCTGCCAACGCATCTCATGGTTAGGCATTACTGCCCCCATTGCTCTTTGCCACGGCCCCGTTACTGGAAGCACTGCCTCTGCCGCTGTGCCAAGACAGCGATGCAGGTGAGTATTCTTTGATTTGCTCCAGGGGAAGGGGAAAAAAAAAAAAAAGAAAAAAAGAAAAGGTAGGGTCGGATGAATCTGTTTAAACATCAGTTTGAGCTTTGAAAATGCGTGGAGCCTGTACAACTGCTCCTGCAGCACTGACCATCCTCCGCCTCCATGGCTCCCCTGCCCCAGGCTCAGCTAAAACCTCCACACAGGCTTCTCAGCAGGAGAAAGGCCCACCAGCAAGTCTACCAAACCCACACGTAAAGTCAGAGATGTCTCTTACCTACTATGCAAATACATTAACACCAAAAGCAGATCCATCTGTCACCACGGCCTGAAGCACCCGAGTTGGGCCTGCCGCAAAGCTGCTGCCTGCGCTCCCAGCTCCGCTCCTCTCCTTCGCAAGAGCTGCTTAAGAAGATGATCAGCCTTTCTTAAGCATCTGACTTACCCTTGGCAGGAGCAAACAGTCTCACTTCAGCTTCTCCATTAATTTCAATGGAGTCAGGATTTCTCTCTCATGGTCATAATCTGCTCCAGGGACACAGGAACAGAAGATCTGTTTTCATGTAGATGCACATCCTTTACCACAAAGAATGGAGGGAGATTACTGCAGGTGATACTATCTTTCCTTAAGTGAAGCAATGTTAGCCCCAGTCCTTAAGTTCTCAGGGCTATTTGGCTGAAATACCTGAAATAACTTCCTTCTGAAGACTGCTCATCAAGACACCCTTTTTGCCAATCTCCTTCCTAGGCTGAACGCATTTCTCTTGGGGATGATGCTGGAGTGGAAGTCCGTGGCCTTTCCAGATCGCTTTCCCTATTTACTTAAGATAGCGAATGCAAAGCTGATACACATGGTACACAATCAGACTGCGAGATATATTTGGTGAAGGAAGCTCCCAAGGTTAAAGAAAAAGAGAAGAAGGAAGGAGGGGACACTTGAACGCATCAAGAATACCACAGTAAGTGGCATACTAACAACTGAACTTCGTGATTCAGGGCTAACAAACAGCAAAAAAAAAAAATTTTTCTAAAAGAATTTATTATAGGAGATTAAACTTAATCAGCTTTTTCTCAAGAAGATGACACCTCCTGCCCTCCTCTGACCCATCCGACACTGCTTCTTTGGGAGTCGGGCTATCGGATTAGACGCATTTGTAGCTGATGCAACCCAGCAAACCTAACACTGCGGCGTACTCAGCCGCCGGCGCGTGCTCCTGCAGCCGACACGGCACACGCAGTCCCAACGCTGCCCCGTGATCCCGCAGCCGCCGGGAGGTGGGTGGCAGCTGCGGCGTGATGCAGCAAGGCTATAAAAAGCCGAGGACGCAGCCGGGAAAGCGGCGGCCAACCTGCGCCGGCAGCAGGCCAGCATCACCTTTCACCTACATCTGCCACGCCGCTTTCCCAATAAAAGATTATCTTGGAAAAACAAGCCCTGTCACAGCTGCTTGCTCCAACAGGTCCTGGGATCAGAGTTATGTCCTCGTAGGACACGGCAAGCTAAGGGCAGGGCGGGGGGGGCACTGTGCCCAAAGCCGTCCCCCAGGTCAGGGGGATCAGAACAGTCTGCTGCAGGAAAAGGGAGCCCATTCCAAAGCCCGTTTCTTTCCCCAGCAGCCCCTGCCAGGGCTCAGCCCCGCTCCGTCCCTCCGCAGAGGCTGCCCCCACGCTGCAGTATAATCATAGAATCATAGAATAGTTTGGGTCGGAAGAGGGGAAAACCCCTGCTTCAAGGCAGAAGACTGATGCCCCCTTCCCGAAAAGGGCCACCAGGAAACAGCGCAGCCCCAATGGCCTTTCCAGCTCCATCCCTCTGGCTCTCTGGCCTGGCAGCAAAACACAACGGACTCGGGACCTGAGAGCCAGCAATAGAGATCTGGGAGATCCAACGTAGGAGACTCACAGAGGAAAAACATACCAGAAGTGCATCAGACCCACAGAAACATGCCAGAAACTACCATCAAGAGGATGTTTAGATCCTCATCTGATGTTGGTTCCATCAAAACACTCTCGCTGCCTCCCGTGCTGGACCAGGCTGTTCATGCCTGGTCATAACTCGGCTTCGCTCTCCTCCATGTCCTCCCCAGTGCCCAGCCGGCTCTGGTGCCCGGCTCCTCTGCTCCCGCGTGCAGCATCCTGGGCATCGTGGGCACCGCAAGGGTGATTCCAGCTAGGCAGACAAGTCCGTCTCTTTCCAGCTAAGCTGATGTGCTCACAGGACGGACTTCTCAGCTATCACAAGTGCTGAAGGCAGCCAGTGAGACATCAGAAAACTCAAGAAGAAGTGATGTTAGCTGTTAGCCGCTACGTTTTTGGTCTGCCTATCTGGGTTCACATTGACGGCAATTTTTTATTTATTTATTTATTTTGGTATTACCTTTTTAAAGTCCTTCTATACCCCTTGCAAGTCATTCACATGCTGTCATTACATACACATCACCATACCCCAGAAAAAAATTACCAGAGTCTTGATTATACAAAAAGCACGAAAACAAGTTTTTTTCCTGATGGGTAAACTGATATATCAAAGGAAAAGAGCCTCACACAACACAGCAACAGGGCTGCAAACAGAAGACTAGCAGAAGAGTCAGGACTCCTTAGGAACACACTTTCATGAAGAGAGTGGAAAGATCCTGGTAGACACTACCATTTTTTCCTACCTCAAAAGCAGCACAGATTAACAAAGCCAATAAAAATGACCTGGAAACCTATACTGGAGTGCCTTGGCCTTGATTTTGATCTCAAAATAACCCGGCCCAAGCTCAAGAATCAGTTTTAATGTTTATTTTTAGAATGCATTACCTTCATACCTCCAGATCTGTCCTTTAAATAGTTTGACACGTTAGATACATTTTCCATGAGGCTGAAAACACGATCTGTGAAGTCACATTTATCAAGCGAGACTTGTCCGTCATCGCTATCTAGGTAAGTACTTTTCCAAGGGAAGCTGTGTTCATTTCACAGCAGATGTGGGCTTTCCCACCACCTACCACCAGGAAATGCATCATGTCAATATCCAGACATGCCAAAGCCAGCCTGCTCTTTCCACAGCTACACCAAAGTTCTGGCCTTGAGTTGACAACGCCCAGTTTAGCTGGTAACTGTTATTCTCACTGACACAAGCCAAATCTGTGGAAGAACTCACTCTCTCATGGCAGTATTTTCTCACAGCTGCCAACCTTGGTCCACCTGGCTACTCAAGTTGGATGCAAAGGGCTTGCTGCAAGCAAGACGTAAGTATGTGCAGCAACTTTGAGCATGTTTTTACTTTATTTGAGGAGGTCCGTGCAGTCTCAGCCAGGTTTAGGAACATGAACAGCTGCCACACGGTTCCCCATGCAGTTCATGTACCTTCACCACCACCAGTCAGGACCCAAAACCAAGGGAAATCGCTGGTTTTCCTTGAATCAAAACAGTCACTTTGGGGTCTGCATGAATGCACCCAAGCCAATATGAGGACATCCTATCTTCCTGTCTTCCCATGAGAGTTCACCACAGCATAAAGCCATGAAGACCACACGTGGGACTGAGAGGGATGGTGGGAGTCCATTCTCCGACCCTAACGCAGCGTAACAGAGCAGTGTAAATAGCCCCACTTGTGGAACACCAGGGGATGAGAGACCTTGTGATCCTCAACTGCTTTGACATCACTACTTCCTGCCACCCTCCTCCTCCGTGTGCCCCCCTAGAAAGGGACCTCTGTGAAACTGTCTTCTAAATCCAAACCCTCAAGAATCCCCATGGATGCACACAACCCGGAAGCCCGCAGTAGTTTATTGTGTATTATTTTAAGTGGTTCAGTTGCATTAATGAAGTCCTATTCATTAAGATGTCCTGAAGCATGTTAGGCCATAATACCTAAAGATCACAGCCCTGCATATCTAAAGGGACCAGGAATAACTCTGAAGAACGTGAACCCTCCAAAGACCACGTGATGAGCCTTCCAGTGAAAGGGATGGCTTTTAAACATAGTGACACAGGAATCACCAGACAGGATCAAAACCAACCACCACTCTTGCTCAGCATCCCGTCTCCAACCTCAGACATTTTGGAGAGCAGACCCACGCAGCTGGCAGGCATGAGAGGATGCTCCCGCCAGCACCCACCACCAGCATGCACAAACAACTTGCTGCATTGTCCAGCTTAATTAAATCAACAGTTGAAACTAATTCCTGAGCTGCAACTGGCAGCAGCTGAGGAGCTGACACAGTTCCCCTTCTGCCACCCATGGCAAGCATGGCAGCCTCCAGGAAGCAGAGCAGACAGCTGACAGAGACGACAACATCTACCACGGTGGTTGCATCGCTGGGAGACCACCTGCCACAACCCCTAGAGTTGCATTTAACCACAGGGTCACTGTTTAAACCAACCATGTACTTTCATGTAGATACATATTTTTTTATCTCAGATAGCTTGCTTCTTGTGTTTTTGCCCCATCAAACCTATTCTGAATCTCACTAGGGTATAACCATGTCTGGCAGTAGAGGAGGGTGCTGACTCCCTAGCCCAGGTGAGTCGAAGTGAGGACAGCTCAGGCATTTGCCACCCAGCACCGTCCATTCACTCCTCCTCCTACAGGAGGAGAGCCCAGAGCACCAACAGCAACGCATTTCAGGTGACTTCAACGTGCCAGGTTACAAGGCATGACAATGCTTGAGCTGCTTCGTGTGGTGGTCTCCATTCCCACGTCTCCCCAAACAAACTCCAGAGAAGTGGTGTGGGTCTGCAAGTGCTTCAGCCACCCCAGCTGAACCTCCTGCAAGTCAAAACCTCGTGTATTATGTCACTGTGGTTATGTGGCATCCTGACCTCCACTCCCCAGTTTGGTAGCTCAGGTACGGGCTCTACAGCGATGAGTTCCCATGACCATCTTGCACCAATAACCCTTCATAAAGGCAGAGCCTTCCCGGCGGGCTGGGAAGCGGTGAGCACAAGCAGATTCTGCCTCTAGTAAATGGGGGTACATCTGGTTTCAGGGAGTCACCGAGGCAAGGCACCAGCTCTTGAGAATGGCTCCTTCCCACTGCCAAAACTGAGAAATAATAAAAGTTGGATGAGGAAATGAGGGAAAAATAAAACAAACACCCACAACATCACATTGTGGTTCATTTATTGTTTCAAACAGCTGCAGCAGAAATTCTGCTTTTGTTTTTACTGGCTTTTCTCTTTTTTTTCCCTTCCCTTCCACACAAATGAAAAGAAGCATGGGAAGCAAGGGCCCTGTCAGCATCTGTTCTGCACTGACTGTTCATTCCTAAGGGCCAGCCAGGGAGATGGACCTCAAATTACAATCACAACAAGTACAACTGGACAGATAAACCTCTCCCAGAGATAAAACCCTTATTTACAGCAGAGTACACGTCTACTTCAAATGGCACTGCTGCAAAAAGCATCTTTGTCCATCTACAGCACGGGCTCGTCCTGACTTCACTGCATGAGTAGCTGGAGTTGCAATAAATCCACAGCGCAAAGGAGGACCTCTTGAAAGCCAGGTGAACCATGGCACTGCCTAAAAGCTTTGGTGTTTCACTTCAGCTCCTGTGACCCCCATTTAAAAAGATGCAAATAGTTTAAACAAAGAACTGAAGCACCCAAAGTCTGCAGAAAATTGGAAGTAGAAATTTCATCTTAGCAGCAGAAAGTCTATTATGAACAAAACCAGCACAGAATTACAACTGTATCTTCTTAGTCATCACTGCCACAATTATAACCAAAAATAAATATGCCATCATATTACATGAACTTTTTATACCCCACATTGCCAAACAATCCTGGTAAAGAAGATCCAATCATGAAAAATAAACAGTTTTCGTTGTTGCTCCTTCTAAGTACTGCACTCTTCCGCAGCAACGCCAAGCTTGGGGCTTGGTGCCGGAGTTGGGCGAAGGTTGGTTTTAGTTAAGGCTGGTCCCGCTAGAAATTTCACCTCTCTCTGCAGGTGAGTGCAGGTGAGCTGGGGATGTCAGCGAGGCAGGGCTTCAAGGGCAACGCAACTCTGGAGAATGCCGGAGAGCAAAGTATTTCGTAGATCTAAAGAAGATGTAAGGCTACACCAGTAACAGCAGGATACCCTGCCTCCAAGATGCTATGTCCCACCTGGGAGCTTACATTCAAGAAGGATGCGTTTGAACGGAGCTCGACAGAGGATCAACCTGCCAGGAGCAGGAGGGGAATCACGAGCCCCTCTTAGATGAGAGGACAGAGCGAGCTGCCTGTGTTGGACCTGCACGGCTCAGAGGGTACGAGACTGCTGTCTGCATCACGCAAAGAGTGATTTAAGCTGAAGGACAACACTGGCACAAGAACAAATGAGTATCAGCTGGCTGTGAATGACTTCAGGCTGCAGCAAGAAGGTCCCTAGCCATGCTCAGCTCTGGATGCCTTCCAGCAGTCGCAGGGCAGGCAGCCCAATCAGTCTTAAGATGCAGCTTGATAAATTTATTAATGAGATTATACCCCTTGGCTGCTCGTGAGGGTAAGGAAGAGACCTTCGTGATCCCAGCGGCGTTACGCACTCTTGTGTTCCTCCTCTCATTAGCAGCATTTCTTAATTGGCTGCTGCTTATCCTCTACCACCTAGACACCAACTCTTACAACCATCCCCTCTGATGGGAACTCATTCTGGACATGTAACAGGACGCTCTGGAAACCCAGAGGTTTAAAAGCCTACTGCAGAGAAAAGAAGTATTATTTACCCCATTTTACAGGTGCAGCAACGAGGACAGGAGGAATCTGCTTCCACACCACAGCGAACCACTTCTCGGCACTGGGCTATGTATCACCAACATGAATTACACATCAAGCCCAAACGACCAGCAAGGACAAAACTATACCATGACAGAGTGCCATATAGCATAGGGATCACCCCACTCCTCCAAGGACAAGAACTCACAAAGCTTTCAATTGAGTTTGCTCTGCCCGATTTTTGTTCCCTTGGCCAACACTTAAATGACAAGCAAGGCTCCACCACCCTTGTCTACCACTGAAAACTCTTCATGTGCGTGCTACAATAAAGCCCATATAATCTTCTCCATCTGACTGTTTTAAGAGAGGGGTTGTCCCTACCACCTCCCAGTGTGTCTCCATCCCACTGCCCAGCAGCCCTGCTGCTACAGCAGACACTCCGGTTTCTTATCCCCCAAATACTTCCATCACTTTTTGGGGATGTCTTCAGAGATTACTGCCCAGTGTTCTTCTAAGCCATTTGTTTTCAAAGGCACTCAGATACTTTGCCTGTACCTTTGATAGGTTTCCAGCTTTCAGATCCACATGTTTAGATACAAATTACTTTCAAGTCCAAGATTCATAGTTTAGCCTTTCAGCTGCAGATTTTCAATGACCAAATCTCAGTTAAGCCAGTAAATGCGGCTGCTGCCTTGCCAACGCGTGACACCATTTCCTTCTGGACATCCCCAGTGGCTCCAATACAACTACCAGGATACACGAATGGATTCATTTCTTGTATTCCACTGCCTTCTAACGTAAGGTTTGACTCGGGAGCTGCGAGGGTTTTCATGAGACCAGTGTCTTTGTACCAGCCAGGACACCCCCATCTCCCTACGAGGCTGGGAGGTCTCTACTTGCATATCTGCTGAGTGGTCCCATAGGCTCCACAGGGCACAGTGAACTTGGGACCCCGAGTTTGCCTTCAAACTCTCAGCCACACGAACGGGAAAGCCCGGCTGTATACAGGCACGGCTGCAGCACGGGCTTTACCTAAGCCAAAATACATCTCACTGGCACTGAGGACACCGGGAAAAACCTGAGCACAGGTTCTCCAGCCTCCATAAAGCTTGGGGGCAACCACCTGGTGACAAATCCAAAGCCACCCCAGCACAATAAACCACAGGGTACATCCCCTAAAACGCTCCAGTCGCAGCTGCTTAGGAATAACCAGGAGTTTTGCTTTTAATCCACATTAAGGTAGTACCCAAATTTACTCTGGAATATAACAAGCCTGAGTTTAGACAGGTCTTGCTGTGCACGGCCGGGTTGTCCCAGGCGCTGGTGGCCAGCTGCCAATCTCTTGGAGGAGCTCTACCTTCAGCAAAACCCTCATCTAGCACGAAGCCTCCCCACCCGTCAAGACAAGAAACTACAGCCACCGACAGCCTCAAGCTGCTGAGGATTACTTAACATTTGGACAACCATTTGCAAGCAAGGAGCCCTGTGAAAGCAGGGGGAATTATGCAAATACAAAGCAAAGAGGAAACGTCAGCGTCTTATACAAGTTTGCCCTCATTCTATCAAAGCCTCACAGCGGTAATACGTTCCCCCCCCAGTAAAGCTGCTGGGATCGTGTCACCTGCTTTAATGCACTCATCTTTAGTCTCTTCTACATGCCAGGAGTGCATGAATTTAATTAGTATCTCCATTTTATTTAGATTTAGTATAAGGGGAGGGGATGTTTGCAAAGGGAATCCACTTCTCATTTCAGACCCTTGGCCAGGCTCAGCTGGATGGATATTTATTTAAAACATTACCACCCTCCTCGCCTGTTTGTATGCCAGGGGTTGCTATCATCATTGCATCGCAGGTCACATCACTTCAGCAGGCAAGGCTGGCCTAAGCAGGCTGGCTGAGACAGTGACTGAAGGCAGCAATCAGGCAGGTTGGGGGAGTGATTCTATGTTAAGGTGCTGGATTTGATGGGGAAAAGGTCTGTCTGCATTCCAGGTCAGCAAAGCAGAGTAAGAGCACTTACTCCAACATCTGCATCACTATAGGTAATGTCGCTAAAAAAAATAAAGAATTAAATATCAAATCAGTGAAGATTTTGCATACAGGCAAATGCTTCAGTATTTAAAAAATACAAATTTCACTTTACTATCCAAAGACTTCCTTTCCCCCTTAAATCTCATACACACAGGGGAAGAAAAAAAATAATCCATATCCAGAGACTTGCAAATTCCCCATCCTCACACCCAAAAGCACATTAGCTCCTTTCCACAGACAAGAAACCAAGGCATCTCACATTTGCCTTGGCTTGATCTGAACTTAAGGTGTGCCAAGAGCTGGTAAAATGATGAAAAGAAAATTAAAAGAAAATCAGAATACACCCACAGCCCCAACCAGTATAGTTATGATGACAAAATGCAATTGATTTAGAAATAGCTCTGTGAAGGCAGAGGGGAAAGGAAACTAGAAAAGCGCCTTTTTTTTGCTGAAGAACCTTATTTTTCTTCTGGGAGCCGGTTTTGGCTGCCCAGCTGAAGAGCTGTATGCAGCAGCAGCAGGGGAGTGGATAACATCACCTGCCATAGGTGACATCTGCATTGCCCCAACGTGCGTTGCTGCCCCAAAACATCGCCTCCTCTTTCCCTACAGGGAGGTAGCAAATGTCATCAGGGAACTGAAAAATAACCTGACACAAGGGGAAAAAAAACCAAAACAACCTATAAACTTCATAGTGTGGATTGTTGCTCCATCCAAGCGGTTTTACGTGTAGGAAACCCAAGGGCCAGTGAAACTCAGATCCAGCACCAGGAACTCCAAGCTGCCACTCCTGGACCAGGATGCTACCAGCTTTTCTCTGGGGAGGAATATTTATCCTATCACCAATACCTGTAATAATGAAAAATTAATTGAGGATGCTGTAAGGCAAAAAGAACAGTCTCATATCCCAACAAAACACTTGCTCACTGAAATTTAAATCATCCACACCTCTCTTCGGTGCATGTGCAAGTACGGGTATGCATCCATGCATTAAGTTTTCAATTCTGCATGCTTTAAGCAAAGGAAATACTAAAAAATATTTTTAAACACATACAGAGTCTAAACCAGCAGCTCATATTTGTAATATAACATAAATAATGTCACTTAGTTACTTCATCCAGGAAATTAATCTAATCAGTTAGAATAACAAGACAGCCAAAACTTGGCTCCCAAGGCAGAAGCTACCCTTTCTGGGGGGACCAGCTCTGCCACCCACAACTTAACCCCCTGTGGCCACCACGGTCTCTCGGCCACATCTTTGGGGACATCCGCTGCCTCTTAACGCTGCTGCCTCTGCAAATGGGACCACTCCCGGGGACTCGGTTTGATACTCCATCCCTGACCCTACTGCGGTGCAAGCACAGGGCCAGGGGCAGGTATATTTTATTAAATGAGTATTGATATTATGTATGTCTTTTGGGGAAGAAGATCTAATCAAAAGGAATTTAACAGAGCAGGAATCACCATGCAGTCTGAATCTAAAAGCACAATGAGAGCTGACTGACAGAACAAAATGCCAAAAATCAGATGCACTGTAAAAATATATAGATTTCAAGTTCCTCGGGGTCTTAGGCTCAGGTAGCTGTAGGAACATTTCCGGGGAGATGACAGCTAGTTCACTTCAGTGTATTTATATTGCCAAGCTGTGGGTGCTGGGTGGCTGTCACCATATTAAACCTCCTTCGTAAATCATTCTGAGATGCTCAAAGAGCAGGTGCTGGTCACAAAACAGAGGTATTTCAAGAGTGCATCCCCTCCGCTGCCCTGGGGTGGCAGAGCCGCAGGGGACAAACAGCTGCTGGCACGTGGTCCTGCCGGGAAAGCACCGGTGCCCACCCTGCTGCGCTGGCATTTGGGGGGTTTTGAGGAGGAAGAGCGGTGCCCAGCCAGCCGGCGGGGGGTTTGCAGGGCTAGGGCTCGGCTGGGAGGTTGGGGGGGGACGTCATGCTCAGCTAAGCCGTGGAGACGAGGAGTGGGGAGACAGGGCTGCGTTCTTCATGGATGAAACAGCAGAGAAAGGGCTCTCGCCACTTCTCTGCGCATTAGTCAGCAGGCAGGAACACACAAAAAAAACCCCAAAGCAAATCCATTCTGTAGTATTAGGGATTATGACTCAGAGATTTTTTTTCCATCATTCATCCGGTGCAGCCTCACAGCTCAGATTCAGAGCAGCCTCACCGTTTTGGGCTCCCTCTGCCCAAAATCCCACTAAATAATTGCCTTTTGCAGTCAGTGGTGAAGAATTCAGGGTTTTTTTTTTTTTCCTTCTTTCCCCGCCGAAGCGGGGGCCGGAGGGGGTGAGCGCCGCACGCCAGGACCACGCGCCCACGCAGATGCTCAGCGCCGGCAAAGCCGGCACAGTCCCGTGGGAGCCGCGTGACCGGCCGTGAGCGCAGGCGCAGCCCAAAAGGGGAGATAAATGGGATGTTATCCACGGCGCAAGGGACGGCTGGCTGAGAAGTGCTTCCTGGGAGGCGCGGAGGGAAACACCGGGTCGGGGGGGGGGGCAACTTCAGAGAGGTGGCAGTCATTTGCCAGTGACAAGAAGCATCCCACGGAGCAGTGGCAACTATCTGGAAAGGACCCAGTTTAGCTCCCGGGATGGGTTAGAGTGTGCTGGGAAGGAATTCAGAAGCAGGACGGTGGGGCTGCGTGGGGTTTCTAGCTAGGGAGACCATCCTCTGCCTCCTCTGCATTGCTGGTGATGAAGGATACCTCGTTGCAGGGAATGAAACCTCCAGAAGCACCCTGCGCAGCCTGCCACCCCACTGCAATTTTTAGAGGAAAAGGAGCTGTAGCTGCAGGACAGGCTGCTGTCGAATAAGGGGAAAAACATTATTTTGCAGAGGACGTGGCCTAGGCAGCCCCATCCCACAGCCAGGATCCCTAGCACAAAGTGATCCGGGCTGGGCTGAACCAAACAAAAAGTCTCGTGGCCCCTTTGCACCGGGATAATAATAGCAGCTGATAAATTCCACATTTCAAACAAGGGTAAGATATTAAACAGAGCCTCTGTAGAGAGATTAGGTGGAATAAGAAAAACAATAAATCCTTATGTCCTTGGACTTGAACTGACTGGCAGCAAAAGCCAGGGAGCGGGGCCTCCTTTCCCCCAATACCACCACGGTGCCCTGCATAATCAAGTGCATTGGGGTTCAACAGCTTGCCCAAAGAAATATCTGAGAGACCTTCCTCCGGGTCCACTCCCAAAATCACTATGTTCCCAAGCTGCCATGCGTCTGTGAGGTCCCTGCTCGTGCACCCCCCTCTTCCCAGAAAGACCATGTAAGCGCACTCAAGCAAGCTTGAGATGCCAGGTGAGAAGCACCTCACCTTCTCCAGCACAAGAGGCTGAGCAAGTGGGCGTCAATAAAACAGGGTGAAGAAGTAGCAAAGAAATTGTTTTCCCTTATACAGCTGTACGGGGAGAAGTTACAAAAGCATTAACCCTTTTCCAGGCTCCTACAGGAGGAATTTTTGAGTCTGAAAGCCAGAAACAAACATTAGTAAAGGCAGGAAGAAGACTGAAGGAGAGGAATCTCTTATCTAGATTCATTTTTTTTACTTAAGGCTATTTCTGTTCTGCATGCTCCAGAGAAAGCCACTGACTCAAAGTGCAGTTTTCATCCTTTCCACATACTCCTTTGAAGCTGAGGTTCCTATCTCCCGACCTAGCATGGAGGCACCTCACACTCCTCCTGCCCCCCTCAACTCCCAGGGCCAGACTCTGCACGAGATAGATATATAGTTTCAGCCAAAAGAATGAATATCAACAATTAAGATTCCATTTAAATACTCTCTTCTTTAAAAAACAGCTTTTAGATTAATGATTTAAGACAACTAACTTCAAAGACTGAATTTACTGTATGGAGGTCAACCCAAGCTCCACCGGCAGATGTTGATGTTCTGTAGGGCAGCAGATAAGCTAACAGACACATTTCCATGTTTAAAACTGCACCCTGGAAACAGTGTTTCTGCTGCATGGAAAAAAAATATGCTTCAATGACTTAAGGATCCAGTAAAACTAAGTGGTGCAGAGGGACTCTCATCTTCTGCAGAGGGAAGCCTACCCTGTCACAACCAAATTATCAGTTAACATTGCCTCATTTTGCAATAAAACCCAGCTGCAATATTGCATCATATCGTGGGGAGACAAGCACACCTAACGCCAGGGTTGTTCATGCTTCCAGTTACCCTTGACAGTAAAATAAAGAGTGTTAATCCGAATAACATTTGCTAGAAAGAGCTCTCAAATGTACTTAAGAGTTTCTAAACCTTATTTCCTTACCCGGATTACCACATCCCTTATGTAAGTGCTGGTGACACTGCAAGTTAAGTTACTTGTCTAGAAGAAAAGACACCTCACCCTTGCACGGCCACGCGTCATCTACACCAAGGGGGAAGGCAGCAGGAGGTACTGACAGAAGGACGAACACTGACTCCAAAAGGACAAGCAAGAGCTGGGAGAAGACAAGCAGCAAATAACAAAAGGAGGAGAGAAGGTATTTATGAGCATGAATCACACATTTCCCCAGACATCTTTCCATTAATGATGAATATCATAATTCCCCTAAATAATGCAAGGAAAATTTGTTTAATCATTTAAAGGCATCATTAATAATAAATACGTCAGCTCCAGATGCTAACCTCACCATTCCTCCCTGCTCAGGGACTGTTTTAAGGAAAAGACTAAGATCGCCATCACTTTTTAATTTTGGAAAGATGCTTCAGTATCAGAGTCGGGAGAACGAAGGAAGTACTCGAGACCGAGGAATGGCAATTCAAGCGTATGCAGACCCTGCGTGGTGTAAAAGCTCTTTACACCACAGCTGCCATTCCTGTGCGATAAAGCAGCAATGAAAGTGCAGTTCTTTACTCAGGCAAAGTACGTACAAGCAGCAGTATGCACCAAGATAGCTAGGGCCAGTTAAGAGGAGAGCCCTGCCCACCTGCAGAAGGTCACCCACCAAGGACACATAAGGATAAGGAAGGGGTGGCACTGGAGGCAGCGCATCCATCACCTGCAGCACAGCAGGCGCAAGGGCCATGCCACATCTGAGGGGTACCCAGGTGCTACACCAGTGTGCTGGGTTTGGCTGGGATAGAGTTAATTTTCTTCACAGTAGCTGGTATGGGGCTACGGTTTGGATTTGGGCTGGAAACAGTGTTGATAATACAGGGATGTTTTCCTTACTGCTGAGCAGTGCTTACACAGAGTCAAGGCCTTTTGTACTCCTCACCCCGCCCCACCAGCGAGTAGGCTGGGGGTGCACAAGAAGTTGGGAGGGGACACAGCGGGACAGCTGACCCCAGCTGACCAAAGGGATATTCTATACCATAAGACGTCATGCTTAGCATATAAAGCTGGGGGAAGAAGAAGGAAGGGGGGACATTTGGAGTGGTGGCGTTTGTCTTCCCAAGTAACCATTATGTGTGATGGAGCCCTGCTTTCCTGGAGATGGCTGAACACCTGCCTGCTGATGGGAAGTAGTGAAAGAATTCCGTGTTTTGCTTTGCTTGCGTGTGTGGCTTTTGCTTTACCTATTAAACCGTCTTTAACTCAACCCACGAGTTTTCTTACTTCTACCCTTCCGATTCTCTCCCCCATCCCACTGTGAGGGGAGGGAGCGAGTGGCTGGGTGGGGCTTAGTTGCCAGCTGGGGTTAAACCACGATAGCCAGCACTAAGACCAGCATCCAGACGAGAAGAAAAAGGAGAAAATGATGCATGCTGCCTTTCAATACTGGATTTCTCAGGAATGAAGAGCAAAAGGAGATTTAAGAGCTTTGAGCTTCATTGCTGCAATGCTGCCTGCAAAACCCACCATGCATCCAGGAGCATCCTCTACAGAACCGGAAAATCGGGACAGATTTCCCAGCTCATCTTGACCTGGGCACCGACTCTGCTGAGTCACCCACCATCTTGTCAGCACACGAGTCACACCCTCCCTGAGGCACGGGCTGTCTCAACATGATGCTCTGTGACGTGATTTCATGACGAAATCATAATCCCACAGGCCGCTGCTGCCATGGCAATCCCAGCCACTGAAAACGAAGGCAACAGATAAGCTGTGTGGGACCCGTGGGAAGAGCTACGGTCCTGTTTGGGGATGTCCTACTTGCAGTATGGGAGAAGGGAAAGGAAAAAGAGGTCAAAACTCAAAATCATGGGGACACAATGTCTCCAACATGCTGGCACATTTTCCAGAAAAGCCTTTTCCCTGCAAATACAGGAGGGATGCAGGAAGCAGGGGAATAAATCTGCATAAAACTGGCATAGTTTTGACTTCCAAAGTCATATTCTAGCATCCCCAAAATAGAAGTGGGGTGACCACCAGCAGAGAAGATGGAAATCCAACTGCACAGAGCAATCGCAAGCATGCAGTGTCTCACAATGAGGAAACCCAGCCTGCTGCCTCTGCCAAATTTCTATCAGGGGTTGGGGTGGGACAAAACGTTTGTGCCACCAAACCATGATTTGTATTGTTTCAAGTTTTCTGTCTTCCCTTGGAGTCACTCTTCCGACTCAGAATCTGTACTATTTTAAGCAACTCTGCTAAAAAAAAAGAACAGGATTTAATGCCTGTTTGCGCTGCCCATAAAAATCTTTTCCACTGGAACAAAGATTTCAACCTGTGACTCAAAATGAGTTTACAATGGGGGGCTGATTATCAAGAGGACCAGAATATCCTCTTATTAGAAAAATGTTCACCAGGTTTTCCTGAACTTTACACAGTGGTATTAACTCAACAGCTTGTTTAGTTGCATGCAGGCGATACCGGTTGTCTTTGACACAGGGAAAAAAATATACGTATTTTATAATACAGAAAAAGAGCGGCTATGTGTGTGTGAATGTGTGGTATGTGTATCCATACATGCACATACATGCATGAACACACACATCCTTCTGATTATTGTCAACAAAAGAGATATAGGAAAGAAAAACACAAAATCACAAAAAACAAACGTTGGAAAGGATCAAAGGATGCACTCCACCTGCTTGCCTCAAGTAAAACAAGCCTAATTAAGGCACTTTTTTTAATTATTATTATTTGTCTATTACAGTAGCAAGCATCATGGGGGAAAATCAGGGCCCTATTTGTACGAGTCCTATGCAAATACTTAAGGCATTCTGGAAGGGATCTACAGTCTACTAGGCTTCAGTTAAACTGATGTAAACCAATAAGAGTACCCTATATTCATTTTAGCTTAAACCTATTTTTTTAAAGACTTATTTCTATTGATACAATATTTATTTGCAGATAAAATTATTTAGAAAAAGGGGAGGATACATAGGCTGGGCAGCAGCCCAAGGCAGAGGCCCATCCACAGCCCAGGTCTGGGGATGCCTGTGCCGGCACCATCCCTAGGAGGCATTTCCCAAGCTCTGCTCAGTTTTTTGGGCTGGATCAGTTCCAACAGCTCCTCATCCCGGGCCTGCCTGTGCACATCCCCGGGGTGAGCTCTGCCCCGAAGCCTTGCACCAGTGACGACTGACGGCACCCGTGTGCACGGTGCCACCTCCCAACCCGCCCTGCGCAGGCAGCTCCGGCACAGCCGCCTGCCTGCTGCCAGGGAGAAACCCTGCCCTTGCTGACGAAGCACAGAGGGGAAAGCATGCGTAAAATGCCCTGCTCACTGTTATGCAGCAGGGCAGATGAGATTTTAAGGCAACGAGTCATCAGCTATGAGCCTACGAACTTGGCTTTATACATGTCAGAGCAGCATCGTATAATAGAGACGTCTCTCTCAATCCCGCTGACCTGGATCTGAACCGGCACCCGTGAAGGAGAAGTTTTGGAAGGTTTCCTAGCCCATTTTTTAGGTCCTAGAGCCAACATCTAGTTAAAGTTTGGCCTCCTGGCAAGCAGAGAGAACATATCCAACAACTGCATCCAAACTTTGAAAAAAACAAAATTACCTTGGGGAGCAGAGCACAGTGTAAAACTCTTATTTACAAGTTTTCTGGCTGCTCTTTCATCAGCAGAATTTACTGGAAAAGCTCAAAAGCAATCACCATTTTACAAGCATGTTTTGCTCCATGCAGTTCCTGCACCCAGTTTTACATGGGGAACGTCAACAAGGTGACATGAGCTGACTGCCTCCCCAGGCAGCTGCAGCGTGCGTTCCTCTCGCTGTATCAAAAAACCCACCTCTCAATTTATACGCTGTGCAATAATTATCTTGCTAATCACAGGCTGCTCTGCGCTTCTCAATGCGAATTATTATTATTAGAGCTGCCTCAGCTGCAAACGCGCCCGCTTTGCAAACACACGGCGCTGGGCTGAAGAGGAGGGGTGGGGGGTTTAATCCTCTACTGGTTGCAGCATAAAGCAGTGAATGGCATTCTGGCACGTAATTTCTTTCAACAGGAAAAATAACATCTTTCAGGAGGTTTTCCATCTTGAGTTAGCACAGAATCACCACAAAAAGAAAAAAAAAAATACTGGGTAAGGCAACATAACACATACTATGGCCTTCTTTCAATTCACCAGCTATATTTATCTCTCAACTGCAGCGCAGAAACATACTTTACTTAGAAAAACTTTTTAGCTGCTTAAAAGAGACACTCAACTAGCAAAGGCCACACACTTAGATACTGGGGGGGAAGAAAGAAAAAAGATTTATTTGTTTAGATGCCGTAAGCTAGCTGAAATCTACCACCTACAACTCATCACCAAGCCCTCCAGTGGGCAGGCATGACTTGGGCACAAGCCAACCTGAGCTTGAAATGTTTTGGTAGAAAACTGCTCATACGATCTGGCTACTTTTTAGCCATCTATTTCACTTTCACCCACTTTTTTTTTTTTTCTGAAACATCTGCCTTTGACCAGGGCCACAGACAGGATGCTGGCTAAGAAAAACACAAGCATCTGCCCCAGTATAGCAAGTCTACCATACTTGAGCCCAAAAATGTAGGACCAGCAGCATCGCAAGCGTCACCATCGAACCTGGGACAACCTGCACGGTGACAGCTCTGCATTAAGTAGACCTGGCTTTTAAAAACAATTTTTCCCAGCTGTCTGCCAGGCTACCTCAGCCATGACCTGCTCCTCGTCCTTCCCAAGGCAAGGTCCTCTGCATCCCCCAAGTCAACCAGTGTCATTCAGTGTCCCATCCCAAAGGCCGCAGCTACTACAGGAGTTCAGGTGCTATTGCTGTGTGCGGTGGACTGACAGCACCAAACTTGTGAGTAGATAAACAGCCCACTCCTGAGCCAAACTAAACCAGGGCAAAAAAATCCCATTTGGGCGTGCAAGGGAAATAGGATCAGGCCTGAGTGTCTTGAAAATAGCAAAGCACCCTAACTGAATGATCCTTGGGTGCAAGGGTCATCAGCAAGATCAGGTTATAAACATGGCCTGAAATGGCCCCTCGTCCAAGGGGGGCTGAGGGGTGGGGGTGGATGGCACGGGACACTTGCACCACTTGTGAAAGCAGTCTGCATTGCAGAGGGGAAAAAAAAGAAGAAAAAAAAATGAAGAGTCATCCTGAATGAAACATGACACTGAGTGTTCACATTTCACTTAAGAAGCCTCACGTATTATCATCAGCGACACGAAGGGGACGGTCTGGAGTTTGATTTCTGTTTATTCACTTTGATGATATCCCTTACAATTTTCTGCTCGGGTTACATTTTTCCAAGAAAAAAAAAATAATAATCTTTCCATCTATCTGAAGGAAAGCCGCCTCCGCAGATCTGCTTGCCTAAACCATGCTCGGCAGAGCTCACCTGACCTGACCTCGGCGGAGGGCAGGCTGGGCACATTCAGGAATTGCCACCCATCGAAGAAACCAGCGCCGCAAACTGAGGCTGGGAAGTGTCAGCTTTCCAGCATGGGAAATGCAGTGCTGAGTCCTGGGATTTTTTGGGGAAAAAATAAACAGCTGTGCAAGCAAAGCCACCCAACCAACTCGTTTGCCGCAAGGCTGATGGAGCCAAGAATAAAATGTCTGCTGTCAAGTGATATTGAGCGTGTTCTTCAGATCGCCAACATCAAAGCATTTCCTGATTTCAGATCCCTCTATTCCTATAATCGGAAGCAGTCGAAACATTCAGCTTTATAGTCTACGAGTCAACCCCTAAAAGACACTGTGCTTCGCAGCGCTCACTGCTTGCAGAGAAGTGGGAAGCGCTGTGCAGGATGTGCCCCCAACTCCACTTAAAATCCCCCCTGCTCCCAGCGCTGCCTGCCTGCTTTCCCCAGGCACCATTTTCTTATGGGGATGGGGATTGCTCAAATCGAGCCATCACCGATGCATGCACAAACCCGCCTGCTCAACTGTTCACGCACCCGAAAGCCCTCTGCCATCAGGGCACAGTAGCCCTTGCAGGACCACCACAAACTGGGGCCACATCCCTCCAGAGGGCAGAAACAGGGCTGAAACCAGGTGGAAAAGCCCTGGGCTTGCAGCAAGCCAGAAGGCTACTAAAATTAGCAGCAGAAAGATAAGAGAGGTAACAGCAGGAACGCAGAGCCTGGGCTTGGAGTGCAGACTGCAATCACCAAGGAAGGAGCATCACTGAGCTCGGGGTGCAGGGGAGAAGCACTATGGCCATTAACCCCAATTTTATTCTTAACCATCAGATCTGAAAAACATCTACTCAGCCACGCCAGCTGCAATCCGGAGCAGGCAAGGGAAGCCAAAACTGTCAGGTTGAGACACATTTAGAGAGAAGGGAAACGAGAGCAGCTCTGACTCCCTTATTCCTTTTTTTCAAGAAATAAGGGGCACAGCTGCGGCCGCTCCCCGGGCCACAAGCTCTTGGAGTGTGCAGAGACGCTAACGGTTCTTGGCCAACCTGCCTCGGCGAGAGAAAGGAGGAGCCACACAGAAGAGAAATTACAAACCAGCTTGGAGCAGAAACACATGGATGAGAAGGTAAAGAATGAAAAGCCAGAATAGGAAAGAAAGGGGAAAGAAGGTAAGGAAAAAAGGGAACTATGCCTACGAAAAACACCACAGGCATAAAACTCAAACATGAAGTGGAACAGAAAAAGAGAAGCAGAGGGCAACTAGGAGGAGGAAGCAAAGTTAGAGCTGAACAGGCAATGATGCTTTCACACATATGTGTGTATATATATAAAAATACACATAAAAGTTACTTGGATATAGATATATACATACAGATATATACATACACACACAAGCAGAAAAACTGTGCCGTGCTTTATCTACACTGCCTTGAATAAAAGCAAAGACTTCACCATCGGCCACTGGCTCTGACAGGTCAGCACAGTTAGTTTTCACCTGCACGGGGATGCTTTCTGCACACTTCTTGTACCGAGCTGGCTCCCATGTTTACTGCTATTCAGACAACTGCTATTTGGATTTTCTTACTGCCATGTAAGAAAATTGCACACTACAGTAGCACATTTATGGCGATCACGTCTCCATCGTGTGCACAGATAGCCACAGATCCCCAGGAGAAATATCAGTGCTATTAGTTATTGGTATTACATATAGCACCACCAAGAGCTTGAGACACCAAATGCGTCTGTGCTGGACATTATATAAAAATAGAACAGAAAGGCCAGTCTCTTGTCCCAGAGACCCAGTGACCTAGGGTAAAACCAAGACAGAGATAGAAAGTACAAGCAAATAAGGCAGGCTGACCAGAGTGGAGCAAAAGACATGCCAAAGGAGATACCATCACCTCACCATACATGGCAATCCTGGATGGGCACATCTAACAATCTTGCTTTAGACAGGAAGCCGGGAAGGGGTCAACCACAACAGAGCGCTAGCAAAGACCCACCCATTCCCTGTTCTCTGAAATCCCACTTAAACCACTAATGGAGATGGTATAAAGATCCCCCATTACTGAAACAACCAGTAGTAAGTAGTATGCCACATCAGAACCACCACATCCATCAAATCACACAGAGAACAACCCCTAACTAACGTGGCCACAATGTCCATCATGATCTTGACTTCACAATTCCTATTCCGACTGCTGGTTTGTTTAAATATCACATTTCGGTACACACACAACAGATGAAGACCAAGAGTCATACATGAATTAACTTAGAATCTATGAGCCCATTCACAAGGTGATAAAGGAGGCAATGTAATTAAAAAAAATAATAATTTAACATTTAACACATCTGCTAGATAAAACAGCTTGCTTTGACCTGTTAATACGACAGGGTGTTACAAACTAGTCTTGTGTCTGCAGAAAATTCCTGGTAATTAACCCTAGTTTGAAAGGGGTGAAGAGAGGAAAGGGAGGGCGGAGTTAAGGATGTCTGGGCACTTACCTCAATCTCGCTATTTCCTAACTTTTTTTATATTCTGAAAAGGCTCAAATCACTGCAGGTAACTGGAATTACAGTCAAATGTATTTTCCTCAATGCTCAATTTAAACACTGCAGTCATCACCAGATTATCTTTCAGGTACTGTATTAAGTGATGAACTAACATTTGAAACGTTATTTCTCCTCTTTACTCTAACCCAGCGGTGGAGGGTCTTGTTTTGCTTGTGTGTTCCTTAACTGCCTTTAAACATTATACAAAACATTGCTATATATTTAGAAAAAGGACCTTCAGTTGAACATACCTTGCACTTGGAGCAGAATATGACGAGGTTTGTGGTGGTCCTTATCTCCTGCAGTTGCCCAGTCCATGTGAAACTCGACCCTCAGAGAGCAGAGCTTCATTTCCTTGCAGAAAGCTCCTATGGTCTTTGGAACAAAGCTTTAAGCAGTCTTTCTGCTACCTGAGCAATACAGGGAGCACCCTAAAAAGAGAACAAAAGACCTCAAAACTTTATCTGTATTTCCAACAGAAGCCAGTGTAGAAAGACATCATAAGCTGCCCACGCAGTGGCGGACGTGCGCTTTGGTTGGAGCTTCCTTTGCTTGCAGGCTCCCTACACAGGTATGTCATTGCTGTTGTCAAGCCAAGAAGCAATGGAGGTCAAGGCCAAGACCAGGACTCTTCCCAGGAAGATGGGGCTGCACCTCCTAATCAGCCAGAGATGACAGAAACACCAGAAGAAGAGCTAGAGAAGAGCTTATCACCAGAAGAAATTCAAGGGCACTCCTAACCCACCAACTCAACTGACCAGCTGTGGACAAGTATCATCAGCCAACAGAGTCAGTATGGCAGCAGCAGACTCTTCAACGCCTTCCTCGTGCTCTTCTGCATTGCTGGAGCTCAGAGAGCTGCTCCTCACCCATGAGCCAACAATGTCCAAGAACGTGGCTCCCTGGCAGCAGCTGGGTGCAAGAAGGTTAAACAGAGCTGGATCATCTTCATGCCGTGGTCACCTGAGCCTGGGTTGCCCGACCAGCTCACCTACTGCAAGGCAGTGTGGGGCTCCAAGTGTGAAGACTGGTGGGAGGAGGCAATCTCATCACTTATCCTGTGGTACCAGCCACTCCAAAGGGCTCAGACATGACTTCAGGCTCCTTCTTCTGGAGCCACTGTGGCCTGCCACTATGGAGGGAGGTCAGGAGCTTCTCTGGGCAGACCCGCTCTGCCAGCCAAGCCTCCAGTGAAACCACAGCCGCATGAGCTCAGCCTTAATGCCTGCCAACTTCTAATGGGCATAGAAATCCCTTAATATCTTCAAACGAAATATTAATGTTACAAGCAGTATTTCATGGGTCTACAGGCTTTGTCATGCCTCAGGGAGGCCTTTAACAGATTTAGCCTAGACTTCAAGACTTTCAAGAGAGCATGGCTCCCAGGATCCCACACGCCGGCCCCGTCCCTGATGGTATCTCATACCTTCATGAGCTTTAGCTGTCTTTCTGCTGCCACAGTGGAGACAACAGCATTTTTACCTGCTCAGCATCCAGATTTTCTAAGCAGAACAAGATACAGGTGTTTGTCACTATGAATATTAGCACTCCTAATATTATTAGAAGGAGGTGAAATGCATTAGCAAGACCAACTGTAAG
Organism: Gymnogyps californianus; assembly: GCF_018139145.2. NCBI lineage: Eukaryota > Metazoa > Chordata > Aves > Accipitriformes > Cathartidae > Gymnogyps > Gymnogyps californianus. Next base: position 11,003,758 of record NC_059472.1, read on the forward strand.
CTCTCCCAGTCATGGTGGATCAGCACAAGTGACCGCAGGCTGTTTAAGCCCTCCCATACATTCCCCTCCCATACTGCCTTGCTCCGTGAGGCGGTGTTAGCGGTTCATTAACAGAGGGAGGTACACAATTGAAATCCTATTTATTGTAATTTGTCTCACAAAAGTATGCAAGAAAAATACTAAAAGTTACTAAAAACATTCTGCAAAATAAGGTCTTTGCTAGAAGTCTCTTAGGTCATCAAGATTTATAAGGAAAACAGGGACACCGGGTACCAACAGTGGTGTACAGGCTACACCATCAGGCAATATAATGTTACACCTTATGCTAATGGACAACATCCTGAGCTCTGAATAGGCTACAACCTGTCTCAAAGATAGTTGCACCCAAGTTACCACCTGGTATCCCGTAAATTGTACTTGATACACTTACCTTTAAAATTAAAATTGTAAAATTACTGCAAACTTCCCCTTTTCCTCCTCCATATGAAGAATGGCCATTGACGGTGTTATGGAAGATGAAAAGCCAGTACTCATGTTTACCTGTCACACTAAGCTAGGAGCTAAGGAAGGTCTCGTTTCCAGACCTTCAACACTTGCACTTGCAACATATACTTGGTGAGAAGTTTTCAAAAGCTTTTTTCCTGTCTAGTTGTGTTGGTTGCAGCCATCAGACCTCCCCATTAAAGACAGCAGCCTACGGAAGTCACGGTTGCCATTTCCGACCATGTCAAGCAGAAGTACAGAACCTCAACCATTTCTGTGAAGCTCTGAGGGTCCACCTGACATCAGGGCTCTACTGTCCTATGCTGTGAACAACCGTACGAAAGGCAGCATCTGCCCTGACGCGTTGGCAGACGAAAGAGGCAAGTGGAAGAGTGGAAGGGGAAGGAGAAGAAATGGTTTGCCAAGGGCAGAGCCCCCAAATCCTACCCATGGCTGAGCACCAGGAAACCCATCGTCTCTCCAAGCCACTTGTAACAAGCCGGACTGGTGGGTCTTAATACTAACTACCCAAGATAAGGACAACGTTTCAAGACGAACTCCTGACTGCTTCAGCATCTTGGACTGCAAAGAGCAGCATCTTCCTTCCCCTCTGAACCTGCTCATCTTAATCACATTTATTTACTCATCATCTTGTGCATTCATGAAAGCTGGGCCTCCTTCCATCATGTTCCACAAACGGAGACTTGAAGCTCAGCTTTTCAATTTTTCCTCGGTTACCACAGAAACAGAGAAGTGCTGGTGGGAAGAACCCTCTGGGGTCTCCAGTCCAATCTCCCAGCTCATAAACAAGGCTGATTATTTTCCTCTGTAACATCAAACATGCATACTTTTTTGTTACCCCAAAAGCAAACTGAGAAGAACCAGAGCCAGATGTGAGATACCTGTAAATCAAATGATCCAGCAATTCACACAGCAAACATGATCGTCTAAAACCCCTGAGCAGCACCTCAATTGCCTGTGCTGCAGCACGAAGCTCTTGGCCTTTGCTCCCCCCATGATCATTTCTGGCAAAGTGTATTTCAGACTTTCCTACTCTTATGAAGGAGGAAAAAAATAAACAACCCCTTTATTATTTAAGTAGGGCTGGAAACATTACTAAGTATTTCCGAAAGGATGTATGGTAGCTTTTTGCTCTGCATGCTAAATTACAGGTCATTGCACTGATAGGTGTGACTACTTATTTACAACATCAGCTGAAGCATAAAGGGGTTTTGGTACATCACGTCTAGAGACTGCTATAGCATGACTACATTAACGTATAATAAACTTTATGTCTGCAACACAGCTAATATAATAATAATAATAATGATAGTGATAATGATGATGATGATGAGAATAATAATAATAATAATGTCACCAAACTTTAATATTAGCAAAGAGAGACCCATGAGAGACCCATGCTAGACTTTTTTCCACGCAGAGGAGATGTAACGTAAAGGGCTTGAGCACAGCCTGGGCTTTGGCCATCGCTCCACGTCCCACACACTCAGACACGAGCCCACGGCTGCTGTTTCCACCGCGTAAACCAGCACACACAACATCACATGTACGTCAGCAACGCACCACTGCCGGGAACAGCGATACCCGATCCGACACCAAGCTGCAAGGACACAGCACCTGGCTGAAAGCTGGCCAGGAAAAGCCACCTTTCCTAAACCTACACAGGCAGTAATGCTCCAGCCTCTTGCACCACTCGTTCCTTGCACAGCCTGCAAGCCCCTTCCATGTGCGCATTCAGGGCTCACTCCTTACCTGGGCAGGGAACTGCGCAAGGCAAGGCAATGCATTTTATTTTGGCTGGGATTTTGCTCAGCCAACATTTCAAGAAGAGATGGTTGCAATGTGATCAAATCTAGGCCTCAAAATACAAAGTGTTAATCAAGAGTCACAGGTTGTTGCTTTTTTAAAAAAAAATACTCTTAAGCTGAATTTTTCTTCTCCTTTCTAAGTTACTGGCAATAGCTCCCCAACCACAGCTGAGATTTATACAGGACCTCACAGGATGCTGCCCCTGCAGCACCGGTGAAGAGATCAAAAGTTTTAGTTCTCCTGACTGGAAGGAAAAAAGCAAGGCAAGCAATCTGTTAAATCCAGCTGCTGGGACTTTAGGAAAGGCACAAAATGTCCTGAGACCAAAGGCAAGCAGTACGTAAGCGGGCAGCAGATGGGCTGGCCTATACCCGCTTCTGGATGACTTTGAACCTGTAGGGTTTGCTACCTTGCAAAAATCCCCTGATGCAGAAGAGCTTACAGCAGTACTAATGTGATGGCTTCTATCAGTGCAAGGAATCGGGATGCCGCATCCACACCAAAGGCGTTACTGGCGTGACATACCCCTTAACCAGCTCAACTCCACTGGTAAGGCTAAAGTGCAGACCAGGCACCCAACCAGCAGTTATCCAGGGAAGCCAGGCAGCACAGAAAGGGCGTTCAGAGAAAGCCAGGGAGAAGTGGACGGGACCGTACCGGCTGGATGGAGGGAAGACGATGGTGGGTGGTGAGGAGGACAGGCCAGAGTTTTCCACCTTAAAATCCCTGCACTGGCCTGCTTCAGAGCCTGGGGGTTCCCAGCACAACCCACGTTGTGCTGAGGGCCTCCACAAGCTGCTCAATAAACTACGTGACAGGATGTGGTCTTGCCTCTCCCACCCACCTCTGGTCTCTACCTGCCCCTAAGGAAGCAGTCTACAGCTCTGGGCACTGCTCTTGCAGTAGGGACCCCCTCTCCCCAAAACAGGGAGAGCCTTTTGGGGCTTCCTTTAGGCTTCTCTGCCATTCATTCCTACACCCAGGAGATGAGCTGGGTCCCATGCCTGGACGAGCCCCCAGCTTGTAGGTGAGAACCCCGGTGATGTCATCCTCCCCCCTCGTGAAGTTCTCAAAGTCCTGCAGCTCTTGGCCATGGATACGTTTTGGCACTGGGTATTCCTGACTGAGGCACGGAAAAGAGGTGACAAAACGCTGTTTTCCAAAACATCTCATGGCAATGACACTCTCCCGCGCAAACACACAGTCCTTCCAGGGCTTCAGGCTGCTATTTCTCACCAGGGTGCTCCGCACGCCCCATCTCAGCTCAGCCCACCCTCCAGCAGCGCAGGTCGGCTCCCAGCACCCACACAACCCAACCTCATAGTGGGAAGGCATGGTCAAACCTCCCCTCTCCCATCAAGGGACTTTCTAATGAGCTGATTTGCAGGAACCTACCCAATAATTTTTATACAAAACTTCTTCTACTGCTTTTTCTGACTCAGGTTTTAAGGCAGAAATGACTGAGAGAGAGAATCTGCCCCTTCTCTTGGCAATTTGTTCCAGTGGCTAATCACCCTTGCCATTAAAGACCTGTGCCATAATTTCTAATTTGAATTATCTGCCAGGCACTGGTTCTAGCTCTGCCTGTCACTGCTGCATTTGAGAGCCCTTTACTGCCTGATGTACTATATCAGCAGCAATTCATGGATCATTTTTCCTTTGAGGTGATGGGGGATACAACCGTAGTATCTGCTGACAAATATAAAATACCAACAGCAGTGAAGATGTGACAGCACAGGCATCAGAGTGGGTGGGACAAACCTGCCTGGAAACCCTGGGTGATACTCAACCAGCCCCTGATTTGCAGGATACAGCTCCACATCGATATTCACATCTGTACCTTGAATTCACGTAAAGAATGATACCACCTAGGGATGCATTAAAAGGCATTTAGATCATACAGATCTGGATGCTTGCAAACTATCCTGATCGCTCTGTATGCCCGGCCAGTCCCCATGTTTGTGTCACCCTGCAGACCGCTGTCTTCAGCTGAGCGGAGCTGACACACCAGGTAACCATCGCCCTGCTTCTCATCTGTCGCCCTCGGAGTGACGGGGAAAAAAGCACCACCAGCGAGCCCCATCCTAAATGATCAGAGAGAGAACTGAGGAAAGACTCAGGAACGCTGCTTTATCGCAACACTGATAACTCCAAAAAATGCTGTCCTCCACTGAACTGTACCAGCAAGGCAAGCAAACAGCAGGCACTGCATCTCCAGGTATAAATAAACCATGTGCAGATGTACAGCAGTATTACTTGCCAGCACACTAAGCACTTCGCTACATAAAAAGACGGACTGGCTCAGGAACAGATGCAGCTGTGACGAGGGAAAACGTGCCCCATACGCAGTGCTAATGGGTCCAAGAGACAGATTATGTCTTTATTCCCTCCTCGCTCTTCAAGAACTCTTCCCCCCTCACTTTCACCAGGAATTATGCAGGTGTTCAGTACTAAAGCCACCAGCCAGCAAGGAGACAGAAAATAATACACCGTGCTTCAAAAGAAGATCTGTATCACCTTGCTGCAAACAGGCAAAAGCTTCCTGACCAGGTAGGCATTTTCCTCTCCGCTAGTTCCGTCTGCAGCTCTGCAACCTACTTGGCTCACAAAGCAGGACTTCAGACCACGCCACCGTCCCCTTGGCCAGCAGCGAGGGGTCGGGGCAACATGTCCACCATCTCGGCCTCTCCAGCAGTAATGCACTGAGAAGATCAGGACAGAGGCTCCAGCGAGGCTCTGACAGACCCACTTGCATTGCTTAACTGATGGATTTACAGCTGCAGTGCACTGCTCCAAGCTGCAGTGCACAGCACCACAGGTACCTGACACCAGCCTTCGCTAAATCCATGTACTGGGAGCAAAAGACGAACCCCCAGTATTCCTGCAAGCAGCAGTAACACCTCCCAGGTCACAAAAACCAGTATTTCCCCTTCTCATGGTCTGCCAGCGCTATTGTTTGGATAGACCAATGGGGAAAAAAAAAAAAAAAAAATGTTATTAAGATGTCATACTTGTAAGCGCTATCTTGCAATTCCTAGTAGAGCTGCACCAGCATAATTACAGAAAAAACCTGAAGAAAGAGGCCTGTAGAAAAAATAGTGATAGCATAATAACCCACTGAACATCTTCAGCTGAAAGGTGGCAAATAAACACAAGATGCACCAATATCTTAAAAGTATACAGATATACAATTTTTTTTCCCTAGCCTTGCTCCACAACATCGGCACTATGGGTCGCTTCCCCTGCCAGTAATTCCTCGTATAAAAGTTAGTGAAATATATACAGCCAGGAAGCATAAGCTGTCTTTGTAAAACATTCTGATTAAAAACAGGAAGATACGGTTTGAATCTTGCAAAGAATTAAGCATAAGCTCCAATTTTAGCAGACAAAGTCCTTAATTAAACCAAAATCTACACTTTGGTTCGGCAGAGGCACAGAGAGAGAACACACTGCAGAGCTGCACAAACGCCCTGCGCCGTCAGGAGACACAACTCACCGTCGTCCCTGAAAGCTGTTAGCTCCCACCAAAGTTATATTCCAAGCATGCACGTTCACCCAGCGAGCCAATATTCCATCTTATGAACTAATTCAAACACACAATTAGTTTCTGCAACAGATGGGCCTTTCAACGGCGGCAGGCCTAAGCCCTTCCTTATTTTCGCTATTGCAGAACTGCTCTGACGTTGCGTGGACATCAGCGTGCAGATGCAAAGGATGCAAAATCCTTCAGGCCTTGCCGAGACAGAGAGCTGGCACTGCTCTTGCTGTCCCCGTGCAGTGAGACCGGCACAGCCCCTCTCCCAGGGATGCCAGAGGTATAGGTGTACATTATATTTTACTCCTAACAGGTATAGAGGCATTCCCATTGGCTGACAAACTGCACCTGTACAACTAATGACCTTAATATAACTTAAAATACACAAAGGCACAGTCAGATTGATCAGAATTATAACAATGCTAAGCTAGCTGTAAGCCAGACTCATGACTTAATGCTATAAGAGACAGAGGAGAGAGAGAGAGAGAGGGGAAAAAAATAAAGTTAGAGGTACATTTCTAAAATGATGCAAAGTATGTGTAAGATCACTTGAAACTCCCTGGGGTGTGAACTGGCATTTATCAGAGATACACAGCACCTAGCACAAAAGAGCATCTGACTGGTCCACATGCTTGGAAAATATACAGATTTATTAAATAATTTTAAAAATCACAATAGAAAGGAAACTGGATGTTTGAGACACAACTAAATATCAGACTGTATCCTTATTTCTTACAGTGATGTCAACACTTCAGAGCTAGATTTTTTTTAATATCCTCATATTTTACAGCAACATATATAAGGGCTCTTACAACCATCCAGACCAGTTGGCACAAGCTGACATTAGCGAGATTGTATTTCTGCTCGATGAAGAAATAAATATTCCCATTTCATACAGATGTAACGTGTACATAATATATTGTGCTCTTTGTATTTAGCAACGGCTAATATATTCTAATATACCCCCAGAAAAGCTCTTTTGTTCCAAATCAATGACTTAAATAATGTGTATTTTTTGACATATTAGTAAAAAGGAAGTAGCGTGGGGTTCACGACTCACTGTGTCTGACCAGATACGTGGACAGGCAAACATGTCTAAACTTGTCAACGTGAATGGGATTAAAAAGATCTCACTGAAGGCCTCCAGCATCTTTCAGATACAATTATCGGTTCTGCTGGGATTTCTCCGCACGATATTTTAAGATGCAGCAACCAACAGTTTAATAGATCGAGATGGAAGTCCTAAAGCACCCTGTCAATGAAAACATTTCAATATTATTTATATATAAAAATAAAATGCGGCCTATTAAAGTTGTACTTGGAAAATCCACAGCTTTTTAAGGAAAAGACGGCCTAAAAAACCCTTTGTAAAAATGGTCTTTGGAGCCTGCAAAGAATCTTCCCTTTTTATTCCTCAGGCCCTCGTGCTACCCAGCTTAAAATTAGATTGCCCATATTAACGACGGCCCGAGCAAAACAGTTCAGCTCTGCAGATTAAAAGCTTAATTCACCCCGCAAACGCATGCAGGCAGCAGCAGGCAGGAGCAGGCAGCAGCAGGCCGGCTCCGCACGCACCTCCGCGCCCCGGCCAGCGCACAGAGCGCATTTTCCGCGCAGTTGCAGAGGGCGCAAACAAACACCAGCGGCCCGAGCCGCGGGGACCCCACCATCACCTCCCTGCCCCGAGTCTCTCCCCAAGCCAAGGGAGGAGCGGGTGGGCATCCATTTCCTCCTCCTCCTCTCCCCCCCGCCGGCCGCCCCGGGGCCGGAGGAGCCGCCGAGGCAGGCCCGGTGGCGGGGGAGGGCTGCGAGGGGGATGAGCACATCAAGCCGTGTCATTTCGGAGCAAAGCTAGACCCCAAACACCGCCGGCCCTTATCGCGGCCATTTATTTACGTTGGAAGGCATCCCGAGCCCTTCGCCTCCCCATCCGCACGGATTTCGGCTGGCAATTGCTATTTTTAGCCCACCGTCGACCCAGCGCGTTGAAAATAAATAAATAAATGAAATGAAATTAAATGCAATCCCCCTCCCCCCTCCATCTGCACGAACCCCCGCGCCTAAGCTGTAAACTCCGCCGCGACCTGCAAGCCCCATCGGGGAGACACAAATAATAAAGCAAGGGGGTGAGGAAAAAAAAAAAGAATAAATAAATTAAAAAAAAAAAACCACACAAACATGCAAACAACCTCCCCTCACCCCACCGCCGTTAATTGCAGCCCCGGTACTCACCGCGCCCCCCCTCCCCGGGAAGGGGTCCGGCGGGCCGGCCGCGGGGCAGAGGCAGGGGCCGAGGCAGGGCCGGGCGGCGCGGAGGAGCGCGGAGCGGCGCGGAGCGGCGCGGGCCCCGCTGCCCATGTGCTCGCCGGAGCACGCGCTCGCCTCAATGGAACGTTGTGCTGGCGAGCGGCTCTGTGACGTCACCGCCCCCCGCCGCCGGCGGCCGCAGCCCGGGGCAGCGCGCAGCGCCCGCCCCCGCGCTCCTGCCCCGCGGAGCCGCCGCGGCCCCCGCCGCCCCGCACCGCCGCCCACCGCCATCACCGCGCCGCGCCTCGGCGTACCCCGAAATTTAAAAAAAAAAAAATAAAAATAAAAAAAATTGAAAAAATAAGAAAAATAAAACCGCGCGGGCGGCGGTGGCGCTCCGCGGGTGCGGGGGCAGCCGGCGCTGAGGCGCGCAGCGTGCGCGGGGCGGCTGCGGGGCCCCGTCCCGTGCGGGATGGCTCGCTCGGCCCGGCACACGCCGCGGAAGAACGAATCTCAGCTTCAACATGAGCGAATGGGAAGCATGGGAGCCTTTACTGCTCGTCTTCTGCTGCTTTTAACCTTAAAAGATGCCTTCGGTCCCATTTCTCCTGAACTCCACGAGTTCCCTTGCTAATAGAAACCACAGATTTAAAAAAATATCCCATTCTCCCCGCGTTCAAGTGCTGAAATGTCATGGATGTCTCCAGGTAATCACAGGAGAGAAGGATACAAGCATCCCACACACAAGTAGAGAAAGTAGCTTTGCAGTCCCCTAAGTACTGGAAAAAAAACAACATCAAAAATACAGAACAGGCTGCAGACTGGTGAAACAGTAAAACAAAAGCAAATCTCCAGTATATGGACAAAACAAGCTTTATTTTCCTTTTTTATTATTTCTTTTTAAACAAACTAAGAAAAAATGAAATGTATCCTCCTCAATTCCAGGCTTGGAACTGAAACGAAGCAGAAGCTTCAATGCCACGTGATTTTTTCCCCCATACTGTTTTTGCTCTGTCCAGGAGGGAACCTAAAATCCTGCTGTGCCGGCACCTTTGCAACGACACGGGAGCTGCAGTGTTTCTTTCCTGCGGTGCGTACAACCTGAGAGTACCTGTTAGCACCAGCATGGGTTGTGGTGCCCAGGCTGGGAGCTGCCACTGCCACGTAAGGCTAATCAGCCTCCGCACGGAGTAAGTCTGTATCCGGCATGGTGACATTTTCATGTGGATAGCACATGCTGTTTCATTTAATTAGTAAATATGCTCCCAACTCCCCTACAATGCTTTGAATATCTCAGTAAAAAGCTGATCTGCAAGAACAACCCAGTCATTACAGGAGAAGCAAACGCAAAAGGTACAAAATTATGGTATAAAATGTGGCTTTATCCAAACCACAATTCTGCGGTCCTGCAGTTTAAGCAAGATACAACACTGGGTTGGAAAAAGAGGCTTTGCATGCTCATGGTAAAAGAGATGAGAGCTCTCCTGATCAGGTAGATGGAAGGTCTTTGTGCCATACCCTTCAGCAACCTGCTGCAGCAGAAGAGGGGTAGAGGAGATCGCGTTGGGCTGTACACCTACAGCTGGCTGGAGACCAAGTCCTAAATAAATGACCTCCTGAGGTCAGTGAACTTCAGAGAAAGACCAAAATCTACAGTTACTCGTGAGACCAAAGGCTCATTTCGTCAGCTGAAAAAAGCCCAAGTGCTGGAGCAGCCTGACACTTTTTTCTCCGAGCCCGTTGCCGCTCCAGAGTTTGGGAGAAGCAGTGGCATAAAGCTATTATTACTCTGGCTTCGCATGGGTATTGCCCTTAAATGGGGCCCTGATGGCTCCTTCACAGCTCCCAGCTGCCAGAGCAGGAGAGAAATATGTATCAAATAGCCCTGAAAATTGAGTTTTTGTTCCTCTCTCCCTAGGACTCCCTCCCTTCCTTGGCAAAACACAGAATTTGCTGTTAAACATCAGCTCAAATTAATACTGTTTTTCCCAATGCCACAAACTCGCCTGTGTGTCACCACAGCGCCAGCAGCGTGGCCGTGAACACAGCTCTGTGCACTGTGATGAGAGATAGGTATCCCCGTGTACAGTTCCCGGCATGACAAAGTCAGGAAAACATCATGAAAAAGAGAGCGAAAGCGTTTGCCTGCCTGTTCACACACAGAGAAGTCGGACCACAACCACACAAGCTTATCCAGATATGGCGTCAGGAGGGACCTCTGCAACCTGTGGCAGAAGGACGTGCTGCTCCCATCCACCGCGAGGCAGCCCCAGGGTTTGGAAGTCAGGCTCCAGACCCCATAAAAATGCACAAACCGTCCTTTATACCATAACCCTTTCAGGGAAGGCTGGCGGGGGGGGGAGGGGTAGGTGACCCCCAAGCGTTTCCCCCTGTGACAGCATGGCTGGAGCCTCAGCGGTCACGGGGGGACCCGCCATTTCCCTCACACCCGGGGTCTCTCATTGCAGGAGGTAACACAAAGACCCTCTTTCCACAAGCATGTAGAATATGTCTTGTGTTCGTATTGATCAGCCCTGCAGCCTTTCTAGTGGTTGTACTCTAAAAATCACCTAGCATTATGACCTGAATATACTCAGTCCATGTCAATAAAGCACTTGAGTATAATCATCTCTACGACAGCTTCGCACACTTCCACAAAGCAATTGCATTGCTCTAAGTTCACCCCTGCAAGTTAAGCACAGCAAAGTGAAGGCCAAGTGATGCAGCACGCTCTTTCGAGGCCAAAAGAAGATCTGAGGCAAAGATCAGGGGTCAGGCTGCAACAAGGCTGTGCCAGCTGAAGGCTTCTGCCCTCCAGCGCTCTGCTATTGCTTCTCTGTCCATGGCCCCACCAGCTTTGCCGGCTGCAGGGCTCACAAGTGCTTCTTAATCCGTGTCAGGCAAAGCTGGTCAAGTTAGGTGAAGCGCCAGTAGAGCCAACGAGAGCTGCGATGTGCTCCTTGCGGTTAGCACAGCGCGGAGGTGACAGCCTCCAGCTGGTGGCCACAGGCAGATGGAAGTGAAGTGTTCTCAGCCGGGGCAAGTAGGTGCAGGGGAGGCTGGGGCAAACCACCACGCATTCCCCCCAAACATGGGTCATGGAGAGACACAGCAGAAAAACCAGCTGAGAATGTGTAATCATAGCAGTAATTACACCTTCCCTCATCCAGGGATTAAGCTTGTTCCAGGTTAATTCTGGAACTGTCCAAAAACCTAAGTCATCTCAGACGCTCAGAAGAAAGGGCTGGGTCGTTGCATCTGCTCCTCTCCTAATAGAAGCCATCGTTTCACATCAGTCTGCCCATGAAGGCATCAAGTTAAGCATCAGTGTCTTGTCCTCACTTCACCTTCTTGAATATTATCTTGGAACTTTTTTTCTCTGAAGGTTAGAAACCACCTAATTTCCATCCTGAATGTATTCAAAGCCAGTGTACACCCATTTGTTCTGCAGCAGGTATTATTTGACACAACCGGCTCTTCTCCTCACCCTTACACATACCTCCCTGCTGTTATTTACCAATGTCAAGTTCATTCTGTGATAAAATAATGGTATAAGGCAGCGGTGCTTATCATAATTTATTTCTACTCCCCAGTCTTTTAATTTAAGTACTTGTATTAATCTAAAGAAAATGTATTCCTGTCCCCAAACAGTGATCCATCTCTAGGTGATGGTGACTCACCTGTGCTTTTCGTGGGGACAAAGCTCTAAGAGCCAGGCGCAGGTGGCAGTAATAGAGCAGAAGCAAAGACTGGAAACTTTCTGAAGCTGCTGGAAAGACTTCCACTGCCTCCCGTGTGCCCTCAGTGTTGAATGTAAGTTGAAAAATAGAGAGAGGGAAGGTGTTAGAATTGTACGGTTGCGACTCAGGTGTATAAGAAATATCCCCATCCAGAGTTGTGGGAGCAGATTACACCATCATCATTGCCAGTGCTACTCCCCAGAATTTATGTAATTTTTTTTCCAATATAATTATGTCACTAGATTTCCACTTGTCCATTTCTTCATACAGATTATCCATAAATGTAGGCTGGCACCTCTCTTGATGGCTATATTGAGCATAAAGAAAGATAATGGGTAAAGGAAACAGATGATCCATTTTGTAACACAGCTATGTTAATGAAGCTGGGCTCAGTTTTGCTAGGACCCCAAAGCTGCATGATGCATCTTTCTCTGCAAGACTGCAGAGAAGATGTTTGGCAAATAATTGGGAGCATGTTCCAAGGAGTGGGAGATTTCTTAAGGCTCTGATTCAGGGTAGCTTAGCTGTGACTCCAGAGCAGAGAAAGAGGATATGCAGGGTTAATATGAAGCAAAGAAATAACGGGCTTGTCACTGATGCCCCAGCTACGGGAGCATGTGACTCAGATGCTCCATATATTCCCCAAGTTTGTGGAATTTAAAAAAAAAAAAGAAATATGACATTTTAAAGTGATGCCCTTCTGAGTGTGCAGCAAGACTGAACTAGTAGGGCCGAGAGCTGCAAAAACTCCATTTGAGATTATGGAGAGCATTTAAGATGACTAGCTTGAATGTGATTTAAGAAACAAGAAAGCAGTGGAATAAAGTGAAACCAAATGTCTGCATTACTAAATTTGTGTTCGACTGACAGGATGGAAAGTAGATCCAGAGATGAGCATGCTTGAGTTTGGGGGAGAGTTAACAAAACTGTGATCCAGAGGTTTAGCATCAGTGGTGAAAAAAAAAAATGTTGTGAGTGAAAGAAGAGAGAATTCAAGAGAGAGAGAGGCGGCAGCATTCGAGTCCCAGCCAGATTTCCCAAGGAAGCCCCTGAGAAAGGGACTGACTGAGTCCTTGGGGGGAAGAAGTCAAGTTTGTTTGGTTTGTGTGAAGGGTGAAAGATCACGACAGAAGTTGCAAGCCTGGGAGAGGAAGTGGAAAGTGGTGCGGTCAGCAGGGATAGAAAACCCAGGATGTGAAGACATCGTCAGATGAGAGGTAAGAGTCGTAGGTCTGGTCGCAGGAGACAGCGCAAGCCCACCGAAGCCGATGCTACGGCATTAGGGAGATGTCCCACACTGAGCGTGGCACACTGAGGGGTCATCTGCCAGGAGATGCTCAGCTTGAGAAGTGACTGGAGGTACCCAGTGATGGGCATGCGGAGGTCCAGGGCACATTGATTTGGGTTCCTTGGGCCCTATGAAGAGAGGAGGAGACCAGGAGAGCCCTGTGCACCCGGCAGTGCCCACGTGAGGACTGTATGTCTCAAGAGCAGCAGAAGATACAGAAAGCAGGCAAAACACCACCAGCCTCTGGAGAAGAGCCTCATGTCTGCTTCTCTGCTTCTGAAGGATTCGGCTCCTGGGAAAACAGCAGGGGCCCTGCCCTCCTCACACAACGATCCTGTTGCTAAATCGCAAAGAGGAAACTGTTTAACTTGTCAGTTATTCTTTGGCACCTGTGACTGTGTTTTAGACATTATAAACAGGTTGGACCAGCCAAGCTGGCATACACCACCGCGGTATCCCCAGGGTCCTTCCCTTTCTGTTTACTTTCTTTTTTTAGCCTTTACAGTAATCTCTCCATCTATAACAAATATACAACATCCATGTAAGCGATTTTCAAGGGAGAGTGACACTGGCAGCCCATGAAGTGTCACGACAGGCGTGTTGACAAAGCCAAGCCACAGTTTGTGCTCGGGGGCGATGCACAGTGCTCCTCCAGCAGCAGGATGGGAGCAGGAGTCAGGGACAGTGTGTGAAACCCATGCTGGACCTGGTGTCCCTCTCCTCTCAAGCCCAGTTGCTGTCTACACTCTCACGTTTAAAGTTTAACCTTCCCAAAGTACTTGTTTATGGATGTGCCCCACACTCCCTGCACGGGCGCAGCCGTGGGGCAGGCGTTGGGGCTGGGTCCTCTGGGGGCTTGGGCAGGCTGGTTTGTGGCTGCAGGGCTGGGATCTTCCTCGGAGGCAGCTGGGAGACTTGTGCTCTTTTTAGCACAGCTGGTGACGGTGGCACCACTGTCCACATTTCATATAACGATCCAGCACCTCCCTAAGAAGTGGGAGACCTGGTTCAACACCCTCCTTTGCATCTCTTTGCCGCCCGGAGAGTGGCTGCACCCCGGGTGCAATGCCTTTGGCCTGTGCTGGCCCCTTTCTTCCCACCTCCTGTGTCAGAGGTAAAGGCGTGCACTGGAGCAGGACACTGTCCTGGGAGTTGGAAGCCCGTTTCATAGCCACGATGCTGCTCCTCCTACACTACAGGGCACAGGATTCCGCCTGGGATGGGAATATGAGTATAGGCAAACTGGTTAACAGCCACGAAATAAACTCCACAGACACTGGAAAAAAGACCTAAGGAGGGAGGGAGAAGTATCTGGTGTGGACATCTGTTGTAAGCTGCTCACTAGCTCACTGGTTTAGTCCCAAAGAGTGTCCCATTTAAGCCCTAACCTGGTGAGGGACACCCGTGTAGCTGGTATCCTCGCTGTGCCAAGAAGAGATTTAAGCAATTGCATATTACAGGCAAAAATTGGGATCAGAGCAGCCACAGTACTCACAAAGGTAGATAATCACCAGGCTGTGCCCCTTCCACATCTCAAATGATGCTAATTAATTTTGTGTTGTGCCATGGAAGGAAAAGAAATGGAAAGAGTTTAGAAGCAGTAGTGATCAATGAAGTCTTATAATGCCCCTAAGATGCATATGTATGCTATATCCAAGTTCACAGATATGTAAACTGAGGTGCAGATATGTAAAATATCTTGCCTGTGGCCATACAGGGAGCGCACATTGACTTCTGGCTGGTGTAACTGGGAGGCACTGGAGTCCTGACTCCCAGTCTCCCGTTCTCAGCATGGGGTGACCAACGGGGTCGGCTTAGGGAGTGGGATAACCATGGCTGACATCTCCGCAGTATCATGATTCACAACACTCAATCGCTGTTAAACAAATTATAAATGAAATTACACGTAAAGAGATGGGAACTACAGAGCCTAAAAAATGCAAACATGTTCTTCCCCATCAAATCTAATTAGATTTGCCAAAATCAGTGTGCATTGATCTGTGATTCAAACAGTATGCTGATAACAAATTTTCATGATAGACATGGTTATGAAGCTACTTGACTAGACTATGAATTAGCCCCTTCAGCAGAAGCTCTCAGCACATTTTCTCAGTGTGCTCTTCCACAGACAGCTTTTAATCCCCAAATCAACAGGCGATCCCATTGTTTAAGGTTTGCCAGGCTCTCTGCTGAGCGTCCAGCAGAGAAGCGAGGCAGGCGGCATGTTCATGTTGACTATCAATCTTTGTTAAAATCAACACACCATTTTTAGCCACCCATCTAAGCAAACTGTAGTATGAGCTGGGAAAGGACCTTTCCACTACTAGGCAGAGCAGCTTATTTTGTTGTCATGCTGCATAGCTTCACCTCGGTGATGATGGGTAGAGAAAGCATGTGTTGTATGAAAAACATCACATAAATAGACTATCGCTCCAGAAAACCAGCACCACACAGATTCTGCGTGCTGTTATTTGCCTTCCTGCCAGTGTGCAGTCTCTGCTCTCAGGATTTAGGGATGTTATTTTTTTTTCTCAGCTCATGACAGTGAAGCCATGCCAATCTGTTTGGATAGTTTGTCTTATAGCCAAATGATCCCGGTAGGTACAAGTGAATGGAAGTGAGAAAATGAGGGCAGAGGAGGTAAGTTTTAAAGAGGTCAAAGCAATTCCTTGACGTGCCAGGAGAGACTGAAGGACAGGATTTTCCATTTGTGCTCAGTTTCAGCTGAGCTTTGCATCCACTGACATCTGAGAGCTTCTGAAAATGTGCCTCGCCTGAGAGCCAGAGTGCACCAGAGTTTAAAGTTACCCAGAAAAAAATGGCAGAGGGCAGGCAGTGCACTTGTATCTGTCTGTACCCCAGATTTATCCTTTCTCTGCTATCTTTTCATCCAGAAATCATTACTGCTTCAGGAGAGGAAAACCGCAGCAGTTTTTTTCCCTGATCTTTAAAAGCAATGAGCATCCCCAACTGTGGCTGGAGACAGTGGGACCTACTCAGCAACTCTGAAAATTTACATACTCTGTGTTAAATCATGTGTAACAACAAGACCCACCCTGCAAAGCAGTCCTGACCAGGATGTTGATCACTGAGCACTGGCACAGGTTGCTCAGGGAGGTTGTGGAGTCTCCATCCTTGGAGATATTCAGAAGCCATGGTCATAGTCAAAAGGTCATGGTCCTGGGCAGCCTGCTCAAGGTGGCCCTGCTTGAGCAGAAGGGGTGGACAAGATGACCTCCAGAGGTCCCTTCCAACATCAACCCATCCATGAGTCTGTGATGAAGGGCATGAGGATATCCAGCATGCCAGCTATTTCATCATGGTCCACTGTCAGTAGGAGGTAGCTCAATATAGAGATAAATCACCAAGCGCTTACTGCGGGGACCAAAGGGCTGGATTGTGCGTGGCACAGTGGAAATTACTGTGTAACTCCACAGCCTAACTTGCCTCGGCATTTTTGTGAGCTTGTTATCCCAAGATTTATACATTTTAAAAACTCCAGTGAGTTACAGCCATGTGGTATGGGCATAGTCATGCTAATATAAATTTTTTCCACCTAGGAAGAGATTATACCAGAATAAGCATTTTTATTGCAGTGGTACAGGATGGATTGGGGGCCAGTGGGGGGTCCTGGTGCGAGTCCTGCCAGTCTGCACCCTGACCCCTGCGCTTCTCTCACCCTGACCCGGCTGCAATGCCTGTCCTCTTCGCTGGGTCCCTGCTTCACACTAGCTGAGCCCCAGTCACACTGAGGCCAAGGAGAAGAGGGGCAGCTTGTCTACACTTAGGTGGTGCCATTAAGATTAACTGTACGTATGGCAGCAGCATGGTATTTTTGTGTGGCTGGGCAAAAAAAATAAGGCATCAACTGAGCTCATTTCATAAACCAAAGTAAATGGCACAACAGCACAGTATGGATTATATACTTTTCAGCCTGAACTGCCCACTGCAAGCTGTGGGTTACTGCGTTTTCCCACCCACACCAGAATTGTCCACCCGTGGTGGTTACCAGAAGAAAACCCCCAGCAGAGGCAATGCAGGTCCTGAAATCAGTTAAAATTGGAATGGGCTGTAAAACTTTATGAAATCCTGTCTGCCCTTCAGTTTTAAATTGGATTTGGCTGAACCGGTTTTAAAACTGGCTGGAGAGCCAGGACGGGCCAGCAGGATCACCTCGAGAGGTACACGGTAGAAATTCAGCTCCTCATGCCTACGTTGATCAGAGCAGCGCCCCTTCTACCAGGGAGGGTGGAGTGCTTTGCCTGATAAAAGGCTGAGCTCAGCAGACATTAAAGGAAGGTTGTTAGTAAAGATCAAAAGGTAGGAATGGGAGATAGAGCTGCAATGTTTGCAAAGTTACCAAAGGCTTCCAGTGAGAATGAAGAGATAGATGCTGTGATGCTAAATGAATGGGGCAACCTAGATAATGATATCAGAATTAAATTAATTAAGAGAAGATTAAAGAAAGATTGCAAAATTAAGGTTGTAATCCTACCCCTGCTGGAGTCAATAAGTGTTTTGTGGTTTGTGTGGTGCTTCGTGAAGAGGCCGAGATTTTGCTCCTAATGCATACCAAGACAAAGGAAGGTATGAATTGGAAGCTAATTTACATAAAGCCAACTAAATTAGGGAATAAATAAGTTGTGGTGGCCTCATAGTCACAAAATCAAAACCGTGCATGGCTGGACTATCCAGCAGGATAAATATGATTTGTATCAATGTCATCACTGATCTGCACACTATGGGGTGTTCATGATGACTTTAGAGCGGCTGTGGTAGGATACTAGATTTGCCATAACGTCTGGCAGGACAAAGCTTTCCATTCAAAGCATTTTAAACAGGTTTGAACGGGCAAAGTGAGTTCATACCGGATCGGCACTTTGCATTGTGTGGACGCAGTGTGTCTGTTCCAGGAGCCGGCACTCTTCGGTGGGATTTACTGTTCCTCTAAGCAAGCTCCCCAAGGGCCAGCCACAGGCACATTTACAGAGGAACCTCATGGAAACATCAACTGAGCTTAAAATCTTCTGGCATGTAGCATTCCCGAACAGGAGTGCATGACATTAATGGGAATTTGGCCACCGATTTCAAGAAAAAGGAGTTTGAAAAGGAGTTAGAGGGATGGGGAACCCCCATGGCCAGGCAACACGGTGCGACTGCACAGACCTCCACGGCAGTCACCTCGCTGCCCAGATATTTTGCTCCAGCTGCTAAGCAGGTCATAAATACCTGGTGATTATTTTGGCCCCTGGAGCCCCATTAATGCTTTCGCAGTTTGTGTTCACTGTTTTGGGTATCACACTCAGGTCTCAGTTTTAGGGGGGCATGCTGAAATGAATGGGGAAGGGGTGGATTCATTTTAATCAAGCATCAAAAATTAAATTTTGAATAAAAGTACAGATGCTGATGCATACTTTTGCCCTTGTAAAACATGGGAAAATGCTGTATTGTTCCATAAGGGCAGGAGACTCATCATTTTTTCTCTTTCACAAATGCAAAAGGAGGAAAGCGTTTTTCAGTAAGAATCCAATTTTACAGGGAGGGAATAATATGTTACATAGTTGAATCACTTTGATGTCAATTATATTTTGCAATCACTTCATAAGATATTCATATAGCCTTTTACATTCCTTCAAAGTGTGGAAATCTAGGCACAATACAATATTATCTTACTCTTCACCGTAATGATGAACGATAATGAGAACACATAATAAGATTTTACATGTGCCCAAAGAAAAATCTGCTTTACCCCAGATGAGAGGAATTTTGCAGATCAAATTAATATTATAAAACAGTACAATTTATCAAAATAATATGGCTTTTCTTCTCTGAATCCATTGCGAATCACAATGTCTGCAGCCAATACATGGTGAGCTATTAGTCTGATGGATTTTTTTTGTAAAATCTCTGTCTATGAAAAATACTTTGTTGATAAAAGTAAAAAAAAAAACCCAAACCTCCCTTTTCCTCTCCTGTCCATCACATTTATACAATATAAAAAGCCTAATATTTGAAAGCTATGTTGCAGCTGTTATAGAGCGATGGTGTTTACTGTTGAAAACCCAGCCCAGTCCAAGGCAGCAGTATCTTTGTTCAGGTTCCTCAGAAACTAATGGATCATATTTGATTTCTCTCTGAAACTTGTATGTGCATGGAACATGGATTATAGCATAATGCTTGCAATATACCTTGTTACATCCTTTTAATTTAGATTTAGGTTACAAATCTATTCCTGATTTTAACATGTAACCTAAAAGTAAATTAGTAAAGTGTGGAATAGTGAAAAAACCCTGATAGAAACTGGGGGTGGAGAGGTCCTCTTTGCTGTCTGATCCAGTATCCTCACTATATTTTCTACATTTTTACCTGTTTTTAGACACTTCAACACCAGCTTCCCAAAAGCACTCTTGTTGGAAAGCCTTGTTCTGGTAGCAGTAATTACAGAGCAGGTTTTCTTTCTTGGGAGACCTATGACATGAATAAAACCAAATTATTTAAGGAGTGATTGTAGTGCAGTCAAATGAAAACCCAAAGAATTGTAGGAAACAGCATTGCCCATATCAGCCTGAATAAACCTAAATAAACTACATAAATCAGACAGAACAAATCTGGAAGCTGAGCAATGTGGGGTCTGTCCAGCGCTGGGCTAGGAGCCCACCTGGTATTGCAGACACCACTTTTCTGCAGGGGAGGGAGAGCGGCGATATTGTTGTACCGTGGGGAAGCGTGCGAACCTTTAGCTCACTTTTGCTGTGTCTACACAGTTGCAGAGTTGATCCCTCTTCCCCTAATTCATCCACAGCACAGCACAGCCTTGGTCACAAGCCAAAAAGGGCTTTGTCAGACACTCAGCCAGGCGCTAGAACACAGGAACTACCTGCACCGAGAGGCTTTGTTTGGTTCTGCTGTCATCACGGAGCAGATTAATGGGAGAAAAAGGAGTGGAAAGAAGCTCTTGCTCCGGCAGCTGCATCCCTACGAGCAGCCCCTTGCACACGCGTGGCGCCTGAAGAAAAATGTGCTGGGAAACAGGAGCGCTGCTGTGCAACTGCAACCTGCAGCGATCCAGGGGGATGTCCGAAGGGACGTGGCTGTGGGAGCAAGGCTTTGCATTTGATCATGCATGCTCACACTTTAGCCTGCAGAATTTTGGGGGGTTTGCCTACTCCTAGTAGTTGTATGTACAATTCCTGAATTTTTTTTTTTTCCTCCTGCTATTTCTGACCTCTTTCATCGTGGATAAATTAGCATGAAGGAAGCTGATGGGGCTAATTACTTCCAAGCAGTGTTAAATTCTCTGCTTGGAACTCTTTGTTACCCAGTCAGACTGCTCCATTTTTGCAGCTGATATTTTAAAACCTCGTCATTCATAGCACCTAATCCTTTATTTCTTTTTTTTTTCTTTTTGATCCTATAGGGAAAACATAACTCCACATAATTGGGACATAGAAGCCTGCAATGGAAATTACACATGGTTGCAAGAAAGGTTTTGCCTTGAATGGAAATGTATTCAACAGAACAGTAGCCATGGCAAGATCTGTAGAGAGACACACATGAAGGGTGAATTTAGCAAGAAAATGTAATCACCATCATACATAATGTCAGGAACTAACCTACCTAGCTGCTTTCTCCCAGACTTGTGTAGAACAAGGAATAGCTCCACAATTCATATATCAAGCTGGAAACTGGAAACAGTGCTTGTGGGAATAAGATACTTCGCCATCAAAGTCAGCCAGAGTCGTGCAGCTCCACTCTCAGCCAACGACTTCTCCCTCGTGTCTCAGAGCTTCAAGCACAACCATGCAGATGTGCCTCCTAGCTCGGGCTCCCATGCATTGGTGGCAACTTGAAGCAAGGTTTGCTCAGTAACTACAAATACTAAATAGTTTTGGCAAGTGGCAAATAGAACTTTTTCATATGCACTAATTTTCAGCACCAAAAGTCATACTCTTTATTATCAGAAATACTAACTTATCTCATTTCCAAGGAAGATGGAGTCTGGACGCACTTAGAGACAAGCTGCTTTGCTCGTGTAGAGATGTGAAAAAATACCCTGTCATATAGTCAAGAACCGATTAAGAGGTGGTATTGTCACTGCCTGGCCAGTGTCTCACCCAACCCTGTTCCCACCTGGATGCACGGTAACTGCAACTCTTCCATGATGTGCATTACTCATGCCGCTGAGTCCACTGCCATCAGCAAGATGCTCCAAACACTTGCACCCTCCCTTCACTCAAGATCTCTGTAGAAGGTGAATGGCAGAATTAGGAAAAAAACCCCTTTGACTTCCTCGCTGTTATTTTGAATCTTGGATAACGTTCTTGCCGTTGCCTGTCCCCACTGACTCTACAGCTATGCCTGAGATGAGTAAATGGCACGAAGGTAGGTAAAACCTGCTGAACGTCAAACGTTTTGTACTGGAAATGAAATCTGTCTTCTGTGGCTCATCTATCTCATTTCTTGATGATTTTTTTTTTTTTTCTAGGTAGGTTCAGGCCTCGTCTGCGTGGAAACCTCAAGGGGAAACCAGGGGTTAGTTTTCAGTCAGCAGAGCCTTTTTTCAGAAGCTGCCATAGATGTCCTTTTAAAATGAGGAAATAGCAAACCCATAAGCTGGGAAGTAAATCCTGAGTCTCTTCCCAAGCTGCCTGATTGTGTTAGGATCCCCTATTGTTCAGTTTTATTTTTCTGATAATTCATTGGCAGATGACTCTAACACAGATCAATCAAAAAAAAAAAATCCAGCGTATTAGAAGATGGTTCATCTCTGTAGATGAAACAACCACCTCTACCTTCCGTTTTGAATAGATTCAGATTTTAACTGAAGTGGCCTGGCTTATTTCCTGTTTACAGTAATTCTATTCCACTTTTACCTGAAATTCTCCTTTTAATACAACTCTGATTAAATGTTTGTCATCTCTCAACTGCCTGCAATGGTTGCAAAGTGCTACAGGAGCAAGAGTGGTTATGACAGGGGCAAGTAAAGTGATTTCTTTATAGGCAATGATAAAATTTTCAAGAGCATTCTGCACTGGCACAAATCTGTTTCCCTGGAAGAAACGTGGAATTTCCAGAGGCTCCAATGGGAGCTGAATTAAGCAGACACGGGTGCTTTTATACATCCCAATGCTCCCCCAGCATATTCTGTATTGATACATTAAAGTCATTTAGATTATTAGTTGGTTGGAAAGACAGAACTTATACACAAGAAAAAAAAATTAAGCTGGAGCCCTAAAAATCAGTATTATTAAATGAAACAATGTGGGTATAGGATAAAGGCAATTCTATTTTCACCATGATGGTTTGTTTCTAGTTTCCTTTGATGCCGTATTTTGTCTAATGTTTTTCTGGAAGAGAAGTAGCTTGAAATCTCCTATGAAAGTAAAGGAACAGAGAGATGAAGTTAAAAATGCTCCTTGTATTTCAAGTAGTGTTTTGGTACAGCTGTTTGGCAAGCATTGTAAATACTTACTGCATTTTATTTCAAGGCTCAGAGGCTTCTTTTATAAGCTTATCTCCTCTACTGCTCCAAAACAGCAGCAAAACCCAACACATTCCTATCCATATACAATGCGTTACTAACTGAATCCAGCCCGGAAACTCTGGTGGGATGTCTGTGTCTTCCGAACGTCCTAACCTCTCGTGCTGAGTTGGAAAGTGGAAGCCACCTTCTTCTTTTTGTAGCAGCAGTTTAATGACCAGGAGAGGTTTCCTACCCCTGCACCCATAGCCTGTTTTAAATTTATTTATTTTTTACTACATTATTTAGGTACTTTGCAGCCTATCAACAAAGTAAGAAATGTTGTAAATATGAAGTGTCATCCCATAAAATACTCTTTTAGAGTGGCAATTTGGGATCATGTTCATGATCTGGTGTGCTCTTCCAGTAGGAAAGTGGCAAGCAGAACTGATGCTCAATTAAAAGATGAGAGTAAGAAATTAAATAACTGCAAGTATCCTATTCATCAAAAGACTGAGGACCTTCTGCAGATAAAAGAAAAAACCAAAACTATTCTCCAAATGATTTAAGAAGCCGACAAATAAGGAGAGGTTTATTAATCACTGTGGTCTAACCTCATTTAACGGGAAGAAGTGAGGGGGTTTTGCTAACGCATGAAACTGGGACCCAAAGGTGACAGACATTTTTCATAGTTCGTGGATGGATCTACACCTCTCAGTTTGTTTCAGAGGATAGGGATGTAGTTAGAAATTCTTGAACAACAGCTTGCTTCTGTTCTGAAGCAGTATCTAAAATAGGGTGGATGCCAAAAGGCAAGTGAAATTCATGTTCTTTTAAAATAAGTTATCCTGTCTAATAAAAGGTCTGTTATTCAGAGCTGGAAGATGTCCTGATGTACAGTTCAGATACAATTAACGGTTTCATTTCACATCATTCTTTTTCCTCATAAGTGAATATCTGAATCATACGCTGAAAAAAGCAACTGCAGACCACTTCTATAAATCCAGTTACACGCAGGTGGTGCAGACAAATTGCAGAAAAAAGCCTTGCTTTCTCCTGTTTTTCTAACAGAATGATTTTTTCCCTGAGAAACCTTCAGCCCAGCACCTAAAGCACTTCATCAAATAGGACTTAGACACTTACCTTCTTTTGGAAGCCCCATGTGCAAAATTGTTGGGATGGTTACCCTAAGCTTGGCAGGGCAGAGACCTTTGGCATCTACCCTGTCTATAAAATGCTACCTCCCCCCATCCCATATACACCCACACTCAACCCTTCTTCCCGCTTCGAACTCAAAAGCCATAGAAAACCTGAACCCTCAGTCCCGGTTCGGTTGCTGGCACTGGTGTTATCTGGCAGCACTGCTCCTCAAATCGTTAGAAGGCAAGCAAATATGTATTTAACAGGAATTATGAAAATCAAAAAGTACAAGGTTCAACTTTTTGAAAAGCACCTTCTTCCCCCACATCAAAGGGCTCATTGATTTCTTGCTGAAGTTCTGACTGAAGTGGAGCTAAGTGGGTGAAAGGAGGGGAGAAAAGGAACAAATCTAATCTTAGAAGCTGTGTCAAGCAAGTACTTTATGGCCCATCCAGAGTTGATCATGAGACAATTCCTGAATGTAAATATGATTTAATATGTCTGGCAAATGTTAGGAATCTGTCCGAGCATATTCCCCAAGTGAGAAATAGCTCTTCTTTTCCTTTGTTCCCTTTTGTGTGTCCTTGAACTTTGTATTCCTTGAAATCCCAAGTAACTATTCACGTTAATAAAGTGTTAAGGTGTTTGACCAGGAAGATCGGCTCTGCTGATTTCAGCACTTAAAAAGGGAAACCGCTCTGTTGTTTTAACCACTTCAACACTCACCATCTCAGTTTATTTTCTTATGCCATTTAACTTCTGTTCAAAATCAAACAGGAAGCAATTAAGGTGAGCCTACTACAAAGCAGCCCTCAAAATACGTAGCTGGGTCCCTAGCGCAGAACAAAAGTCATGCCCCGAAAATGTAATCACATGTATTTGGAAGGAATGCAGAGCCCATACGCTGCAGTGACGGGTGTGAAAATACACCACCTCAACTTTACTTTCAGCCGGCAGATGACCATGGCCAAGACGGACATTGCTACTACCACCTTCATGGAGGCACTGGTAGCAACACTGGTTGAACTGACAAAGCACACTAGACCAACAACTTTACCTACTTGAATTAATAGAAGGCGGAGAAGGAAGCAACTCAACTCCCTGCTAAGCTGCAAAACTGTCATCGTTTCCTCTCACCTAACTCCCCTTTGACTTCCGTCAGGCCTCTGCCATGATGACAGGGAGAGGGGATGTCATGGAAATAAGCATCTAATGACAACAGTGGGAGACAAAGCAAAGTCTTTACACAGGATTTAGCTAATTATATTTTGGGCAAATATTTATTTATCTAAAAACAAAATAAAAATCATTTTTAAAGAAAAAATGTATTTAAATAAAAAACAAAATTGTGAAATGTTATGGCACAGAAGTTCAAGACAAGTATAAATCCAGTTGCCACAACTGTTGTGTATTAATGTTGCACATTTTTCTATAAAGGCTTTATTAAAGGTATTTACATGGCAATAAGATGTGTAAATATATACAGCAATCTGGGGACAACTTTTTTTTGGGATTCTCATATGAAAAAATGCCTTAAATACAAAATTTTAAAAGAAAAAAAGTTGAACAGTTCATCCCCACGCATGAAGAATGTCCCATCATCCCTTATGCCCAAAGTATCAATTATGAGGCAGTTTTGAGGTTCTGGCCAAACCCTTGGGAGATTCAGCCAAGGTTGTGTAGTCTCAAGTTAAATCGCACAGCATGCAGTTGCAATAGTTCCATACTCGATGGACTGGTGTAGTTCATGAGCGATATTAGAAACATTAATATTTTATCATAGTTTCAGTCTGGTTTGGGTTATTCTAAGCGATGTCCAAGAGTTCCTATGCACAAGAGTTCCTTAGCTGCTCGAGTTTGTGTTTCAACTGTTCTCTCCTCCGCCTCAACTGCTCTTTCTCTGCGATCAGTCTGTGTTCGTCCGACTGGATGGAAAGAACGTACTCCGTTGCTTTTTTCAGGATGACAACCTTGGGCGCCTTTTCATTGTTGGCCACCTCGGGTATCTGGTCACGCAAGGCAAAGAAACTCAGCTTCAGCTCGTTTCTCCTCTGGCGCTCCAAGACATTGTGCGTTCGCCTCTTGTCGTTCTCTTCCGAATCTGACGTGCGGGGACTCGAGCATTTTCGGTTGTTGCTGATCTGTTTGAGAACTCTGCCACTGTCCAACTTTAGCCTTTTTGCAGCTGGGTATTCAACCTTGGTGGAGGGAGGAGCGGCATAATTGTGCTGATGGATATTGACGTGACACCGTTTGAGAACCAGCGGGCTGTGGTGGGGCTTACTGTGCTCTTCTGATGTGTCTGTGCTGGACTCTGTGCTGGATTCGGATTCATTCGCTTCAGCTAATGTAACAACATCAATTTCCTCATCTTCCTCTTGTTCTTCTTCTGCAAGGGGAAAGGAAAAAAAAAAAAAAGGTTCATAAGCGGATCTGTGCAAATACTCTCAAGACTGCTGTATTTATAAGGGAAGGTTACTCTGAGCTGCACAGCGAAGAACCCATTGACAAACCCTTCTTAAACCCGTTTGATGCTGCTGGACTCCGCTTTCCCCAAGAGCCTTTCCTTTAAGGAAGCAACGCTTCCAGTGCAATATGACACACGGACCGTGCTCCAAATCCCTGATTTCAAAAGTTGGAGAGATCTTGCGTAATTCCGAGGAGCGCACGAAAGATAGCAGGGAAGTTTAACCTCGGTTGTCAGCAGTACAGCGCAATAAAGCTCCCAGACTCAAGCTGCCCTTAATTAAGGATTTACAAGGCTTTGGCCACGCCTCAAAAGAAAGCTTACTTAACACACATGTGTATTCAGAGACATTTTCTGAATCTCTCTTGATCTGCTAATTTGTGGAAAATCGAAGGGGGGGGGGGAAGGGGAGGCTGTAGCGCTTTGAGTAGAAACTCACTTTTAAACCAAATTTATGAGGGAGCGGAACACGCTGTCAAATACCTAAGGAAGCATTTCTAAAACTTTCCCAGCCCCATTCACTCCTCTGCAGTCACTTTCACTAGCACCTCCCTGACTGCACATTCCCCCCGCGGCTCTCGGGCGGGAGTTAACTCCTTCCCGGCCCACGGGTGGCACCGGGAGCCAGCTTCACCGGGACACCGCGTTGGAGACCGACTCTGACCCCGTTATGCAAGTTTCTCCCTCCCTCCTCCCTCCTTTCCCCCCCCTCTTTCCTCCCTCCACCCCTGGAGGGAACACTGGGCTGGTTTTCCAGGAAATAAATTCGTTGGGAGTCTCTCCGTGCCTCGCTAACGTGGCATTTAAAAAAAAGCCCACGCGGGGAGGGGGCGAGAGGGGGGTGAGGAGGGAGGCGGGGGGGGGGGGGCTGTCGCCCCGCTCCCCCGGCGGAGCCCCTGGGCGCACTTGGCGCGGCGCGGGTTTCCACGTCCTCCCCCCCCCCCCGGAGCACGCGTGGGCCCCACTCACCCGAGTCGCTGCTGGTCGTGGGCGGCGTGTCGTCGCCCAGCAGGGACGCGGGGCTGGCGCCGGGCGGCCCGGCCCGCGGGGCCCGCTCGCTGAGCGGGTAGGGGAAGACCACCGAGGGGTCGATGCAGTCGGCGGCGGCGGCGCCCAGGTCGTGCAGGTAGAGGCCGGCCGAGGCGGCGGGGGAGGCGGCGAGGCCGGGCGGCGGCGGCCCGGCGGGCGGCGGGCCGGGGCGGGCGGCGGGGCCCCCTCCCGGCGGGCCGCCTGGTAGGAGGCCAGCTTCTCGGAGACCACCTTCTCCAACTTGGCGGCGGCGGAGAAGCCGCTCCACATGCAGTCCTGGATGATGATGGACTTGACGAAGGACTCGTCGTCCGGGTCGCAGATGAAGCTCTGGTTGACCATGTCCCCCCCGAGGAGCTCGGTCACTATCTCCAGCTGGTCGGCGGTGGAGGGGAAGCAGGAGGCGGCGGCCAGGCTGGAGCGGCGGCTGGGGGAGAGGGGCGGCGTGGGCAGCAATTCAAACTTCTTCCAGATGTCCTCGGACGGGGCGGGGGGCTGCAGCTCGCTGCCCCGCTGCTGCGCCGCCAGGTAGAAGTTCTCCTCCTCCTCCTCGAAGTAGAAGTAGGGCTGCACCGAGTCGTAGTCGTAGTCGTAGTTCTTGCTGGGGAAGCCGGCGCTGAGCGGCATCGCGGCGGCTGGTGCCTGCGGGCGGGAGGGGGGAGAGGGGGGGCGCCCGGGTGAGCCGCGCTCCGCCGCGGGGATCGGCTCCCCCCGGCCTCGGCGGGGCCCCCGGCACCCACCCCACCCCCCCGGCGCGCAGCGCTCCCTCCCGGCTCCCCACGCCGTGCCGGCGGGGGAACGCGCAGTCGCGGTTAGTAATTAAAAAAAAAATACTATAATAATAAGGAAAAAAAAAAAAAGATAAATGCACGACCTCCCTTGCACCCCCTTCCAAGCTCGGCAGGACAACAGGGCGGCGCGACCTGATCTACCGAGGGGTCGGCTGCCGGCTCCCGGACCACCCTCCCCGCGGCCGGCGGCTCCCCCGGAGGGGCTCCCGCCGCTCGGCCGCCCTGCGTCGCTCGCCTCGGCTCCCCGCCCGCCGCCCCTCCGCAGCCGCCGCCGCGCTCACACGGGGCACCGCTCCGGCCGGCGCCGGCACGGAGCCCCTTCTCTCCCGGGGCCGCAGCTCCATCCCCATCCCGCCTCCCGCGTCCCGGGAGCCGGGCGGGAAGGGGCGGCGAGCGCCCGGCAGCTCCCAGCCGAGAGCCAGGCTGCTCCCCAGCCACCCACCTGGGCGTGCTGGCAATGCCCGGGGACGGGCAGGGACCCTGGCAAACTTTGCCAAATCTTGTCATATATACATATATATACGCATATATATATGCATATAAGCAATATGTGCAATAACCGTAACCTGCCCGCGCATACGCGGGAGAAGCAAACGCTCTCCCCCCCCCCCCCCCAAAAAAAAAAGAAAATTAAAATCCGAGCGCAAGAAAAAGGATGGGGACCGCCGGTGCCCGGCAGAGGAGAGCGTCCCTCGGGAGGGACCGTCGGTATCCACGTCCGCGGAGCGCAGCCCCGCCGGCAGCAGCCCGGGTGTCACCAGCCCGTGTCAGTCCAAACGCCACAACCGCGGGGGATCGAGTGATGGGAAAAGCAGAGCCCCGCAACTCACCGGCTTCTCCAACGCGCCAGCTGCGAAACGTAGCGAGGCAATTATTGCGGGCGGTGCGGGGAACAACAAAACAAGGGGAAAAAATTATAGATAATAATAAAAAAAAATAATAAAAGAGAACCGCCGGAAAGGACGGGGGGGGGGGGGGAAGGCAAAAAAAAAAAAAAAGACAAAACGCCGGGAGAATGTAGGTCTCTTCCTCCCACCACGGCTTATAAAAAACACACGAAGCAGCGGAGAGAAGCCGCCTTCCCGGCGTGCAGCAGATTGTACGGTCCAAGGCGGCGCGGCGCGCTCTGTCCGGTACAATAGAAGTTTAGTTGCTTTCCTCCTTTAAAGCGCCGGCGAGGGGCGGGCGGGAGGTGCCGCGGGGGCGGGGGCAGCACCGCGGGGCCCTGGCTGCGCGCTCCCGCCGTGCGCGCCGCCGCTCCCCCGCCGCCATTGGCAGCCGCGCAGGCTCCGCGCTCCCGCCGCGGGGAGGGCGCGCCGCGAGGGGGCGGCCGCGCCGCTCCGCGCTGCTCCGCGCTGTCCTTCCCCCTACTCCCCCCCCGTCCCCGCTGCCCGGCTGCGGAGAGATCCGCGCCGGCGCTTGTCTGCCTGCCTCCGCCGGGCGGGAGGGAGGCGCGCCGAGGGGAGGCGATGGAGCGCTCCGCGGCCCTTTTTATTTATTTTACTTTTTTTTTTTTTTTTTTTTGCTTTTTACTACGAGCCGCGCAAGGAGAGGTCGGAAGTAAACATAGTAAAAAAAAAAAAAAAAATACTAGTAGGGATTAAAAGGCAGCTCCTCGCCGTTCCCCTCCTCCCGCCGGCTTTCCAGCAGGGAGAGCGCGATGCCCCCCGATGGCGGCGGCAGGGAAGGGGCTTCACCCCCTCCTCTACCCCCCCCCCCCAAAAAAAAAGGCTTCGGCGCGCACCGAGGGCGAGCTGGCTCCGCGGGGGCAGAGGGGTGGCCGAGGGGCGGCGGGGGAGGCGCTGGTTCCCGGCACAAAGGAGCGTGTGTGGCTCGGGCACCCCCCGCCCCGGTCGCCGCTTGATTATCCCGCCTGTGCCGGCGCCTGCAGGGGATTAAACCGGGAGAAGGGGGCTGCGGGGGGGGGGAGGGCGGAGGCAGAGCCCCACGGGGGTCACCTTGCAGCCACGCTCCCTTTGACGGTCCTCGGCTGTGCCCCCGCCCCGGCTTGTGCCGGCCCCACTCTGACCCCCACCGGCGGCCCTTTCCCCCCCCCCGCCCCGGGGTGACCCCGCTCCTTTCGGCCATCCCCGAGAGGGCGCGGAGCCGCGGCGGCTGCCGAGCCCCGACGGGCCGCCCCCCGCCCCCCGTCGCGGCGGGCAGGCGGGTCCCACCGGGACCGCGGCCCCGCCAAACCGTTAGCTGCCGGCGACCCCCACGGACACCCCCAACCCCCTCCCGCCGCCCGGGCGGGCGCAGCTCACGCACCTGCGGTTCCCCCGCCAGCTCCCGCCGAGCTGCGCCCCGCGCATCCTACGCCTCCCCCCCCCCCCCCCACCGCCGCGCTGGACTCCGCACCCACGGGAGATGGAGGGACACCCCGGTGTGCGCCCCCCCAAACGCTTCCAGGCGGCTGTCCCGTCCCCACCCCCGCGGGCACCCCCGCTGGGATTTTTTATTCCTGTATGTGTATTTATTTATTCCCCTCCCCAGCTTTTTTCTAAGCACACGGCGCGCACAAGCCCGGGGGGGGTGGTGGGGGGGAATGATGCTGAGCGCGGGGCCGCCCCGCAAGGCGGGAGAACCCCCCCTTTCCACCCCCGGTGAGGCGCCCGCCGGCGCTGGGGGGCGGCCCCGGTTTCCCACGGCCGCCGCCGCTACCGTGGGGCCATCGCGCCCTCTCCCGGCCGGCCCGCGCCCGCGGGAGCCAGCGCGCAGCCCCCGCCCCGGGCACCTGCGGCTCCCCCGACCCCTCCCGCGGCGCCGTGGGCTGCACCCCCCGCCCCCCCACCCCCGCAATATCCCCCCCCTCCTTTTTTTTTTTTTTTTTTGTCGACCATTTCTGCTGAGCGGCGTTTCGCCAAGCAGAGTATTTGCAAACGTCGAACTCCTCACGGAGCAGAGGGCTGCAAGCAAGATTTGGACCGTTTTCTCCTGTCCCGTGTCCTGTTGGTAAAGGAGGGACAGTCTTACACAGAAGGGGTGATAAAACAACCAAGAGCCGTTGTATAGTCATGATGTAAATGCTTCACCTACTGACATTTTCAGAATCGGACTTACCCTTGCTCAGAGATGGCTGAAAATACATCGCGCTATTTTTAAAAAACATCACCCTCTGTGTATAGTAGACCTTGCTGCTGTGAATGGAAATAACGTGACTAAAGGCAGGCCTGAACTCAGCCAGAAAGGTGCAAGATCCAAATTAATCTAGTTACAACTAGCGTAAAACGCGGTGTGGGCACGTTTATCTATTTAAGAACAGGATCAGAATAGCCAGATACACCATAAATGTCCTCAAAATTGTAAAAGCCGTTGAAGTTCAGCGGAGCTTGTAACAGTAGAAATATTTTGAAATTACTCCAGTGCAGATAGGATTGAAAATCATAATCCCATTCATGGTGGCAATATAATCATAGGCAGAGCAATTAACTGTAGTATCACAGAGGATTATGACTTGAAGTGAGGAATAAGTAACGTGAGCAGATGGACTCTTAAAATACCCTGTGTTCACATGAATGGAAAAACAGGAAAGGAGGATTGGAAGAAATGTGCTATTGAAACAATACAGCCTTCAGAGGAAACAGTCTTTAAAATATTCTATAGGGTTTCTTCAGGTCTCATGCAGACTGTAAGTTCGCTTTTTTGGGGAGCCAGCTCTGAGGTGTACCAGCACAGCTCTTACGTGGCAGTTTTAGTGTGGGTGAAGAAAGACATTTCACTCTGATTTCTTATGTCCAGCCCCAGCTGTAAAAGAGCACAGGCAAGGTATGAAATCAGTAAATATAAATCTCCAGTAAAAAGGCCATTTTGACAAAATAGCTGTTATACGGACAGAATAAATACAGAAGTATAACATTAAGGAGACAGCAGAGTCAACGTGATTGTTTTGACACAGGGGGTTTAGTGATAAATAGGAAATGGGAGGGGGCTGAGCTGGGAGCCTGGGTGGAATTTATGTGTGATGGCAGAGTGGGAACCTGTGAGAAGCAGAAACGAAAGCAAAACCTGAGAGAAGTGGAGATGGTGGAAAAAGCTCTCACACCTCTCTGTGTCTGGAAACCCCTGAGACAAATCGTAATGTTATGCGTGCCTATGCCACCTACTGCATGTTTTATTTTCAGGAGACACCTGCAATTTCTTTTTCAGTGAGCAATAAGCCATCTAATAATTGTAGGGTCCCCATGAACTCGTAGCTATCTTCAGAAATTTTTGCTGAAATTTTCACTTGACCTCTCCACAGCTTTGCAGGTTGTTGATCTTCCACCGGTGAGAAACAGGAAATTACTAACTAGATATTAATTAGTCCTGGAAAGTCTTAGCTCCTTGTATGAGAGATTTACCCAGACAAATGTGGTCCTTGCACTTAGAGCCGTTAAAATAGGTTTAGTGCACCTATGTGCATCTGAGAGCACCCATGCAGGGAATCATGTCTCCACAGCTGCCCCAGTCCCCCAAAGGACCCCAGTCCAAAAAAGCAGGCCCACACTACAGGGGCAAGAAGAATCGGATTTGCCTTATTACTATAAAAACCAGAAAAGAGACATGTTACTTTTTCATCTCTTTCAGCGGCTGTAATTTCTTTAACAATAGGAGGTGAGATGTGTGTAGGCAGAAGCTGACAGTGTTTCTGCAAGCTGCACAGCATTGACTAAATTAATAACATCTTCCTACCCCCCTCTTCCAGGCTCAGAAAGACTCATATGCTGCACTAACAAGTACCTTCTCAACGGACTTTCCCAGCGTGCAGGAGAAATGCAGACGTCTGGGAGGGCCACTGTCCTTGTCTGTATACCGTGGTGAAAAACAGAGACCGAAATACACCTCCTGTGGAAGACATAGAGGGACCAGCACCACTGCGGTTTCCATCATTGCTAGCCCAGTATAGCAGCCCCAGCTGTGGGCTACAAGTCTTTCGAATGATAATAAAGTGTGCAGAAGAAAGCTGTGGGTTTTGTGGATGATGTGTCATCAGTAAATATGAATGTGAGGATCACAACAGTATCACAAAATAAAATAAAATAAAATAAAATAAAATAAAATAAAATGAAATAAAATAGTGCTAGTTTTAAACCAGAGATAGCACGTATCAAATACTAAACTCTCATCTGCTCTTGGAAGCCAAGGCTGTGCATCCACACCTTGTGGATGTCCACCTTCAGGCAGTGATGTCATGGGGTCAGTGACAGTGGCATCTGGTGTAATTTATTTATTTTACTTTCCTGCATGCTCTCAGCTATGTGCCCAAGAGTGCTTGCAGCAAACATGGCAGCTTATTCCTCTGTACCATGCTTCTTGTAATCTGCCAGCCTACGATCCTCACTATAGAACAATTCAGACCATTTATTCCCAACAGGAAAATGGAAACGCATAGAAGGAAATAGAACAAAACTAAATAGGCAGAGGGCCGGGGAAAGAAAGTGTTATGTTGATATTAAATTACTCCCCCAGCACTGCAGTGAGTACCACGTCCTTCACAGAAACCCACTGAAATCCCAGAAAAGTAAGTTTTGTCATCAAGAGAATTAGGACAGAGCCTGAACTGCTCCTCTGGCTTGGGCTGCAAACACCAATCTTCAACCCAAACCAAAGGAAATTCGAAACGATCCTGCCCAGGATCCAGAGTTAGGACTTTATTTCATTTTTTATTGTTAAACCCAAACATTTTAGATGTTAATTTTTCAATCTGACAGTGCGTATGAAATAGGACCTTTTTTCATTTTCTAATTGTTAAAACCAAACTTTTTAGAT
This sequence comes from Gymnogyps californianus, assembly GCF_018139145.2. Classification (NCBI taxonomy): domain Eukaryota; kingdom Metazoa; phylum Chordata; class Aves; order Accipitriformes; family Cathartidae; genus Gymnogyps; species Gymnogyps californianus. The sequence continues at coordinate 11,037,516 of NC_059472.1, forward strand.
GTTGATTTTTTAATCTGGCAGTGCATATGAAATCAAGTCTTCAGTGAAACAAAAACAGTAGCAGTTTTTAAAGGTGGTCTGGCATTAGACACGTATGTATCTGTATATATTTGTCCCGCTTTATCCTATTCTATAGGATTATAAAATTGAAGAGGACATCAGGATTGAAAGACAGGAAAATATCTTCATTGTAATGTAACTAGCTTTTTTGAATACAGAGAATAAAATCCTTTTTACCAGCTTTGGTCTTTCCATCATGTGCAGCCTTTACCTTTTTTGCTTCAGGGTAAAATTACCACAGCTGTTAATTTAACTTTGTTTACAGACAGTTTCACTTTGCAGTTCTTTCAAACCATCACAGTTACTTGGGTATCAAATTTGTTTGTTTTCAAACAGGCCAGCCCTTGATTAGTTTATTCTTAACTATATAAAATAAAACTATTCAGATGCATATACAACTATTTTAAAATCTCAGTACCAGCTACGTAATGCTAGCTATTTTTGTTGTTTAAGTACACTACCTGTAAACTAATCTAAGTCCCATTGAAGCAACCCCAAAAATACGAGTAGAGTTTGAATCAGCCCTTCCTACACAAGTTAACACCTTTTGACATGGGTAACTGGGAGGGACCGAGCTAACACCAGTAGTTTTGGCATTCCTTGATAGAAGAGAGTTTTGTCCAGCTGTGGATTAATGGTGAAAGACAGGAAATCTGCATTGATTTAAGTGCATGATAAATGAGAAGATCTTCAAGGCTCTTGTGAAAGATAAATAGTTATTTTTGAAAGTCTGGGTAATTTAAATTTCTCTTCAAAAAGAAAAAGAAGAGCTGTTTCAGAACAATCAGCCCCGAAAGGCCGGTCATGCATCCCCACGGCCTCTGCATTCTCTGAATTTTATGCTGTAATTATCAGATTGTCAAGACATCCCAGCTCTGCTTGATTAAGTCCTCTTTAAAGTATTATGGCTATTTGCAACTACTTAATGATCCTTTCAGGTACCAACACTGTCAAGACTTTCTTTAATTTTAAAAGCCTTGATCTTTAGAGCTAAGATGGAATCAGAGCCTCTCCCATTGCATTGCTCCAGCCCTTCAGCGTTGGTGGGCAAGAGTTTCTGAATGAAGCTCCCTGTTCTGTGCCCTGCACAGAACTGAGTATCATACGCGAGGCAGCAGGAATGAGCTTTTCCGCCTACCCATGCATGTGGAACCACTTCCATATTGCACCTGCAAGTGCAGAGAGTCCCCCTCCGCTCGGCGTGACGCCAAGGGGATCTGCAGAGCCTGTGCACCCAGGGGGAAGGAGCTTCAGAGCACCATCGCAGCTGGAAAGGAGGGAAGGATTGGAAGTTATCAGGCAGGTTTCTTACTAATGTTCAAGAAAAATAAACAGCCCCTCCTGTAGCAACTTCCTTGCAGGTTTGGTATGAAAGCAGAGGAGCACGGAGCTTGCTGTAGTTCTTATGGCACGTCCTGTGGAGGCACAGCTTCAGAAATATCTGAGTGTATCAGATATTATCTGGAGTCAGGAATGTGTCAGCTGACAGCGAGGTTGGAAACTATTGAAACTATTGTCAGCTGGGCCATTATTATAATTATCTCTTGTCTCTTCGAGAATTAATATCCAACAATCCTATCCCGTCTACAAACAGGTGAGAGTATACAACCCTTCCAGGAATAATGCAGCTGGTTGCAAAATAGCTGCTTTAAAGATGAGGCATCTGATTGCTACCAAATTAACAGGTTCAGCCACAGGAAAACATTCTGGGAAAGAAAGTAGCCCCATAGAGGGAGAATCTCTAAAAAAGTAGATATCTATGGGGTTTGGAAAACATTGGGGATTGGAGGTGTTACTGGTCTTGTTGCAGCTCTTAGGTGGTTGTATTTGATTTTTTGGGGAGGTGGAAGGATGTGTGCAATCTACTCATCTGAACCAATGCAAAGTCCAGAGCTCTGGTTGAAGCTCCTGGTGAAGATTGTCTGAGCTCCCTTGTCTGGCTCCGTGCTGAGCAAGCTCAAGAGCGCTCACAGGTTTTGCTTGTCTTGCTCAGCAGGTGAAATGATGATGTTCTTGTCATCGACCCTTATATTAATCTTGGAGCTCCTGTTTGATCATGTCTTTATGGGAGGGAGGAAGATGAGCTTGTAGCAGGGAGTTTGTAGGTATTTACAAGAAACACTTCTGACTTAAGGTGTCTGTCCTCCGTGAGTTTCTGCTATCAAGTCATGTCTTCTTGAGACTGGTTTATGGAAGAGAACAGTCACATTTAAAAATTACGTTAGTGAGCAGGGAATGAGCACAGTTGGCCTCTGCAGTCAAGGACAAATCCTTTTTAGTGCTATCCCGACGAGGTTAACTTTCCAGCCACACTCAACCAAAATGATACTGACTCCAGCACTGAGAAATACATACCAACAACTGAGCGCGTTCGTCCTCTGCTCAAGTGAGTGTGATGCTGACACCTTTCTCATGGGTGGTACTCTGTGCAAAGCCTTTCAGAGTAGCTGCTCACAGCGCAGAGCATGCCAGCGAGGAACATACCATCCAACTGAGTCCTAAAAAGGCATCAGATGCTTTCTAACTCTTTACACCTAAAAACTTTTTAATGTATTCAGCTGTTACAGTCTCCTAATAATGTCACGTGGCTGATAACCCTAACTTCTCTCTAGCTTTATTGTGCTGTGCAGTTAATTCTGAATGGATTTGGGCATAAGTAGCCAGGTATAGCAAAAGCGTTACCTTGGCTAGATCAGGGCTTGCATTTCCAAGATTTCTGGGCCCTAATTGTCTCAGGTCAGGCACCCAGAAGTAAGGGATGGCACTGAGAAGTGTGGCCCAAGCCAGCAGTGATGGTCATGTCAGCAGGCTTCTGTCATGCAGTGTTACATCCTCTGTGTTCCTCTAAGCTCTTTGTATGACTGTTTTAGCATCGTTTTTGTTATTTTTGGTGTAGTTTAGTTTACCAGCAATCAGAGCAAATTCAGAACTGTTTAACAGCACTCAGACCAGACGTCTTGGGGAGATGAAGCATTCTTATCTATGGCTGCTGCTACATTTTGAAATGAGCATGAGAGAGGCAAATACATCCATGAACATTTGCTGCCAGTATGGATTTAAAAGGAAAACACAGTCAGAAAGGCTACTGAAAAACTACTTCACTTGGCTGATAACTCAATTTGTTGATAAGAAAGAGGGAGTGTTTTGTCTCTCTGTATCAGATAAGGGACTTATCACTCCCTGCACTGTTGATGATGAACATGTTCATCTGGCAGATAGTGGCAATAAAGCCACATCTCCCCTTTGCACTGTAAGACATATGCTGCATCAAATGAAATTAAGGGAAATGGATTTAAAACACTTCTTGGTAAATGCTTTTTAAACCAATTTATCATTAACCCGTGGAACCTCCTGCTGCATTTTATTAGAAAGGGAAATACCATGCTTGAAAATGGATGTTTCGTGTGAGCAATAATATGGGGAGCTAAAAAGTGTAAAAAGAGGGGAGAAAGGACATCATTGCTATGGGCTAGGATTGCCTAATTTAAGACGTGGGCTGTAACTGAAAGTGTGAGATTGTATTTTCTTCCTACACTATCCAAATGTAGGTTGTTGCTAGACATAGATGTATTTCTGATCTGGTTGGCATTTTTTTCGTATTGTACAACCAGACCCACACAACATTGGGGCCCACCTTTGCCAAGAGAGCAAGCATGTCTGGGGTGGAGGGACCTTCTGTCACAGCTGTTTTCTGAGATGTTTAAAACAGTTTGATCCTGCAGTGTGGAAAGAGTCTACATGGGCATGTGCTTCTATCTGTGTTTTGTTGCCCAGGCTAGGGAGACCTCAGCAAGAAGATGTCGGGGTGCATTGTAGCACTACCCAAACTAACCATCTCGGGTCTGACTGCAGAGCCAGACTGCCAATACAGGATCCCAGCGTGGGTACAGAGCCACATGAATGCCATTTACTTCCACCGCTGACGGTGGTGCGGAGAGAGAGAGCTTGGATCTGTTGGTACTCACCAATGCAAAACAAGGCAGTGCGTTGTACCCACACATCTGCATTGATCCACTCCTCAAGATTAAGTCTGAGCTTCAGAAAGCTTGAGTGCTAGTCCAGGCTTTGACTCGGTAGGAGCAATGCTGCTTCACTGTGCCTGTTTCTCCTTGCCTTGGTTGAGTTTGTGCATGGCGGAAACTGGGCTAAATCTCCAGAAGTGGCCGTGCACTGTGGACTGATGGACAATTCCAGGGGACTGCTGAGACCCAGTGTATCAAACCCAGCTACCAGGGAACTTAGGGCCACAACCCCTGTCGTGAAAACTCAAAAAATTGATTCAGCCTTGCTACTAATTGGTCCCTTTGCGGGGTGTTTTTGTTTTATTTTCCTACTTCAGAAGATTCTTGGTGTTGCCTAAGTCCAGTCCTTCCTCCTATGGACATTCAGACTCCGTCCCTTTCTCAAACTGGGGAGGGTTACAGAGGGTTGCAATTATGACTGCAGTGGCAAGAAAGGCTTTGATCAGAAATTGGCCTGACAAGGAGTGTGCTGAGGGATTAATGCAGAACTGACTTCATCAGCAGCTGAGAGCTCTGTGGAGGAGGAATTTAGGTGCTTCTTACACCCTCAACAATGCAAAGCAGCCATCATCAACAAGGTGTTCCCCAGAGGATGTTAATCACTCTCCTCCCTCTTGATCAGCAGTTAAGAGTGTCTCTCTTCTTTCTACTTATCGCCTAGTCAGAGATGCCAGAGGTATTTCTTAGAAGATAAGAACATTATTTACACCCAGCCTTAGGAAGGAAAGAAGAGGTTCTGAGTGAGCTACAACCATTATTGTTACTGTTATCATTTGTATTGCAAAGGCACTTAACCATGCTCAGAGCCCATCGTGTAGGGCCAAGTATGTTTTACTGACCGTACTGCCTGCCTTTGCTCTAAAAGGGCTTGTGAGATGTGTAATAGGGAGGGGCGAGGGAGGTTTAGAGGACCAAAATGCATGGTCCAACACTGCGTACAGGAATAGAGCAAGGGAATCTGGGAAGCCCCAGGTTTTCTCTAATTTATCATGACCTGTGTGTTTGGGAAGCAGGGAATTTCTCTGCTTCCTATTCACTTCCATTAGGACTTATCTGCAGACCCAAACCATAGCGCCCAAAGGATCTAGGATAACCCTTCTGTACCAATATAGCTCTGGTCTAGTTCTTCTAGTGTAGATGTACCCTCCCATGACTGTCATGGGAAAGGGTGATGAGAGATGGATCTTGCTTTTGGTGAGAACAGAAATAAAAAATAAGAATATATCACTTTAGGACCATCTAGCTCTGCTCCTTACTAAGGATTGTGCATTCTTTGCTTTTTTTCTTTTTTTTAGTAGACCACCACAAAAATTATATGAGTTAAGACTACTGAATGTGTCTGAATATCAAGTTCTACCTACACATGTGATAAGAAGTTTAGGTAGGTATGAATGCCAGCCCCCACAATGTGCTAATATCTACAGCGATTACATTGTTAGTACTCTGATATTTAACCAGAAGTTATCTCTGCCTTCAGCTTATGCTTTTCTCAGCTTCCCTTGTTATTTTTTCCCTTAAAACAAGAAGAGAATAATCCCTGATGATATTATGTCTGTGAAGCCAAAGGCTCTGTGTGTGCGTTGTGGAATTTAGTCATGATATTTCTAATTGGAAGGTGCAAGGTCATCCTTACATTTACATGCTCGGTCATTCTCTCCTGCACTGCTGGCAATGTGAGAGGTGTTATACACCTCCTTCAGAGTCCCAGAAGCTGCTGTTTGCTAAACACTGAATAGATGGGGTTCTCCACTAGTCAAAAAATGGGAAATCTCCTGGATTATTTTGTGTGAGGAGGATTCCCAACTGCCCTTAGCTTTTCTGCACCTGGAAAATTGGACAACCCGTTTGTAGGTCACTCAATTAAAATGATACAGCATAAGGAGTGTAGGTGTGTTACATGCCTGCAATATTGTGATCAAGACAGATACTGAACAGCTTTAAACCAGCAGACCTCAGTACCTAGAGTCCCATGGCAGCTCAGAGCCAAAATTCACCTACCTCGCTTTGCCTGTACAGGTTTTACAGCCTCTTCTGAGATCAGCAATTGGTGGAGGAGGGCCTGTACCATAAGCTGGGTAGCTCTGAGATGCCTCAGATATGTCAGTGCATCACTGCGTTACTGCTTTTCACAAAAGCTGCAGTGTGGAACTACCCCTACTGCCAAACGGGTTGGTACTGCTGAAAACCTAAGAGAAAGGTCTGGGGGAAGAAGAAGAGTGGTCATCTACAGATGTGTGCTGGTAGTTTGTCTGAGTAACTTCTGTCCCTGGCACAGTGCTGTCTCTGGCAGTTATCCTTAGCAGGGTCGTTCGCTTGGCAATGCTGACTGTTACTTACAGGTTTCCCTGTGCCATTGGAGGGGGGCGATGTTTTGGTGGCCACATAAAGACCCGGGGAGAGGGCAGTGGTGAGGATGGATTTCTCAGGGTCCCTTCCAACTGCCTCAGGAACCTCAGGAACCCTTTACATCCTCATAACCACAGATGTTAGTGAACATACCTGTCTCCCAAGCATAGCAATGTGTAGGAGAGACTGCACCATGGAAGCAGAGACACTGAAGTTCAGACCTCATCGTGCCTTCTAGCGCCTTGCTGGTGAGATGGGCCACCTGAGGAAGAGCAGAGGAGGTCATCGTCTCCTCTGCCACCTCTCTTCGACCTTGCAGCTGTTTCAGAGCCTGTGATATCAGAGTAACTATCTCGCTGCAAACTTAGACTTCATGTGTCACACATACACATGAAACTCAGTAATAACTAGCTCATATATTCATATGGCTACAGAGAGATTTAATGTTATTTAACTCATCGACTATCACTGCTCCCTTTTTGTTACATCATTGCCTGAAGGCAAAGACTTTGATTAAGCTACAAATGCTGGTAGTTTCTGAACAACCTCAGTACCTGGACCAAATGACTGTTTGGTGGCTTAGAGTTGGGAAGCAGGGAAAAAAAATCACAATGACTGTGTATTCAAGCAGACGAGGGAATTCTGATGGGAAATCGCTGCTCTACACTGGCTTTCAGGTGCTATGTGAGGAAGGGGTGACTCTTCACCAGGCTCTGGAGCTAGCTCAGCTCCTCCAAACATGAGAAAAGCCCAGATGCAAACTTTGTGGCTTAGCCCCACGTTAATACATTCCCGAACACTGATTAAGAACGGTGAATGAAGAGAGAAATGCAGGTTAATGTAGCACGCTGGCATTTTCCAGACTGCCTGCCAAATTACAGCTTTGGAGGTGATGTGTAAATAGAGGCCAGCAGCCTGCACACGAGCGAGCTGGAGGGTTTGGACTGGTGTAAATGCCGCTTCCTCTGGAGGGAAGACAAAAACAGGTTGCAGGGTGAAAGGTTGTGGGCTAGACCAGTGCCCAAAGGGGAATGGGAGAGGAAAAGTTTGGGTCATGGGAATGGTTTGATATTCTTTCTGAGGGCAAACTTTGGTGCCCCTCATTGCCTTAGGTAGAGTCTGCTGGTAATAAGATGGAAGTGCGGGTAGCTGGGAGCTCAGAGGCGGGCCTGAGGGTGCTTGTAAGCTCTGCAAGGACAGTGATGTCCTTGTGGGTCCCACCTGCTGATCCCACTCTTAATGGGGAGCTAAAGAGGGGTTCTTAAGTTCCCAGTCTCTGTGCTGGATTTCCACTCCTTGAGTAATCCCTTTTTTAGAGCAAGCCCTGTAGGCAAGGCGGCATTCCATTTTCGCCTACAATCTCCTGATATGGAGACCAAATAGGCAGTTGGAGAAGAGCTTTCACTCAGTAATGGGCCACTTGTGTGATTCCTGTAGCTGGAGTGACGCAGGATTGACTTCAGCAAGTAGGTGAGGGATTTTTGCTCAGCAGTGAGTTAAGAGCTCTGTGAGCTAAAAGCCAGCAGTTTTCCTCTTCAGTTCAGCAGGTCTGCCCTGTCATTGCTGAGAAATCATAACATCAGCTTCATGACACCAAAATGTATTGCTGGGCCGTTACGCTCCATGGGGTCACCTGTCTCCTCCACTCCTGTTTCTGCTGGATGCAATATTCCTTGTTTTTTTGGTGGTTTCATGTCATTGAGTCGAAGGTTGTAGGACAACAAAGCAATGCAAAGAACAGATTTTTGGGAAAGGAGAGAACACGAGGCAACATTGCTATAAAAGAGGGAAGGAAAGCAGATCGACTTCAGTGTAAAATATTTACAGTAAAGCTGTTGGCTTGGAATTCTGTCACAAATTCCTGTTTCAAACCAGGCTTCTTGAGGGGTTTGCTAAAGCTCACAAGCCTTTGGGGCAGGCCTGTCATATTCAGTAAGTTTCTACAGGCTTCTTTTCAGAGACTCTGGTGCAATTTTCAGATTGTTGCAACACTTTCTAGTCCAAATGCAAAGGCCTCAATGTCCCACCAAGCACCTGCTTGTCTCCTTGCTCTGGCTGTGGCTCCCACAGCATCAATACCTAAAATTGTGTCGCAGAGGTTGGAGAAGGGATTGTATAGGTTGCAAATGGACCAAACTGATTCTTTTAGCTCTCACCATGAAGGATATTTTGGGATTTTTCCCCCCTGTCCTACTTTCATGAGTTGAATCATAGAAAAGTTTAGGTCAGAAGGGACTGCCAGAAGTCAGCTAGCCCTCCCTGAGGTTCTGCATATTGTCTTTCCACACAGGTACTCCTTTCTTGGCTTTGGAGGGTGAGGGTTGGAATTTCTCAGTGTTTTGCAGCACTGGTTGTGTTACATCTATTTTTTCTTCCCTCCATAGTTTCTCATGTCTACCTGCAGAGAAACAGCATCAGATGGAGCTGGTCACCAGGTGATGGGTCAGAGTTATTCCCATGTGAGAGCCTTTACCAACACCAGTTTAAATTTGTTGTGAGGTCAGCATGTTCCCATATCAATTTTTCCTTTATATTCCCTACTATCTCTCCCTCCCTCGTCCCAAGCCACATGGATCCTGAAGGCTCTTCTAAGAATTTATGGTATCATAAATACATGTAATCATTAATATGAACAAAGCTAATGTGCTGCTTGGTGTATATAGAGGTGAAGTGCTGAATGTTTCCTTGCCTGATCAGATCTGGAACAAATACAGTAGGGGAGCAGTTTGAGTTCAGAAGGAGATGAAGCACTATTAAATTTAGGACTAACTCAGGTTCATCTCTGAGTGGCAAGCCCCAACCTGGTGTTGGGTCTCTGCAGGCAGACAAGGAAAACTAAGATTTGCATCGGTCTCAGTTTACCCCAAGTAGAAGCAGGAATGGAAGCTACAGTAAAGTTTTTTTGACTGATTCCAGCCAAAAAAACAGGCAAGGTCAGCAAGCTCTTGCTTGTAGTTTTGAGGGGAGGAGAGCCCATCTGTCCGTTTGCCTTGGGCTCTGAAGGCAGCCATCTGCCTTAATAACCGAGCTGTGAAAAGCACAATCTCTGCAGGATGAAAGCAGAAGCAAAGGAGGAGCTGGGACCCGCCTCTCCCACCCACAGCACTTCATACAGGGTGGTTGTCAACGCCAAGCTGGCAGTGGGTGGCTGTCAACGCCAAACTGGCAATGGGTGGCATCCTAGTGCCACCAGGGCACAGCAGTCCCAGCAGTGCAGCAACCGGGGCCCCATGGCACTGCTTTAGCCATCATGGAGGATTCACTTTGGGTTGTATTTGAGCCTGGCCTCCACAGCAAACTGGCACTGAGCAAACAAGGGCGGCAGTACGATAATTTCTGGTTAGCTCCGGGGGTAGGGAAAGTGTTTTCTTCTCAGCAGAGGACCTGTGTTGTGCTTGGCTTGTTGAGCAGAAATGTCCTTATGACTGTGTTGTCACTAGCCTGTGTGACAAGGAGTGTGATTTGGGTTTCCCCAGTAGATATGACTAAGGGATGTAATAAACATGGTATCTCACGGGGATATGGACCACACAGACCCAGTGAACTGTGGGTACACATTGTATTTATGTCTGACATGTACTTTCTGTACCTGAGTGCAAATCAGAATAATTCCTGGAAAATGGTTCAGCATCATGATTAAGTCCCATTCATTAGCTGGCCAGTCTTGAGGAAATCTTGTTAAAGGAAAACTTACCTGTACTGATGTTTTTAACATAGCGTGCTCATTACTTAGCACAGTCCTGAGATGTAATGAGCTGGTTTACAGTTCAGTTGTGTTTGTATTAAAGTAGTATCTGCAGTTTGCACACTAAGAGCAGATGAGGATCTTTTAATTTAGAGTAAATCTTTAGGAAGTTCACTGCTATTAATAGCTTACTCCAATTTTGCATGAAATCAGGATATAAGCTGTAATGGAAGATACAGGAATTATTACATTTTTTTCTGTGGTTCATTATACCATTACCATTAATACCAATGTATTAGACTGTGTAGTATAACTATCATTTATCTTATGAATCTCACCTTTTTTTCCCAATAGAAATCGGAATGTTTTGGCTGAACTTAAATCCCTTCCCAAATGACATAAACAAAACCAAGAGAGAATAGAAAGTTATGCTTATATAATTATATCCATTTGTGCTCTTGCCTTAAGTTACAGGGAAAATGCTTTCCCAAGTAGGTCGCTTAATTTTAGAAGAATTAGTAACAGCTATATCACTATTTATTTCTGAGGATTCACTGAGGCTCTGCAACATAGCAAATACAAAAGAGAAATATGTTTTAGTTGTGAAAAAAAAGGGAACGTAGAAATCCTTGTCTCTCACACCCCAGTTGGGTGGTCTAAAAAGGTTCTGCACCCTACATAAACCCCAAATTATATAGATATATAAATTGTCTTCTTCTAGTCCTTTTCAACCTGTGAAGAAATAAAGTGAAAATCTGAGAAATGAGGGAAGGGATGCCGAGGCTGTAAGGGATGACAAAAGGGGCTGATAAGGCAGTGATTTGTGGGGGGCTGCATTTGCACCATGCTGGATTTCTTTCGGAAACCTTTTTCCCAAGGCTGCAGAACCAACTGAACATCTGGAGGTCGTGTTCCCACCTGGCTGCCTAACCTGCGCTGCCTCGCTGCTCGGGAGCACCAGCCTCGTCCGTGGGGAAAACATGCTCTGTGAACCTAAACTGCTGGAGCTCAGCACTGCAATCCACGGTGCGGGTGATCGTAGCCTCGTGATGTACAGGAGTGGCGTCATCAGGACAGACACGGAGGATGCTATCTCAGCAAATTCCTCCTAGTCTCTGCTGTGGACTTCTGCAGGCACAACGGCATCTGCCGGGGCCTGAAGAAGGGGCACTCCGTGTCACAGCTTTTCTGGCAGAAATCCTTTGCACTGATGCTATTTATAGACAAAATTGCACTTTCAGTACTATAACTATTCCCATGGGGAGTGGTTTTCCTGCAGCAATGCAGTAGTTCCAGGAGTGCTTTGTTTACTGCTGAAAAATACTGATATCCCTGCAGGCTGGAGCACTGTACACACAGCCCTTGTGCAGCTCGTACCGTATCACAAAAGAAGATATTTGTGATATCACTTATTTTACCATTCCTGAACAAAATACACCAAATAGGCAGAAGCCTGTAGAGCTTCCTTTGTGCTGAGGACATCTGCCAGCAGAGCTATCTCAGTCCCGGTTCATGCCTCAGCACACCTCCCTCCAGCGTAGCTGTGGCTGAGCAGGTTTGCCGTGCAGGTTTCTAGCATACTGCTGTGTCACCAGTAAATTCCTGGATAATTTTTAACCTCACACAGGATTGGTTTATCAAGTGCAGGTGGCCAAAATAATTATACACATTGCTCTCTATGAAAACTGGGTCAACAGGATAGTACTTCTTTTTATGTCCCGTCAGGCTTCTCCGATTTACACCTAGGGTCAGACTTCAGGGAGAAAGATGTTTGAGCTAATGTGAGCAGCCATCACATCTCTTCAGGTCATGCCACCTTTTTAATGCATTTACTTCCCTCTAATTTTGCATCATAATGTTGGCTATGATATAATCATTGCTCTTGACAAAATGAGAAAGGAGAGCCCAGAGGAAAAAATATTGATATTTATTTAAAATGAAGTATGATAGATAAATGCACACCTTCTTTATGTCAGGGCATGAGGAAGCATGGACTTCCAGCACCGCAGCTTTCCAGGCAGAGATCCTAAGGGCCAATGTGGTTACATGGGCAAAACTGCACGTTGAGGAGCCTATCTTCCTTTGCCCATGGGATGTAGTTTTCCCACACCAGTCTGGTATGTGCTATGTATGTGTGTGCTACATCTAGGAAAGCTGTAAGGTGACAGAGCTAGTTAGCTGGTGGGATTGTGATCACTTCCATCGGGAGGTGGTAGTTGTTAACTTCAATTTTGGAGTACCGAAGCCTGAGAACCGCAGTGTCAGCCCAATGGTTTGCCAAACCTCGATATCGGTGACTTCTGAAGAGGAGCAGGGAAGTGTCAGGAATAATATGTCCCTAGAGTGTGTTTCTTTGTAATCTCCACCAACACGTGGTTGGCTTCTGCCTTCATGTTTTGCTTCCCCATTGAGTGCAACGCTGAGTCCTGATAAGGATCTCGTACCTTTTGGATTCCGGCTAATTGCTCCACCTGACCGGCTGTGTCTATGCTGGCGCACAAAGCAGGCCAGGGCCTGCTCCAGCCCCGAGGGTGAGAGGCATGGCGTGGCTTGTGCTCAGGGAATTAAGCCTTCCTTCTCCCCAGAGCAGGGTAGTCTTCTCTGTAAGGCCAACTGGGAGCCATCCCCGTGGCTGTGCTTCATTTTCTGGTGTCATTCTGGTGTCATCTGATGATGAGAATGGGATCTGCAGATGTTTTTACCCTTAAAATATCCATCTGCTGAAGTGCAATTGCCTCTGGTTTGCTAGGAGCTCTTGTGTGTTGGGAGACATGGTAGGTAGCCATAACTTCTCTAGACCATTAATTTTTTTACACGCTTCCACTATGTCACTCCTTGTTTGCATAGTCTCCAAAGGAAACAGATGCAATCTCTTCCATCTCTCCCCGTGCTGACGTCTTTCTGCGCTGCTCATCACTCTCATCAGCTGTTCCTGAGCCGCCTCTTACCCACAGTTGGAAATTCAAAGCTGGGCCCCTCCCCGGCTGCCTCTTTGATGTCCCTTTTTCCCCCTCCACATCACCGACATTGCTCCCTTTGAATGTGGGCATCGTGATAAGGTTTACGAGAAATTGCTTCCCGTTAGGATGAGGGCACCTAAGCCCTGCATGTTAGAAGACCATCTACTGCCTCTGAAATGGGCACGGGGCAGTAGCTTCTAGCAGAAAGACAAGGTTAGGTTGCTTCGGTGTGGAGTTGCCACAGTTTGTGAATCAGAGCCCTCAAATACATGCATAAACACTAATTAAACCCAATTTAAAAGTGTCTGATATTTATCAAGCTTCATTTAGTTAGGGATCAAAATTAAATTATTGATTAGTGACTGAGTTAAGCTACATCTGTGTCATCCTTTAAAGCAAACAAAAGAATATCTACCTGAAGGGACTAATTCAATTCTCAGTCAACTTCAGAAAACATTTCATTTGGTGCCACTTAGGTGTATCGTAAGCCTGAAAGCCACAGGTTTGCATTTAAATTACATCTGAACTGAAATTTCAGAGTTTGAGTTCACTGCATAATTCAGTTCTCCTGAAAGTCAGAGCTTGGCTATTTGGATGTGGAGCTTTTTTTTTTGGCAGTTTAAGAGACAGGAGCCAGCAAAGCCTGCTTGCTCAGCAGTTTGCAGAAAGTTTTCCAAATCTGGCCAGATGAGGGGGGCGCATCAGTGATATCACTAGCAGATTACGTTATAACAGTTGTTGGAAAAGGCCTTCAGAGGAACAGAATACAATAGAAATGCTGGAGCAGAGTGAGAATTGCAGACAAGAGTCTGGGATCTGGTCTTGGAAGATACCCAGTATTAGCAGCTTCACTGGAAGGCTACAGCAGACCATTAAGAGACAATCAATCTCTGTGCAAATGTTGTCTTAATCCCCATAGGTTTAGGGATAATTTATACCAGCAAGCATAGGAGAGATATCTGTGAGTATAAAGAATTTTCTGGAGAGGAAGAAAAAATAATATTGGCATTTTTTTTGTCAATGACTCCATCTTGCTCTTCAGCACTATTTGTATTTTAAATGGGAAAATATTAGCTGTGTATGTGCTACTACTGCTAATTTTAAAATTAATAGCTCCTCTTTCCCCCCTGCCCCCCAAGTAGGAGTTTTTAACTTGTTAAGTCGGTGAGATATGTGGACCATGGAGCCAACTGGATTCTCACTATTTATGTTATGGTAGAGCCTAGAGATCATAATCAGTCTTCCAGGTGCTGCGCAGATAGAGACAGCCTGCTCCAAATAGCCTCAAAATAGGTAAGGGGTGGAGGGGAGACAACAAAAAGATAGAAGAAAGCAGTGTGAGTTCAGGCTGCCAAGCAGGTTGGAGCTGGGAGCAGCAGAACCGACTTCTCTCCTGCGTCCTCCATCACCCTGTGCTCCAGGAGGGGTTTTCCACTGTTTTCCTGGGTGTTGTCTCTGCGTAGTTCAAGCTGATTTCTAACTCACGTCACTGACATGCCCAAAACTCAGCTTATAGCCTCTTCCCGGCCCCCCCCCCGGAGTGATGGATGTGTGTCACTCCCCCTTGGAGATACCGACCCCATGAAATAGAAATGCTGCCAGAATTTTCACTCTAATGGTACAAAGGACGTCACTACAAAAAGCCCTGCTGCTATTTTTATCCCTCATCCAGCTGCCCTCCATAGCCTTCTGTTTGTATTTTCCTCTTTTAGTAGACAGCCTTATCACCAGGCAGAGGGTGGGGGCTGGAGCTGGGAAGAAATACCTAAATAAAGCTGACTGCAAAGCAGAGGTGGGTTGGCTATGGGGGTGACGACAGGGAATTCTTCCTCCAGAACCTAACTTTGACCATAAACTCTAGTTCCACTTAGTAATCTAAATTGCCCCAATTTTGTCCAGCTTCCCCACTTCACTCATATAAAGAGCGATAAAGGAAGACAAGGGTGAAATAACCTCTAAATAAAAGATGAGGTAATTTTGAAGGCACATTAGACTTTTATGTGTATTATGGCTTTTTATATAAGCCCATTGAGGGCTGCAGCATCTCCAGTATGGAGCTGTCACCTGGTATTTTCCACTTTATGGCAGTTTGCATAAAATGTGAGTGCCTCTGGTGCAAATTACTCAGAATTCCTCGCTAACTTTCTGGGGTGGGGAGGGAGGTGCGTTGAGGGAGATGGTTTTGTTGTTGTTGTCTCCTGTTTTCCTCCAACCTTAGCCATCGTTTTCAAAGGAAACAGAAAGGAACCATCTGTATACAAATCAAAGATCTCACTGAGCTGAAAGAAGGTGTTACCCAAGCAATCTGCTGAACTGAAAGTACAGGATTGATGTGGGTGAAATTCTGGCTGAAATTCAGCAGTTTGTGTTATACTGCCTGGATGATCCTAAACATCTAACCTTCAAATCTGTGAACCATACACAGTGAGATTAGTGCCGGTATGGATGCTGTAACAATCCCACAAGTATAAATGTCTACTGGTCCAATATCTTACAAGTTTTAGAGTTTCAGAATATTTTACACTGGCTGAAAGAGAATAATTCTTGCAGGGATTGCTGGCTAGGAAATTTCTAATTTACCTCTTTTCTCCTTCATTTTCTGTCTTGTTTGGAGGATGAGCTGATGCGCTTTTGGCAAAGAAGAGTGTGAAGCCCAGGTATAGGACAGAGAGGCCAAATGTAGTAGGACTATGCTGTTAGCCATGATATGAACTACTCTGTAGACCACGTTCTGTTTCTGCTCCTCTCCTCTTCCCTGAATGGCATAGAGGAGAAGAGATTAGCTGTGTCACCTTTGATGGAAATCAACTTGCTTGAAGGGAATCCCTGGAAGGTCTAAAACCTACTTGGCTACATTCAGACTTGTCAAGTCTCATGTATTATCTGGGAGAGTCTCTGACTTGCTCACCTCATGCCTCATCCCAGACACTGGCAGCAAGGTGACCTGACCTCATTCTTGCTGTGGGACCTCGGGGGCCAGTGTAGCTTACTGGGGAAAGCTACCACTTGTATCAGGATTAGGAGATGCAGTGCTTGGAAACCAGAGAGTATGTGTGCTCAAGGGTGAGCTCACGTCCATAGAAGACTTGGTGGAAGAGACACTCTTCCAATGCTGCTTGTCAAACTATCATCTGAGTTGTGCAATCTCACATGTAGGGTTAGAAAAAACAGAAATCCATAGGTCCTCCAGCAGTCTCCTCACCTCATTTTTTTTTGAGGCAGGGTGTGCTGGAGGAAGGAGTAAATATTTCTGATCTTGTTGCACCACAACTGTCATTAGGTATGGTATGTTCAGAGACAGATGGACTCCAGGTCAAGAAGGAGGCAGTGATTAGCAAACTTCACCCCCCCCTCCCCTCTGGCTTCCTTAGGCTGTAGAACTTCTCCTCAGAAATGGGATTAAGTCATAGGTTTGATAAAGAGATCTAATCTTGTTGTAAAGGATCTAAGCAAAGTGAATCCTCCTCTCACTTGGCAAACTGTTCCAGTGTTTAATCATCCTTACCCCCAGGAAACTGCATCTTGTTTCAAGGTCAAGTTTATCACATTTCCACTCCAGCTACTGGAACCCTTCATGACTTTCTAGGAGGCAGGCTCCCCTGAGAGCTGATTTAACTCTCTGTTGTGAGCTGCCCAGCAAAAAGCGATGGGTAGTTTTCTGTCACTTCAGTTCACTGAAGTGACCTCTGGATTGGTCTAAGGAGCTCCCAAGCTGGCAGGAGGGGGACAGCTGGGAAGAGGGGGGGACCAGCCAGGAGGGAGAGGAGAGAGTTCCTCCACCGCTGGGAGTTAGTAGTCATGCTTACAGGGGAGTGGAGAGGTGGGTTTAACCCCCCCAGTTAGCTCAGTGTGCTCTGTTCTGGTGTATCCATCATCCTTGCTCATTGGTCTCCAAAGGGAAAATCGCATTGATTGATGGGGCTGGATTTACACTGGAGTGCAACCAAGGGGGTCGGGGCTCCCCTGGTTACGTGATGTGACACTGACCCCACCACTGCACAGCCCCTGCCTCACTCCTTTTGGGTTGACTGGAGGCCAGGTCCACCCGAGTAGCTTCTGCTGGTGTACCAAACACCAGGTAGGGCTCTGGGATCTTAGGCAATGCTTCTAGACTGACCCAAGCTGTTGTGAGCATGCCCTTATCCCCTCACAGAAGTGCTCTGTTTATTCTGCTTGGGGACCTGGCAGAAACTCTCCTGGCAGAAACTTCTTTTATATGGGCTTGATTTGGCCCATAAAAAGTGCATCTACACAAGGAGGTTTTGCATTGCCAGCTGTAGCCCTGGAGTCAAAACCTCAGACCTTTTCTAGCATGGCCCTGGTCCTGGAAAAGATTCAAACCTGCTGCCTGTTGTTGGCCGAACAAATCCCTTATTATTGCAGCCAGAGCCCTCCAGGTCTCCTGGCCTGCCTTGACCCCATGCTCCTCAAACCATTATTGCAACAGTGACAAGGGAAGATTCAGGCCAGCTGTCCAAGAGCAGCCAAAGCAAACGAGGAGGAGGCAACGTGTTCTGGGGCCCCAGAACCAAAACCTCTGCATGCAGCCTGCAGGGAGCCAGAGACTGGGATCCAGGGCTCTGGCCATCTCCTAGCGGACCCAGAGCCAGAAGCCAGCTTCACGTTGTTGGAATCCAGCCACAAGGGAGAACTCAGAGGAGGTAAATCTCTGGAGTCCTTGGCTGAGTAGTTTATTGATGTCTTGGTTAACCACTTGTGGGATGAGCCAAGTATGTCTGTGAAACTGACTGCTCCAGAGCTGCCAGACTAAGTACCTGCCTTCTTGAGAGGAGAGAAAGATGGATGGGGGAGAAAGGAAGAGCATATATACCTGCTTGTAGTCCTGTTGGTTAACCTGAGGGAGTGAGAGACGTGTGTGTGGCGGAGCGAGGGCATTTTTTACTGTATATTCATTATTGCCATGAATTTAATGTTTTTTTCCAAGTAAAGCATATAGTGCCACTAATGTCTTGCACAGCATCGGAGACATAGAAAAATGCAATGTCCTCAAATGCCTCAAGAAACTTTTCCTTAAGTGTGCAGGATCTTGACTCAACTCCAGCTGAAGATACTTGGGCCAACCCCATCAACATCTCTATTGAAGTGCCAGCCCGTTGGTGGTGGCTCTTCACGTGGGCTTCTGACAAATTCTCTGCAGTCTTTGCAGCGTTGTCCTTGAACTACCTAAAAGAAATAGTTTTACAGAGGTAGCTGGCACATATTTGCTTGTGGCTCAGTCCTCTGGTTAAAAATTGCTAATGGGTGTGGACAGCCTTGTCATCCTGGATGTTCCTGTCTTCCCCTGGCTCACCTTCACTACTGAATAATCTGCAGACTTTCATCTGTGCAGAAAGGAAGTGTTGTGAAACTCCCTCTGCCATCTCCACGCTGGCTCCTAGGTTAATGAAAAGGGGAGCGTCTCCATGTTCCTGTGTGTTGACTAAGTAAATCTAGAAATGATCCTTCAGCTATCACTGCATTCCTTAATGATTTTTTTTTTTTGATGGGTAATCTGTTGAAGCATAGGAAACATTGATAATTAGTAGGGCTAAAAAGGACCATCTAATTGTGCTTGTTTTAATAAATGAAAGGATTTTGTGGACAAAAGAATAAATACTGGTTAGAACACCACAATGTTTTGCTCATAATAAGCAAAAAAGTTGCATTGTTCAGTAGATGAACTAGGGTTGCAAGTTCAGCATTCAGCTAACTAAAATAATAGATAAATAAAGGTAAAACAATTACTCTCAAGCACCTGCTGTTCAACTAAAAGTGTCATTGAAGGTATTTATGCTTGTCACTGAAGGGGGGAGGTCACTCATGAGCACAGGCATATTGAACTAGAGATGACTGAGGCAGTTATTGCTTCTAGCTGTCCTCCTCATTTCTCTCCTGGTGGTCATCATCCTGCTGAAATGCTGGTGATGCTGCTCTTGAACTACCATGGCTGAAACCCCAAACCAAGGTTTACTTTCACATGCCTTTCTGTAAACTGCAGTGGTTTTAGGGCATTTTGTTGGGCTGCCCCAGTGGCAGGGCTGGCAATCTCTGTGAGCAGTAACCGCTCCAGCCATCTCACTTGTGTTTGAGATTAACGTGGTAATTGACTGATTTTAATTTACAGCAGCTGAAGATATGGTCTTGCCTTGTTTGCTTTCTAAAGTCATGTGTGGCTCGGATGGGTAAATGCAATTTGGCCACTAGTGTGAGAGAACCAAATAATTAGATCTGATCTGTATGTAAATAAATATCCATCAATAACTTGGCCTCTGTTGTCTACTCCAACCTTGTTTCTTTGTACAGGGACCACTGACATTAATAACTAGGGTTCATCCTGTGACTGTTTAAATAAGATCCTGAGTGAGTTTTTTCATAATAGCTTCAGCTTTGGAGTCTTCCCTGTGGAACCATTCAGTTATTGTCATCATTCAGAAAATCATCATTGCTCTCAAGCAGTAAGCGTGTACGAAACACACACACACACAGTGAAGGCAACAAACCCACAGGCTTCCGCTCAGCTTGAGCTGCTGCTTGGTCCCTTTGGTTTGCTGGGCCAGTGCCCTATCCCGATGGCACATGGGGACATCTAATGGTTGAGTAACAGACCACAAGTAAACTCCCCATTGTATGTCTGGGTTGATGTTTTTATCAGAATTCATTTTCTCTCTTCTTTGCCACTTTTCACCTTAAAAAAATTGTCAGTTTTACTGATTAACTTGTTTAATTTACTCCTTTTTAGGGGCAAACTGTAATCCTTAGCTGTAATTTCAATCTAGCTAGCAAACTTCTTTCTTCTAAGCAGAAGCAACAGAGAGAAACCTAAGGATATTCATCTGCCTAATTTAGCAAGAAAGATACAGGGAGGACTTGACTGTGAAACAGAAATACTTCCAGGAAAGAAAATACTGGGTGTTGAACTCTGCTCAGTCTAGCAGAGAAAGGCATAATCAGAAACAAAGGCTGGAAGCTGAATTCAAGTTTTGTCACTAAGACAGCTTGTTTTTTTGTTTTGTTTTGGGTTTTGTTTGGATTGTTGGGTTGTTTTTTTTTTTTTTTAATCTGGGGTAGAGTCCTGAAGGAAAGGACTGGATCTTCCATTTCTTGAAATTTTCAAATCAGGACTGTATGCATTTCTGCCAGATGAGCTTTAGTCAAACTCCTACACTCAACCCAGGAGTGTAGAATGTGGTTTGATGGAGTGTGTCATACAAGAGCTAGGCTTAATCTTTTAATGGGCCTGTCTAGTTTTAAATTTATGAAGAAATATTTGGTGTTCTTGGTGTGCTTATAAGACTCTCTTGACTGCACCCTTGGTTGGTGTAAAGTTTTGTAGTTCCTTTGACTACACTTCCTTGTTTTTTTGCTTCGATGGAGCTCTTTATATTAGCTGGGAATCTGTCTTCTTGTACACACCTTTAGGATCTTCCTCTGCCCTACTCTGACACTTCAACCTCAACTGTTTTATTGCCCAGAAGGGATGAGGGCTACTGATGTTAAAATGTGTTCAGGATATATAATCCTTCTGCTTCTGCTTTGGTTCTTGTACGTCCCATCTTTCAAACTGGACGTGGTGTCCAGATGTTGGCCTACAGATGACTGTAGCTATTGAAGAAATTCCTACATAGTTCATCAAGTTTTCCATCTGGACCTTTATACTGTGAGGAATCGTTCAGATTAGCACAGTTGCAGGTTACACAACATGCGTGGATGTTCTGCTATGGCTTTGGTAGGCAATCACATGGCTGAATTACTCATTGGAAAGCAGAATAATTAATAATGTTAAATCAAATCTAACCTAATCTGAAGGCGTAGCTGATTATGTGCTTATCAACATACTTTGCTGATTTTTATCAGGTGGAAAGTTGTATCTTCGAAGATTAAAGGAAAGAAAAAGAAATCTTAATACGCAGTGATGAAAGTATTGGTGGCATCAGTGCAATCCACAGATCTGACACAATATTATTTTGGAAAATGAATTTGCTGGTGGGTCCTTGCTGTTTCAGAGTACTGGTGAACTTGCTCGGCTCTGTGCACATGCCTGAGGTTTTACTATCGAACAGAATACCTTGCAGAGTTCATCCACATGCCCTAATCTGGCTTTTGCACAACTGTAAACAAAACTTCACACCAACAAGGAGCGAAACTGAGGTGCCAGGCTCCAGAGAGGCGCAACAATTCATCTGGGCAGATGAGGTTTTATGGTCGGGCCCTGCATTTAGCTATGATATGGCAATGGGTAGCAAAAGCAGGGAATGAGGCAGGATTATGGGATACTGATAACAAGAAATCAGAACACGAGCTCCAATTTAGGTATTTGACTGTCTGTCTTCCTAAAGCACTCATTACCATTCCATGAGCTGGGATTGGAAATGAACGTGTGAATGCAGTGTATTACATCATATCAGAGGGTGGTGTCTCGAAAAAAGGCCAAATCAGAATTTGTTGATGGAAAAATGTATTTACTAAAGGTATATTAAGGGAGGAAGAAGCTTTTTCTGAGATATTTAAGGTTAATGTAAATAAATACATATATTTTGGCTTTCTGATTTGCCAGTGCCTGGAGAAATAAACAGTAGATTACTAAAATAAAGCAAGATTAAGACAACGAAACACCACTTATTACATTTTTAAAAAATTCCCGTTCTTGCATCCTGTGGATAGGAAGAAATCTGTTCAGTCACTGGATGAAGGTGGTAACCACGACCAGGCTGAGCTGGGTTTGTTGATGATGTTTGTTTGCCTGATTTTTAACCGTATGATTAACAAAGCTGGAGATGGGAGCAAAGCTTTCATTTTTACAATTACATTCAGAAATTAAAAGCCTTAAATGACTGAAAGTTAAGGGCAATTTGACATGCACTTTGAGCAGTGTCAGATAATGATACTTTTTGTAGAGGGATAGTTCTTTTATGACTAACATTTCAAACATCTCATTCATACTGGAACATATGACTAAAAGCCCAAAGGACTTTAAGTGTGTCAAGAAGGGGCTTTTGTAGCTAACATCTAGGTGACACCAATTTGAGGAAGGAAAAAAGATAAGTAGATTAGCTGAAACCAAGTCACAGATTTCTGGCTAGAGAAGGTTACAGGCATATGTAGTCAAGTATGACGTTTGTTGTATTAATGTATATTTGTGAAATGTAAAAGTGGCAAAGTTGATTCAGTAGGCTTTGATGGTACAGAGTTACATAGATCTTTGCATATGCACCAGATGTTTGCTCAGAGATTTCAACTTCAAACCTGGCAGAGTTGAAGTCTGACAATGCACCTTATATTTTTTTTTTCTCTTACTTAATACCCTTGCATTCATTTTCTCCAAGAAGCTGTCTTCACTGAAGAGAACCTCATCCACCTTTTCCCATTGGGTAATGGCTAGTCCCCAAAATGTTTTTAATGCGCAAGACAAGGTACTAATTCAAAGACTGATGCAAAATATTTGTAACAGGTCCTGAAACTTGAAATAATCCGCTTAATTTTTTTTATTAATCCTGAACACAACAACTGAGTTGGTTTTGCAGTTGGTTTTGAAGTTTGCTTCATTTAATCCATATCTCTGTCCAGTGCCCGCTTTTGCTGGAGTATGGGAACACCAAATATACATGGAAAGCAAAGGTAAGACAAAGAAAGGCAATGTAATAAAAGGTCATATAGGAGGCTTGTATTCGGCTCCCTGCTCTGCAATAGGTTTTGTAAACTCTATGCTAATACTCTAACTACTGGATTAACCTTCTTCTTTGAGCCAACCCTTGATTTCTTTGACCGAGTGCTGCTCAAAAGTGTTGCTTTTATTTGAAATATCTAAGAGAGGGCAGCCATTTGAATTGAAATGGGAAAAGAAAGTCAAATGTTCTCTCACAATTCATCTTTAAAGTGATTCTCCATTTCCTGAGGCCAAAGGAAGTAGAAAAAACATTAGACTTTCCTGCCTAAAATTTGTTTCTCAAATTCTGTGCTTTTACAGATAAAAGACCCTTTGGTTCTCTTGTCTGTGCCACACAATGAAAAATTTCCTTAAGAAATCCTATGCGTTTTTTCCACCAGCCCCACATTCTTTTCGCCTTACACACCCTGGATTTAATGTGCAAAGACAGGGAACACTTACAAAACCTTGCTTTGGCACAGTAAAAGTGGCAAATCACTGAAAAGTGGGCAATAAATGTTTTCCTTATGCCAGAGCTGTAAAGGAGGCAAACTGGTACCATCAGCATAAATGATATAGTTGCCACCTGTGTTTAGAGTTCCTGAAACACAAACCTTTTCACCATCCCCCTCCATTTCAGAGAGCCAGCATTCTCTGCAGCGATTATGGGCCTTGGATCAAGAGCTTTTGCAGCTCTTCCAGAACAACTTGTGCCA
Organism: Gymnogyps californianus; assembly: GCF_018139145.2. Classification (NCBI taxonomy): domain Eukaryota; kingdom Metazoa; phylum Chordata; class Aves; order Accipitriformes; family Cathartidae; genus Gymnogyps; species Gymnogyps californianus. The sequence continues at coordinate 11,060,948 of NC_059472.1, forward strand.
GCGGAAATGCCGTGGTGGGATGAACACAGTGCTCCAGCCAGAGCCAGCACTTGGAGTTACAAGGACCATAATCACTCTGGGCTTTCTCTGTCACCAACATAGAGAGGAAAGTGTAATGGGGAGACAATTCTGATTTTTTTTGTCTCCACTGAGTATAGAGGGGGTCTTCAACCTGCATGAGATGGGATGAATCCAAACCTTGCTGCTTCTGTGAGTGCAGGAATTACTCCTGTGTCCATCATCTAGCTGACGAGTCCACAGAGTGGTAGGAAGGCTCTTTGTATCCCAAGTCTTGAAAAGAAAAATAAATAGTCTTGTGTGTTTTAACTTATTTTCTAGATTTCAGGACAGGCTTTTTAACCTCGTTTTCAAAGAAAAAGGGGCTTATGTTACAATGCCCTGTTTAAGTATGTCCATATGTCTTATGCTGGTACATTTTGAACTTGTTTGCTGACTCTGGTCATATTTAGTGGAAGAGAACAAAACTGCAAACATAACTAGTGTCTTCTAAGTTTAGTGAAAATTATCAGTCAGATAAAAAAAGTGATCCTTCACATGCCTTCAGCTGTGGGAGAGGAAGTAGAGAATCCACCCTGGAGAGGGCTCCTGTAGATACCTCAGATATGGGAAGAGCTTCACCCACAGCTTGTGTCATGGGCAGCAAGGAGAGCCAGCCACAAGGTGCAGATGCCTCAGAAATCAGCTCTCAAGTGTGCTGGTGTTCCTGCTGATATACAGTTTGAAGCAAAGGAAGATATATAACATCTCTGTCCCTGTCCTTAAATATGCACATAGACATCAGGGCCCACAGGTTAGGTCTTCTGAGAAGATCTGGGTTTAACTAAATAGCAAGTGAAGGTGAGTTAGAGGGGTCCAATCCAAATGTGAATTTCCCTGCTTCCTGTGATTGTCTGCTCACGCTGACTTTAAATCCACTGGAACAGTCTCTGGTACCACCACATCGACACAAAGTCAAGGCAAGCCTCACACGTGGGTGAGTACCCGAGCTGTGTGTATCCTGGCTAGCACAGTTTCAGCAATTTACTTCCAATTCACTGATGCATATCGACTGAAGGGAAAATCTGACATGTACCTTGCAGAATAGCTGTCTCTCTCTTTCTTACTCTGTTAACTTCTAGCCTTCTTTCTGCAGAAATGTTTCTCAGAGCAACTTTTCTAAGGGTTTTCCCTTTAAATTGGGCAGCAAAAGCCCACATAAGTGCTAAACCAGTCATTTTCTGCAGCAAGATCTGGCACTTCAGCCAGAATGAGTATTATTATTTCTTGTTATATTTTCCCTAAGCTTTTCTCAGTTTGTGTTCCCAGATGTAAAAATGCTGTCTACCTGAGGGAGCCCAACAAAACCCTGTCCTATGATGAGGAAAGAACTAAATGCTGGCAGTGATGTCTAAGATGGGTTTGATGCAGATGCTTTTAATCTGGTGTTTGGAAGATTGCACAAACACAGGAAAAAATGTCTCTCTAAACTACATATAAAAACCTGAGAGCCAGAGAGATGTGTGATATACAAGTTATGTGCCATGGGTGAAATTCTAAAATTTTAAAACTATTTAAAACTCATGTAAATCTTCAAACTGTACGCTCAAGGATATTTAAACTTTGAGTTTTGCTTTTTGTACAAAGGGTGAACTTTGTTTTAGACGTAGAGTAGGAAGTGATCTCCTGGTTCACTAAATGTGTTCCCATTCTGTTGAAGGCAAATATGTCATAAAAATGTCTTTAGTAAATTTATCAAGTTCTACCATAACTCTGTTTATGCTTTGGGGTTTTTCCAATGAAACTTCTCGAGATTAATTACTCTGATAGTTAGAATTTTTCTTCCAATTTCCAAGCTGACTGTATTCATGGCTGGTGTGTACTCGATTCCCTCTTGAATCAACAAAGTCCTTCAGCTTAAATATCTTTTTTCACTCCCTAGTTCAGACCCTACAGTTATAGGGGAAAAGAAGCTGTATTCCTGACAATCTGTTTTGCTGGATTGAACAAGAAAAGTATTTCTCATTTGACAAGATTTTATTTCTCCTGGATTATTCTAGAAAATTTTCTTCCTATCCATTCCCATTTTAATTTACTTTGAAAATGTGTGGCTGGAATCGTGCACACTATTCTCAAAGTTTTGTGTGACGGCTTTAGTCCCGCTTCATTTTTTCTTGAAATATCACATCCCATAACAGTTTAGGATTGCATTCTCCTTTTTCACATATGTAACATAATGGTGACATATAGCTCTCTGTTGACTGTATACACAATTTCTTCTGTCTCTCTTTCCTAAGCCCCAATTCATGATAAATATTAGTGGTGTTAATTCCCAGATGTGGGACCTTGCATTTAGTACTTTTGCATTCCAATCCATCTCTATTATTCAAGGTTCTCCTGTTCTCCTTGTATGATAATCTGGTGCCATGCCCTGTAAACAGTGCCTCCCGTCTGCATCATCAATTTCTCGGTTAAAATGTTCTGTCTCGAGGTTGATGATCTCCACTCTAATTTCTTTGTATTTCTCAAATTTCTTATTTACCATAGTATCTTGGTTTTTTTCCCAAAAAACAATGAAGCTGTACAAAACCTTATTTTTCATTTCCCGTTTTGTTTCGTTTAAATAATTTTTGAGGTAGCAGTTACCTGCTAAATGTTGTCCGTTGCACTGGAGAGTACCATCGCACAATTGCACCTCCTTGTTGAACATACCTATTCGTTCTCATAGATAGAGAATATCTGTTTAGCTAGACAAGGAAGGAGAAAAGAGAAGGACTTTGGAGCACCGAGCTTTTATAGCCTCTCTGCATGCACAATGCAGCCTTTTGCTTTCACAGGGACTGTAATAACATAGCTCTTGCTCCAGGCCTTTATCCTGAGATCGTGGTGGGTACCTCTACTGGGAGTTGTAAGAAAGTATTCTTCATGAGTCCTGATCTAAAGATTAAGACTGCTTTGGGCTCCCATTACACTGGGTAGGCACCGCAACATCAATTTCCCAAGAAGTTACCTCTTTTTCTTTCCCTCCCTATAAATTCTGTTCTTGTCATGGCACAGCTGTGTGTAAACATACGATATGACTGATAATCGTTTGGTGGCTGTAGCACCTACCAACATGTTCCTCCCACGTAAACTACATAAACATAACCTTGTCACTCTATCATGACGGTGTGCCACCACTAACTTATTGTAGATCCAGCTATCCCTCATCATATTTGTATGTGATGTTTGGTTTCCTTCCCTTTCTTCTTCCCAGATTTTGCTCATTCCCAAGCATATTGCGTGTCTATACATTGTCACTCCTTTGCTGCGGTTTTGTGATACCAACCTGATTAGAGCCTGAGATTGCCATGTAGCTGTACAATGCCGAGCACTGGTGAAACCCCTGGTGCGCTGCCAAAGCTTCTAGGTGTTACTGAGCTACAAAGGAGAAGAGATAATGATGGTGTGGGAGGGAAGAAAAATGTATTGTGTGGACAAAACTTCCCTCTCTTTTATATTAGCTTGAATCTCTGTTAAGAGTAGGGAAATGTAGAGAGGGTTTTAATGTTCATGTGGGAAACAAACTGAAAAACAGAGAAAAGGATGAGTTTGGGTTAGATGGGGAAGTGCTAAACGGCTGCAAATATATCTGTTGTTTAAATGAAGATGCTCCTGATGAATGCTCCACAGTATCAGCCATATCGGGTGCATTAACCTCATTACCAGGGGGGGATGTTGCAAGCATACTGAGCCTCTTCTAAAAGCAGTTTCACTTAATAGATAAAACATGTTATTGAAGGAAAAGATCGCTTTTATCACGGATGCAATCCAGCTTCCTGCTGCACCTGGCAGCTTCCTTAAGATAAATGACGTGATCTGAAGGGATGGAAACCAGGCTGTGTGTTCGGGGTGGGAATGAGAGTGCCCTTCTCTCCCAATGACCTGCAAACCCAAACCACACAAGGAGTGACAGTGTGGGACCGTCTCTCCTATTGACATGGGTTTGCAATTTAGATGCACTTGGTATCTTGGTTGTCTTGCATACTGCTCTATCTGGAGATAATGTTCTTATCCTTCTTTCTGCTGTGATTCAGTCATAGTTTTTCCAGTTCTGTACCGACTTTCATGCCTGCAACTCCATACGACACAGATGGCTGGTACCACTATAAAACTGATAACAGCGAGATCAGGATCTAACTCCTGCAGACCTTTTCTGAGGTTAACATAGGTGTGAACCACAATTTCTGGGAAGTCCTTGAAATAAAGTACACTGTGAGGTTCTTAACTCAGCTTCCCGCCTTTTTTTCAAAGAGTTTCGCGGCTGGCAGCCTCCTGTTAATCTGTTCTGTTTGAACTCAGCAACATACAAGCCAACAAAAGCAATTAAAGTCTGCAGTAATGATCAACTCTGGGAAATGATCGGCATGGATTAAAGCAAATTTAAGGGGTAATTTCTTGGCAACAAGTTCCATAACCCTGAGTGTTAAGTACAGGAGGGGACTTTGAAACCCTGGTAATTAAATCAGAAAACCTGTTTGTATAATGCATATTGTTCTTTTAGCTTGATTGAACTGAAAAAAATATTCTTTTAAAAGAATCCAGTATTTTGTTTGCAGGAGATTTTATCTACCTGAGATACTGCTACAACTTTATTGCCAAAATATGTGGGTACATCACAATCTTTGATGTATTCAGCCTTAGACAGGGAAGTTCTGCTCTCCTTGCTTTGCTGGTGAGGAGAGGAGGATAAGGCACGAAGAGGCTTGGCCACACACTCAAAAGGGTATAGGAAGTCTGTGGAAAGCCATGATTTGACCCAGGTAGCAAGTCCTGAAGATCCAGCTTCTGAATTTCAGTTTTATTTGTGTCTCTGAACTTCCTACACCCTTGCTTCTCGTAAGTATGGGTAAAAACCTGTGGTCACCGTTCAACAGCATCGTGATTTATCGTTCTCTTATGCAACGCTTAGTGTGCACCATCGAGGGAGTTGCTCATGAGGGCCACTAACATGCTGATAAAGAGAGGCACAACTTATGCCTTGAGAAGGGAGACAAAGTTCATATTCAAACCAAAAGTAAGAGGCGTTGCAAAGGTGAGGAGGTTAATCCCTGTACAGATAGCTCAGCACTCTGGTTGTTCCCAGTTCGGGCTCTCTGTGGACTTCGGGGCTCGTTCACGGGCAGATCTAGGGGAGTGGCCATTGCCGCTATAACCTGCAGCTGCCCTTTTGCTAGGGGCAGTTGGACAGGTCATGTACCTGTTTGTCTGTCTGTCATATAGGTCAGGGTGACAGGAAGGTTTCTGGTCAATCATTCGTATAATATACACATGGCATCACAAGGGTGGTTTGGGGTTTTTTTTGTTTGTTTTTGTTTTCTTCGGCTGTCTTATGCCTGAACTATGGGATAGAGGCAAATAATTTAATCTCTTAAACGTACTCATACTCTGCCAGCATGGAGTTTGTATATGCTGAGCTGTTGGGTATTTGCAAGTAAACTCTTCCTGTGCTCTTCTGGTTCATTTTTGAAGAGGTGATTTATGAGCAGTTAGGTTGGTAGTGGACAAGCTGGCATGTTAGTATGTGTCGTGTACCCCTACATCACATTTTTAATAAAGAATTTGCAGGCACATGAATCTTATTTAGGCATCATACCCAATGTGACTTCTGATGTGGATAATATTTACAAATTTGTACACACTGGCTCTCAAATGGTTGCACATGGATTAGAAGGGCCTCAACTGAGGATTTCAATACAGATTTCCAATGCGGGAAAGATTCAGATTAAATAAGGATGTGAAAGTGAACTTTATTATGTATGAACCATAGTGAAGGTCCTGTCACGTTGGAGAGCTGAGAATACCTTGCAGATTAGGTTGAGGTCCATCATTTTTAGATCTCCACATCATGAACATCTATTATAGCCAAGGGAGATCTAGTCCAAGCAGTTAATAGAACTGGTAAGATGCAATTAAGAATGTAGGAAACTAATGAGATGAATTGTGTCACCATCTTCATTCATTTGTTTGTCTAATTCTCTGCTGACTGTAAAGACATCTTCAGGTGACCTGCCCAGATACAGACACATACTTTGGTAGATACACATCAGGTTAAGTGAATTCCACCTCCAGAGTAACTTTTTTTCTGTTTGTGGATTTTTAGAATCTTTTTACCTGTTCTGTACATATTTAGATGTCTGCGTTGATAATTAGGCATTTGTTGCTTTGGTCACTCAGTGAATAACAATTTGTGTTTGGTTTTTGGTTTTGTTTTGTTTTGTTTTGTTTTTTTTAACCAAGGTTTTCCAAGCACTGTGCTCAGCTCCCCCAGGAGAAGCTGTTCTAGGAAACAAACTACAATCTACTCATTTCCATAATCACAAAATTAATATCTTGTTTGATGTTTTAAGTATCCCCACAGTTTTCCAAAGCTGATAATGTATTAAACCCAAGATAATGGGGGTGAGGGTGGGGGTGTGAGGAAGCCTCCAATACATATTAGTTAGAAACATTTTAAAGATACAAGGCTACTTGTAAACAGTAATCTCTCTAACAATATTACAAAATCTCCTATCTCTATTAAATAAATCTCCACAACATGAAAATGATTCCTCAGAGGTGTTTGGGTGGTATTTTGCATCCCTCTATGATTCCTTAATCTGTAGCTCCAAAAGTGAATTGTTCATTGGCCTGGATGATCTGTTACGAAGGTTGTGATTGAGCCGCCCACCCCCAAAGCTGAACAGGATTCTTGTGATGGCAGGAGCAACGATTGTTTCTTGATGTTGTTATGGGTTGGAGTTTCACTGGTTGCATGCCAGCAGCGGGCTGTGTGCTGGGGAACAGCTAAAGGGTGATACACTTTCACATGGAGGAGTTTAAAGAGTGGAGAGAGAGAGATCAGACAAAGAAAGAAACCTGATCTTTGCTGAGGGCATGTGCAGATGAGAATTTTTCTTCCAAAATTAACTGATTGCCAGATCATTTGAGTTGATTCATATATTAGATAAAGGCAACACAGACACTCCTATAACATTTATTCCAGGACTGAGGGGGGTCTATGTTACCCTGTGGGAAGGGTAGCTCTAGCTTGTTTTACTCTGTGAAAGCTCTACTGAAATTATTATAGAAGGAAAATCTTCGGTTAGATGATACTCTACAAAGCATTTCTGGGATATTTCTGTCCCCCAGGAAATATTTTGCAGAGGACATGTTACCTACAGTACAATGTCATATTACATATTATCAATGCAACCACGTTCTCCTAAAAAGAGCAGTCCTGCTCCTTGTGCCTCCAACTGTAAGTTTCCCTTCTGCCCACCCCGTGTCTGATGTCGAGTGCTTGTGGCTCCTGGATGAGCAAGCTCAGATCACAGTTCAGACAACCAGGGAATTGTTTTTCATCCGATCAGCAAGGCAAAGTGTCTCACCTTGCAGCCTCAAGTCCTCTAGGTCTGCTGCAGAAGGATGACGGGAGTATGTTGTCACTGTGGGAGGGGAGAGGTGGCAGCCTGTGGTCAGAGAGGATTTGGTCTGATGTACAACGTTGGCCTCAGAGGTTCAACTCCATATCTGTGTCTCAGCCAGGGGCTGAGGGCAGTGATTTGTGAGGACCCTGTTTTGCAAGTCCCCTTCTCACGGCAGGGAAAAACCTGTGAAACCCAACCCTACCTACTCATTTGGGAGAAGAGAGGAGGGAAAGATAAAGGTAATGAATGGTGGGTGCAGACCCAAGCTCTGGAGGTGCTTGTCCTTGGTCTAAAATGCAGAACAACTAAGGTCCTTTGCATAGACCTCTGGGAGGAGGGCGAGTCAATGGGATCCAGATACACGTCAACAGGCAGAAAGCCTATGATAGGAATTTGCGATTTTGAGGTGCTGGATCCCTCCTAAAAACACTGACTTCTGGGAAGATAAGATTGCTCAGCAAATTCTGGCCCTAGGGAAATTTCATAGAAGAAGCACCACGGGCAAAGCAGCAGAAAAATTCAAAGGCAGAAGGTGCTTACTGCTTTATAGTGAAGCCAAACAGGAAAGAGGGGGAGAAACTGAGAAGGAATAAGTAGCTTTATTTGAAGTCTTTCATCCAAATAGCTTTTTAAAATATATAATTTAGATCTTTTTTCATTTTTTTTTGCATTATATCTCCTTTGGTTTTATTTAATACTTTAAATTTTTTCCCCATCTCAGTTTTATTCTAGTATCTATTTTGCTAGTAGAAAAGAGGGAGAGACATTCAGTCCAGGATTATTTTTCTTGGTTTAGGTAGAGTAGGCTAATTGTATCCCTGGGATTATTGTAGTAACTTTTTCAAACTTAATCTAGGAATATTTTTCCCCTGGACATGTATATATGACAAGCATAGGTGGCTGATTTTCACATTAGTAAGAATTTCCTACTAAAGTATCCCCCCCCATCATGTTAACATTTTGTTAATTTCTTGAATCAATTGGCTGTTTTATAGAATTTGTAGAGATTATAATTAAGCATATAATAAAGACAAATACTTTCAACTTCATCTCACTGGAAAGCTTGGCACCTTTCCTTTCCTTGCTGTCATTAAACAGCCAATGAATTACAAAGCCAAAATTACGCCTCAGCCTCTCACTTCAGCAATTAAAAAATCCTGAGTGAAATTATCCATGTAAGATTAGAACCTCATGTCTTAAGAAATACAATTATTCTCTGCTGTCTAATCTTGCTTCAATATTTTAGTTAACATTTGGCCAGTACTTTTATCTTTCCTGGGAAAGCCTATTTATATCAATATTTATATCAATATTTTGATATAAATTTATTGATATTTTAAGGAGTATCAGAATATCTTTGTGTAGACTTCTACTGCACATTCAAAGACATAGCATAAGGAATGATAAGTTTTTCTGTTTGAAAATTTTGGTGAAATAAAAACTGTAAAATTTCTGTTGAAATGCTAAGTTTTCACTGAAAGTCTTCCTCTGTTCCCCTCTCAAAACCAAACCAAACGAATAATTTTCTCTTACAGTTTTATGTTTAAAGAAATCAACATTTATTAAGGAAACCAGAAACTAAAATTCATTCTTTTAAAACACAATTTTGCACTCAAGACTTTTTTCAAGTGAATTGTTTGACCTGTTCTACAAAAGCAGTTTACCTCATCACAGTGAAAACCCTTCTAGGCTGAATGAAATTCCATTGCATCTAGAAACGGCCACATATTTCCCTCCATTGAAGATAACAGCATCAAAAACAATCTGGTGATATCAATTTTTGTTTGGTCAGTAACCATTAGTCATTTCAGAAATATGATTGGATTAGTCAGATAAAATCAACACTTCCAGTTCTTCACTTGTGTGAGAATGAGCAATAACAGGTCATAACCTCTTGCCTTAACTTGGTCAACTGAATGCAGCCAAAGCAAGAGAGACCCAGAAATTCACATCATCGGTTGTTCTTTTCAGTGGCTTGTATACAATGAATTGGTGACTTTGGTGGAGTTGCTGAGACATCACGGAACCGGTAAGTTTTTATCAACTTAGAAGTAAATTAAAAGAAGATTTTCCCCCTACTGACTTAGCAATAAGAGGCAAAAAACATCATTGAAATAACCTTAGGATAGCCTGCCAGTAATATTGATGTGGAATTCTGTATTTATGGAGGTGTAATATGTAGACATTATTGAAGACTAGGAAGATTTTGAACCGCTGGCATAGATCATGTCAGAATTTCCAAACTGCAACAAAATAATGATGCTTGTTGAAGATATCTGAAAGTGGTCATCAGCAAAGCCAAGATAGCATCAGAGCCATGATCTCAACTTTTCCATTTTACTTTATTTCTCAGAGGAACGGCAGCAACATTAAATAAGTTAGTGGAGTTGCCCCAGTGATGGATTTGCCACACAGAGCACCATAACTAAATGAGTTGTCACTTACTAACCCAGCTTATATCTCAGTTTTAGGAAGACAGGCATAAGAATGTGCATTCACTCCCCTCTCTCTCAATTTAAACCATGGAGATAAATTTTAAAGAGCTGTTAAAAATCTATTGTTTTCATACTGCACACTTTCTATTACTGTAATTTGTAATCAGTAAAAAATAATAAAAAAAAAATCTCTTCTCCTCAGGTTGATGCAAAGCTGTTCCTTGCAATTCAGGGAGATATGATTAGTTTATTTGTTTACAGATGTACAACCAGTTAATTAAGATTTATCTTATCTCCATTTTAATAACAGCTGCGGTTCTACAGTCTGTGTTTGTGATTAAGTGTGAACGTTCAGCAATCCTAAAATCAGCTAACAATTGGAATGGATGTCTTTGGGCTGGGCTGCTGATTTGAAATATCTTGAAAATGAGTTGCAACATAATTACCTTCAAAAGCTTTGCCTTGGCATACGCTTGTGCAGTGTTATAAAGAGAGTGTTAAAATCTATCTAATTAGAAGGAGAGCTCATATTTTCTAGAAAAAAATTTCCTGCCAAGTTAGAATTCTTAAAATTTTCTTTTTCAGAAAAATGCTTATTTTGATTATGTTTTCTATTTTTAATAGAGAAGATTCAAAGATATACTTATTTTTAAATGGAAAAAATAGCAAAATTTAAAAGTGAAATTTCACATTTCAGATTACAACACATTTAGTTTCCAGAAATCCAAAATAGGATGTTGGAGACATGGGCTTGAAAAGTCCCCTTCCTTCTTGTAAGACTAGTCTTGTGCTATTAATTATGAAGAAATAATCTGTTAGCACCTTGTTAATCAGCTAATGGAATAGTACATCAAAGAACAATTCCCTATTGCCACCTCTCCTTGTAGAGAGTTTGAGACCCTTTTGTCTTTTTACAGCCTTATTCTCTAGGTATTTTCGGAAAGCATGAAGATAACCAGAAGGGAAATCTGTGTATGAAATGTTCCTTTTGTATGAAAAGTCCAGATTCTCCTGTCTGTAGCACTCTCTGGACAGTACCACTTGGACACTCAATTCAAAAGAGTAAGGATCCTGAGAACGTGTCAGCAAACTCTTTGAAAATGACTGGAAAAACGTCCTACCACATTAGAAGAAATTGGGTTAAGGTTTGCTTTCAGGTAACTTGTCCATTCCATGAAGGGTGGGTGTCACTCCCCTCCTCTTGGTTATACAGCCTCATTCCTCCCTCTCACTGACTTTGGTCCTTGAGTCTCCTTCCTGTGAGCTCTTCCAGCTCACTAAGCCTGCAGAAACTACTATCTGATCTTTCCCTCTTGGCCTACAGCATAGTTTGTGCTGGGTTAGTGAAGTGAATTGGCAAAAAGGGGTGGCTCAAAGTACATCAGAGCCAGCCCAAGATAAGAGTAGGTCAACACCAAGGTGTTGACAATGAGTTGTTAGGTTGGCTCACCCCATCTCATGGGACTGCACCCTAAAACCTGCTCCTTTGAATTGTTGCCCTCAAGTCTTTTCCATGCTCTTTTGCAATGCTGATATCAGGGTATGGAAAATTTCTTCTGTATGGTCCTTGGCAGTGTCATAAACCCATGTACTAAACCACCAGAAAAAGCCATCAGGAAATGTCATGCATAGTTTCAGTGGTAAAGCACTAAAATGCCAGAGGATAAAATCAAGATTTTACAAGAACTGAAGAGAATAGTGGAGTTAAAATGTATTTGTCACTCTCTAGGCATGTCACATTGTATTTTAAAACCAGAGAAATCATCTGACAGCACCTGGGACTTTAGCAAATCATATCTTACCTGTACTGGAGGAAAACTGGAGAAGAGGAGCATTGTTAAATTGCGTTAAGGGGAAGCTGTCATTAACGAACTCCTTTGGATCCTCCTGGGCAACTGAGAAGATAACACCCTCACAGGGGAAATGGAAAAGTGGAGTGAGCATTGGCACGTTGGCTGCTGAAATTCACAACTTAATCTGTCTTTGTATTTGGTTAAACTGAAACGGTAGGTTGCAAACTGTGGTGTCTGCTGAGTGGATGCCTGTGTGGTTCTGTGTCTTTGTTGGAGATGGTATTTGCTGCTGGCAGGCAAGGTGGGCAGCCAAGGGGATCGTCTCCACAGCTGGTGAGGCAGGATTTGGCAGAACTTGTCTGCTGAAGCCCTAAACAAAAGATGACCCTCTAGACAATCAGTGTTATGTAGTTTTGAAAGATTTATTTATCATTTTAATGGAAAAAACGTAGGGCAGGAGGTCAAGATAACTTGCATGAAAGCTGTTTACAGCTTTTTCTTCAGTAGGCTTCGACTTCATTAATTCAAGGTGTTTACTCAATATTTTTCCATAAAGCATGTACCCCCCTAACCGAATATGCACAAACTGCTTCAGGCAAGAAGCTTACAGTAGATCAAGGCATGGCAGTGTAAGAGGTCATCCTTCAACCAAAGATGGTTTTAAAGTAAGCTATTTACATTTTTCACGATGGTCTATGAATCAGCATCTGGTTATTTACTGCATCTCAGCTGAGGGTCAGCTTCTACAACTGCATTGACTGATTGACCATATGTTTAAACATAACTGATTTGAAGATTAAATGGATTTAAATGTTAGGTAAACATGTGGAAATATCTTGTGTGGACACTTGAAAATTAATTTATGCTCTATTTGCATTTGAAGTTAATTTTAGGCCATCAGTATGAAGTGAAACTGGTTCAACTAAAAAGGTTTAAAATAACATCTTTAGTTAAACCGGTGCAGGTTCAGGTTTAAACCAGGTCTTAGATGAAAGGCACACCAGCAAGGTATTGTACTTACAGAAAAAAATATTATGGTGATTGTTTTATTATTCATCTTTAGCACAAACCTACTCTTACAGTGATAAATGCAACAAATAACCCTTTCTCCCATCTAGGTCCCCCACTATAAAAAAGAAGCAAGCAGATTTAGTGTTTCACTGGCAATAAGTCAAATGTTGCTTAAGACATAAGTCAGTGCCATTTGACACAACTGATAGTTTCCACTTGAGTAAAATTCATAAATGTTACCAGCATGAGATCTGAACGGATTTTTAATCTCTGGAGTCATTGGCAGGGCAGTCTGGGGAAAACTAGGGTTATTTTGATAGACTTATATTCGGCTGATGAATAAGAAGGACCTTTTTGAATTCCCTGCCTGAAAGCTAGCCTGATATTTATCCATCTATCACGGTCTGTTTTTCCTGTGCATTCCTGTTTCATTCAATTGTGAGTTGCTCTGTCTTTTTTTAAAAGGGCTTGTGTGTATGTGTGAGTAGCCACATTTAATATTGTAGTTCTCTCCTTTCTGAGATGGAGATTGTAATTGGTTATTGATGGCCTATTTGTATGCTAATGTTGCTCAATAAAAAAAGCTAAAGCATAATTAACACTCCTGCTTCACCAAAAAAGAAAGGGAAAAAGGAAAGCTTGGAAAGGTCAATGGATTTCATATAATAAATTACTAAATAATGGAAGACATAGGATCCTACATCCTAGAATGTAATGCTTTCACTATTTATTAGCTATTATTTATTACAAATGCTGACTATACTTACTTTTCAGTAACTGTTTTCTCTATATGATGTATTTAGACATTATGACTCTGTGGTTGGTGGTATAATCTACTGCAGCCTGCCAAATTTCAGATGTAGTGGCTTTCAAGAGAACAGCATCTCTGTTTATTCTCCTATATTTCATTAACCCACAATTCAGTAAAACTGCTGGTGAAGCTGGCCAGCTCTTGGTGCGGAGGCACGAGTCAGAAAACCTAGCGTCAGATCTCGCAAACACTTATTCACGGAGTGATAAGCTGCAGCCCCGAAGGCAACACATGCAACACATTTACTGCTGGAGTCAGTAAGCGTTGGCAGAACAGGCTCCTTGCATACTTAGAAAGCAAGGAAAATTTGAAGCCCAAACCCTTGTTCATGCAAGTGATATAGTTGGCTTTGGTGGATTTTTTGGGTTGTGCCGTTAGACACAGCATGAGAGAGAAATATTTGGGTGCATGGGCCAGTGTGGAGCTGAAGCTGGTCGGACAAGTGACTGTGCCCTGTTTTTATGCTGCCTTGGCTGTGAGACGAAGTAAATTGAGCTGCCTTACCTGAGATGAATTAATGTGTATAGCCTCGTGACTGGGGTTGTGTGGACCAAGTGTGATGTATAGGTGGTTATCCCTGCACGGGCAGGAGGGCAGTCACAGTTAACTTGCTAAACAGCCACAACGTGATTGCGTTCAGTCATATGACTGAACCTTCAGATGCTGTTTGGGTTTTAATGTTAAAATGACACCAAACTTCTAGTTGGAAGAGAAAAAAAATGCAAATTATGACCAGAATGGTTATACATAACTTTAAACCCAATGTCTTGTAATGGAGGTGACAATGCCATAACACCACCACCCGCGGCTTCCTATTAGCATAAAACACATTTTCGGAATTAACACTCACAAGTTAGTGAATCTTAAAACTACGTCTTCAATGCAATTTCTTTCTGTTTTATTTTATTTGTAGATGACAGAGCACAGGAAACAGGGCCTCCTCGACTGTGTAACTTTGCCTCTTTGGGCATATTACAAGTTACAGTTCTTGCATCTACTATTCTTCATGTTGCTCATGGAAAGCAGTTGTTGCATATTGATGGACTAGTTGTATGGTTTAAAACCAAATAAAAGACTGTTCCAGGAAAAATATTTCCTTCCCTAAGAAAATTAAGGATAACAGTAAAAAAATTAGAACATATGTTTATATATTAAAAAACTAGCAAATCCAAACTCTGTACGCTCAAAAGACCAGCAAAGTTAAAGATTTGTTTAAATTTGTTTTCCCTTTTTACTAGACCTCAGTCACAGAAATCATATTGTGCTATGCTTCAGAGTCATTGCTGGGTGATAACTACATGTGGAAATTCTATTTATATGCTACATTCTCTGCTAGTGTTAATCCAAATACTTCTTTTGTAGTTAATGGAGCTATTTAGTAAGCACAGGTGAGGATTTGTTCTACACCATGTGACTTTTGTTTCTGGTAAAATATATGTGATGAAGTTTGTTTGTTACTGTACATAATTATCCTCAGTTAGTGCAACTTCATACTGTTTCTTCTTGCCATTCTCTGATGAAAGGTAAATGATCAGGTTAGGATTTTAGTCTAGGCATAAGGAACAGCTTATGTTGAGTCAAGGAACACTTGCATGAAATAATTGACTTTGTTTATATCCATCTGCAATTTATCTGCAACAACAACATTGAAAGGTGACATTTATCTTACGAGTTTCTCATTCATTTCTGTACTCTGATCTCATCGTTCATGCAGCTCAAGTGCATGATACATGTAGATGAATATTTATTATAGATGATGAAGTGTCCTTTTGGCAGTGTAATATACTTCACTATAAAAATAAACAGATTGTACACGAGGCTGTCTGATTTGAGTGTTGGCATAGATAGTACCTCACTCTTATCTAGTGCTTTTCATCAGCAGATCTCAACACCGTTTACTGAAGAGGGCAGCACCATTGTCCTTCCTTGGTAATTCCGCATCCTTTACTGGATTATGCAGGGCTTGAAGATCCCGAGACCTCAAAAGTCCCTCTGACAATGCCCAGAGTATTCTTATTCAAAGTTATGTTTTAAAGTATTGGAAACCCTCTGATCCTGTAGACACTGAAGAAGATATTCCCAGGGGTAAATACAAGTTTCTACTGAGATTGTGTCTGGTTCTTCAATAAATATTGTAATCTCAATAGTCTAAATTAAATTTCTCTTAAGACCATTTGTGCAATCTACTCTTTTATTCGAAGTCATGTCTGGGATGTTAGTGGAGAGAATTTGTTAAGTTTAGTCTTTAGTTTAACTCTGCTGTAGCCCATGACTGGAAAAGAAGGCCAAGACTCCCAAACTCACACCACATCCAAGACAATGAGAGTTTACAGAATTACAAAATTTTGCTAGAAAAAAAGAATTAAAAATGCAGCCAGACTTCACCCTAACGGAGAGGAGAAAACAGAAATTTAGTTTTAAAGATGTGTGCTTGTGGCTAGCTAGCTAAAAAAGATTGCTGAGAGATTTGTATGTGATTTATGCTCCTTTGTCCTTGTTGTTTACCGAGGACCACATATTATCTGGAACATCTACTCTGTGAATAATATACTGCAAAAATATAACCTGCTGATGGGAAATTGGTGCTCAGAAAGCCTGAGAATCAACCCACCTATTCAGATGTCTAATGTGAGTACCTGGCTTTAAAATGCAGTGCTATTAATGCTAAGCCTGTTCATTTTCTGAAACAAATTGGTGCAGAAGGTGCATGGTGACTTGCCGTTTACCACCATCTGTCATGAAGGGCCTTTTCTGATGTCTGGAAATGGGATGTGTGGGCAAGAAAGGAAAAAAAGTAAAATGCTGGATGGGACTTACAGGATGTCTGTGTCCTTGCTTGCTGGTGTTGGCTGCTGAGAAGGTGGTGGAGCTGAGGTTACCCTTGTGGAGTGAACTTGACAAAACAGGTGAGGGTTTCCATGCAAGGGGAGAACCGGCTCTGGGAAACTGTACCGTGGCAGTCATGTTTGCTGCTGAAAGAGAAAAAAAAACTATATTCGGAGCCATTGGATGTGTTTTGACTTTTAGACAGTGGAGGATGAGCAATGAAGACTTCATCAATACCTCATTTAAAATCTGAGCTGTTGGCTCTCAGTGGGTCAGTGACACATCACAAATCTTAAAAAAAAAAGTTGGTTTTGGTTCTGGTAGATGCAGTCCAGCTGGAGTCTTTTACTACCGTGACAGGTTTTTGTTCATTCTGGTAATCTTAATGGCATGGATGCCACAAGTCAAGGATCAGTCAGGTGAGGAAATTGTAGAGAAAAGGAGGAATTACAAATAATCCAGCTCTATTTGAGCTGGATCAAATAATCTTTCAGTATAAGATACTGCACACTACATCTTTAAGTGTGTCCCTTTAAACCTCTCTGAATTTTCAGTAGAGATGCTACATTTTCTCAAGCAGCTGAACTGCCTGATGCCCAGGAATTACAGCATGATTAGATGATGCGATGCCCTGTCCCCCTTCGCCCAGAGGACAGAGTTAACCTTTCAGTTTGTCCATGCCTGAGCTTTAACAAAAACATTCATGAAGTTAATGCGTTTGAATAGATTGTATCCAGTGAGTACTAAGCAGCCTGTATTAGTGGTGTGCATGAAATGTCACACTGGACATGAACCTCTCTCGAGCTCCAGGATCGACATAGACATGTACTTCTCAGCTCAGCATCTTCTCAAGCTTAAAAATCCCAGCCGCCTCCTATGTTTTCATTTCTGCAGTGCTGTTTACAGTGACGTACAAAATGATGCCCTGTTGGCCCAATTACATCTGGTATGAAATCAAACTACAATATCTTCATCATTTATAGCCAATTTAGCTCTAAAAAATGAATCTAAACCAACACAATGAAATGAAAAATGCTACTAATTTAAGTGATTGTATTAGTGCAGATTACAGCCTTTAGGTGCTAACATATTTGTTTTTACAGTGGACTCCTGGTTTTAGTAGTTGCTGGAAGACTCACATCTGAGGATAGCTGACACACAAACATTTAATTATGTAATAAATTATGTATAGTATATCTCTGAGCATGGTTTGGTTTGGTTTTTTTTTTTCAATTCTGTCCTACTCATCGTCAAGTGATTTGATGACATGAAGAAATGAAATATCTCCGGAATTTTGATTTGGGTTATCACTACTGCTAGTACTCTCTGTTTAAAGTGTCAGCTCTTCAGGGACAGATTTTCTCTCTCTACTATGCCAAACACAATGAGGTCCTTGACCTGGAAAGGGAGACCTTTGGGAAGCTACACCAATACAAATAAGTGTTAGTAATAACATAATGACATTCCAGGGTGCAGAATGTGGTGCGAGGTCCCATTTTACCAACAAGGACCCCTGCGAGAGGGCTCTGGGCAGACTTGTGCACCGACGCAAGTGGCACTGTGGCTCGTCTCATCATAGCCAGCCTGCTCAGAAAGAGAAGCTGTCTCCTATGCATGACATTTTTTTCTCACATGGTCAGTTTCCTGAAGAGGTAGGAATGAATGGGTGAACGTCCGTTTCTATTTTGCTTTCCTGTATTTCTTTTTAATTCCAGTGCTTGTCAACTGAAAAGATGGAAGTCATTTGCAGATGTATATATTTTTCCTTTAAGTTCCTTTATCTTTCTGGCAGTTTTGACACCACTAAAAATTACATCCCAGAGAACTCATACACATGCCTCTCACTTACTTAAGCTCTATGCTGAAATACACTGACCTGCCTCCTGTTCTCCTTCTTCAGTAGATGAAAATAGTGATTTCAAAGGCTGAGGTCTTAACTGGTACTATTAAGCAAACTTTCCTCAATGGCAGCAAAGAAACTGAATCTAATAGAGATACAAACAGTGCTCTTTCTTTGCTGCACACTGAAACATTATGCAATGACTATCACTGCTGTATGTTTACGTTTCCCATGATTTCCAGAGTTTTGTCTCAAATGATGCTGTGTTATGCTATCAAATTCAATTTTATTATTATTATTATAATTTTTTTTTTTTTTTACATTGAGGTCTATATAGCACATTCTAGAAAAGAAAAAAAGAAGTGAGAGATGAAAATAGCAGAAGTTGCACTGACCATTGCATTTCTAATCTGTGTAACCATAAGATGCCTGGAAAAATCTGCCACTTCCTTCAGGAGAAAGAACTGGAAAAGGGCTCAGAGAAGGTACTTTCTGATTTCCAGTTGTAATGTATAGCCCTCAAACTCTCAAAGTCAATATCTCATTTGAAAGCCTAGTCACATTTGAAATCAGGGTGGTATTTGATCAGACTCGCCGAGGAACACTACCGTGGCATGATGCACAGTTTCCAAACCCATCAGAGAGGGAAAGTGTCTGGAAGAACCATGGCTTGAAAATCAAGCTGTGATATGGGCAAAAATGCAAGAGTTTAAGCTGTGGTCACTGTTCTGATTTTGGACACACACATATACAACCCTGCGCAGGTGTATGTCATGGAATGAGGTATTTGGAGGGCTTCAGGCACTTGTATCGTCTGCTGTCCCCTGTTTCTCTGCTGCGGCACTGGGAGCTTTGGTGTTCATACAAGAGTGCTGCAACTTATCTCTGGGTTTCTCCTCTCTTGTGACAGATGTGGAGTTTTCCTCTTCTCTTTCTATCCCCAGAAAGCAATGAAAGGTAGGTGTGGAGAAATCAATCTCTTGTAGCAAAGATCGGCTCCATCTGTTCCTGCACTCAGCTAGCAGAAGGGGAAATTCCATCAACGTCGATAATGCTTTGCCTAGATTTCAGTGGAACTGTACAAGGAATAAGCACTGCTCACTGTATGTGTTAGTAAAGATTTATCATGTTTGTCTTGAAAGTGTCAAGTAGCAGAAAGGCTTGAGAAGAGAAAATGAGGGGAAGCACATGTGTTGGCTGACCAGCTCCTGCAAAAGCATGGAGAAAGTGAGGGTGCTGGGAAGGGCTGTGCTGTCATGGGACTGGGAGTGAGGAGATGTGGTTCTCCTCCAAGGTCTCCCAGTGATCCTGGTTACCTTCTCATCTCTAATCTCTCATCTAGCTAGATGGTCAGTTTTCTGTGGTCTTGTAATATGTATGTACAGGACTGAGCAGAGATAGCCTGGAGCATGGCACGGCAGTACCATCATAATGAAGACATGAAGACCAGAAGTGCTGAAGCAGGCCAGTTCTGAAAAATATGTGATAATTTTTAGTCTGGAAATTTCTGAAATAAAAATCTCCAGGCTGCAGGGCTACTCTGGAAAGGTATACCCATATGCTCACCTTGCTCTCTCTTTTTCCTTCTACCTGTTCTTAGCCCCCACCAGGAACAGGATCCAGGACTAGGTGGACTTTTGGTCTGACCTAGTGTGGATGCGCTTACGTTCTTGTGTTTTGTTATGCTACCTTCCTCTATTTTCAAAATGTACTGGAGAGGAGGAGGTACTTTAAACTCCAGTCATTCTTCATAGGTTACAGAATGAGACCCAGGGGAGGGTCAGAGGCTTAACAAGTAGAGATCATCTTAACACAGACAATGAAGTCAGCAATATTCCTTACAAGATTGACTTATTAGCTGCATAAACCTTATTAACTTTCAACTAAATGGCTTTATATCTAATTTACTATCTGATAAAGGGATAGCCTGAAAACCAATACTCTTTTGTAGTTATTCAGTATGCTGCTTATGATTCCCTGCTTTTATTTATACTGTAGTTTATCATTCAAGTTGGTTGGTTGTCATAGACAAAAACGGGAAGATCATGTTCTTACTTCAGCTTTGCTGTATTTCAAAAAGAAAGCAGGTGATGATGTATTCTTCATTACTGAGTTGATTGAGAAGAAGGGCAATTAGGCAACAAATGCACTGGCAGAGGGGAGCCTTATGGAAACAGGCCCTATCCTGAGTTAGTGTGATGTCATCCTGATAGTGTAATTGAGATTTTTGGGTGTAAAAGAGAAGAGTCTGTTCCACAGAGAGGGACTTTGTTTTCTGACATTACAGTCTTTCTTCTGAGGTCAGTGCAGGATCTATATATATGCTTCCTTTTGAGCATGGACCAAGTTCCACACTCAAGCCTGAAGCTCCTGCCCTCCTACAGTGCAGACCCTGGGAGCCTGGCCTGCAGGGGGAATAGCTGGGGTGGTGCTGGCTCAGCTGAGGTACCACCACGCACCGTAGAGTGCCGTCCTGTGATATCAGACAACTGGCGTCATGTGGGGAAGGGGGCTGAGTTTCTTTCTTCAACTGCTCCATGCGTGCAGCCAATGATTTGGGGTTTTGTAGGCAACTAATTACTGATGTCCTTTAGCTGGCAATATTAATGGAGAGTGTACGTCAAGGAACACATTGTACATTAGCTTGGTCACTAGTTCACACTCCCTTGCCTGAGGTTTCTGTCTGAAAAGGTCAGGTTTCCTCACGTCATGTCCAATATCTTACTCACCTGGGGCACTCACAGACAAGTGCACGTATGTCACTGTACATCCCAAAGTCCCTTATCCCGCTGCCTGCTGCCAGACATCTCTACACCTTCCCACCTTAGTGAGAGTCGGCAGAAGTATATGAGTGCTCATATCTTGCCATTTTTCTGCAAGGCTTGGCATTTTGGCTTAGAACAGCTCCCACCAAGGCTGCTATGTTTTGCATGAAAACAGGTGCGTTTTCCAGTGGTTTTACTCTGTGAGCAGCAAATTCGATCAGAAGGGAGGAGAAGACAGTTGGAGGTTTGTTATTTCTCGCATTGCCATAAGAGGATTCCTCAGAACTCATTTTGGAGATTAAACTTCCTGGAAAAGGAGTGTCCCTTACATGTCTATATGTGGATGGTATGAGGAGGCACTTACATGACTTCAGTTCTTCCATTATATGTCTTTCAAATTACTGG
Source organism: Gymnogyps californianus (assembly GCF_018139145.2). Lineage (NCBI taxonomy): Eukaryota > Metazoa > Chordata > Aves > Accipitriformes > Cathartidae > Gymnogyps > Gymnogyps californianus. Next base: position 11,082,279 of record NC_059472.1, read on the forward strand.
CTTTGTAATCTTATTATCTGTAGGTCCTGTGTTATTTTATTTCCTTATGAAAAGGGAACATAAAGAGAAAGGTGCTAATACCTCATGACCTAATTTAGCTGGAGCCATGCTCTTCTTCAGCATCACAATGGCTACATCAGTGGAGAATTCCCAGGCCTAGTGATTTGTAACTCCTATGTTTAGATTCCCAGTCATACCTATGTATATTGCACACAACCAGTCCCACACCAGCTTTCACAGCAGTCTGGGTGGAATTACTGTCTATTCTGCTCAAGTCTTTTATCCTTGGAGCGAAGGAAAAGCCAGAAAACACTGAACCTCCCATCATTTTGGGTTGTTGTTGATTCACCTTTCTGACAGTGGCAGGTTGTACACACCTCTATTACCTTCTCTTTTTTCCAAAATGAAAAATATCTGGCTTTTGACATTCCTGATCAGGTTTAGGAGTGAGCTAGATGCCAAGTTTCGCTCTTCTTGGTATTGTGCAACAATCCTACAGAGCCCTCAAGCAGAACATTAAAAGACTACACAACTTTAAGCTGAAAACTAGAGGTGTTTGTACAATGAGGCAGCAATTTTGAAGATTATGCCCTTGAACTTCAGTGTTTCTTTGTGGATGGGTGTCATGATTTAACCCCAGCCAGCAACTAAACACCACCCAGCCGCTCACTCACTCCCCTCACAGTGGGATGGGGGAGAGAATCGGAAGAGTAAAAGTGAGAAAACTCATGGGTTGAGATAAAGACAGTTTAATAGGTAAAGCAAAAGCCGCGCACGCAGGCAAAGAAAAACAAGGAATTCATTCACCACTTCCCATCGGCAGGCAGGTGTTCAGCCTTCTCCAGGAAAGCAGGGCTCCATCATGCGTAATGGTTACTTAGGAAGACAAACGCCATCACTCTGAACATCACCCCCTTCCTTCTTCTTCCCCCAGCTTTATGAGCTGAGCATGATGTCCTATGGTAGAGAATATCCCTTTGGTCAGTTGGGGTCAGCTGTCCCGCCTGTGTCCCCTCCCAACTTCTTGTGCACCCCCAGCCTCCTCGCTGGTGGGGTGGGGTGAGGAGCACAAAAGGCCTTGACTCTGTGTAAGCACTGCTCAGCAATAACGAAAACATCCCTGTATTATCAACACTGTTTCCAGCCCAAATCCAAAACATAGCTCCATACAAGCTACTATGGAGAAAATTAACTCTATCCCAGCCAAAACCAGCACAATGGGTCAGAAAGTTTTCATGTCCTTTTCCCCCAGTACTGCAAGCCAGCTGGGTGCGAGCCAGATCCTGTCTAGAAGCTGTACATTGCAGTATTAGCCTGGGCCAATAATTCCTGTCTAGTGACAAGGCATTTTGACTCGGGTTTAGTGCCACATTAATGCAACTGGACTTAAACATGTCTGTTTTCATGGAACATGCATAAGAGCAGAAGCAACATGGTGGGCATCTGCCCTGAGAGCCTGTGTCTTCTTCATGTTCATCTGAGGGTGTTGCCCTGCATTGATTTTGCTTGCACTTTCTGACTGGTAGAGAGAATTGTGCCCAAATAACCTGAATTGAAGGATTCTGGCAGCTGGACTGTCCTTTCTCATAATCAGATAAACAGAATGGTCTTGTCTTCGCATTTCTGCTCTGTTGATAGCTCAGACTCCAGAGTATCTAAAAATATACAGGCTTTAAAGTATCTGAAGATACAGGTTGCATGAATTTGTTCCCAAGCTCTCATGACTACGTCTTCCTCAAAATAAGTCTTCCTTTTGGGGGCTTTTCCTTCAATACTCCATCCAAAGAAGAAACCATAATCACTCTTTTTTCCTCCTCCACAGCCGTGCTTTTAGTATGTTGATGGAAAATGTGTTGGAATTTTGGCTTATATTCTAGTTAGAAATAGATAAATCTGTTTATACCAGGCAGTGATTCGACTGGAAGACTCCTTACCACACCCCAAAGAAATTAAATGTGTAGTTATAAATATTCTCTTTAATCATGGAAAAGAGCCTTGTATCCAAATTTATGCAGACTCCCTTAAAGACATGGCCAGGTTCTCCTTTCATCATCAACAGATTTGCTTTGTGTTTCTCAGTTAGCTTCCTTTAAGTTGCACCACTGGTTTATGCTAGAGTTACGGAGAGATCTTGCTCCCAGGCAGCTGAGGAAATGCCTCCCATTTCCTCATTTTTTGTGTATTTTGTTATTTCTCGTATGAACTGCTATCATAAATATTTAGATGGAAATGGCTAATAGGAAAATTGTATGGTTTCTAAGTTCAATGAGCCATTAAATAGGTTCTAATAATCTCAATAAAACTTTGGAATATTTAATAATGAGAAGCAGACATATAGGTTACTTGATTGCTACCAGACTCTCAGTAAATATTGTCAGTGGCTCATACACTGTGGGTTCCTCAAACACCCTCAAAGAAGAGCCTCTGGGGATGGAGGAGGGAATCAACCAAATTATGTATAAACAAAGTGCTATTCAAGAGAACACAGCTCGTTTTTTGGAAAATGCTGTTCACCACATGCTTTTTATCATCACTGCGGAAGGTTTAGAGGTTTTCCAATAAGTAATTAGAGACCTAATCAGACTTTGCATTTATAATAATTTACACTTGTATTGCATGTAACAACATCATGGGTTTCAGTGGCCTTTTCTAGAATTGACACGCTCACAAATTGGAAATTTGAGATGTACAGAGTCACCTTCTCCAAGGCAAAGCACCCTCCCCTCTAAAAGACCGGGGAAGATGTTAGTTTATTCAGATTACATCAGGGCACAGAGCCAGGTGGGAAACTTTGATTAGCGACATCTCCCTCTAGAGCCCTTCTCTTCTTTGACTATATAGTGAATTTAGGAATTGCTTAATTAGGTGATTGAAAATTAGGTAAAGTTAGGGTCCTAATGTACATTGCAGGTCTCCCTATCTACTCTATGCAGTGCAAAACAATGAAATATTTATCGGGCCAGGTGAAGCTAGGCAGAGGCCTGAGATGTGTTTCTGCAAAAATTTCCCTGAATAAATGTGAACATGTTCCATACCTTGGTCTGTGAGATACGAGCTAAACTCGCCAAAAAGTTTTTGTAACAGGCAGTCTGCTTACGTCCTCGTTGGATGTTGGATCTTGTGGCCTCTGAAAGGTGGCAGCAAAATGCCTCCGACTACAGAAACCCCTGTGCTGGTTGCATGTTCTCTAGAGGTCCCTTTCTGCAAGGCAGGACCACGTCTGTCCATCTTTACAGCCATTTACGATATTTGATGAGATAGATCAGAGCTTCAGGTGATACAGCTGCAGGAAGCAATAAACTAATTATACATTCTCCTACCTTGTGTTAACTAGATAAGAGGTGCTCACGTGAGCTGCATGGTGCAGCTTTTATGTTTGCACTGGAGGAAGTGAGAGGGCGGGGAAAAGCGAGATGCTTTATCTGCCCTACACCTTCCTTGTCCTTATCTCCTTGTGAAAATGATAGATGAAGTTACTACGCCTGTAATCCCTACTGAGTGAACAGAAAAAAGAATGAACGCTGTTTCCAAAACATTTGCAGCAGGGTTGCATAATCTTCCTGCGATTTGCAAGAGATCTCACAGGCTCCACCTGGCCAAGTGTTTGTGCAGCTGTAGTTCTTCTTGGAGCTCTGGCCGTGCCCACGTGGATTTTCTCTGACTTAGCAGGTGGCACCTGCCGTTAAGCAACATTGCTGCTATGTTGTTTGACTTACTGCATATGGATGTACCACGTTGTGTAGGGTGGGACAGTTATCCCTCTGAAGACATTCATTTTTTGGGTTTGTGCGTCCTGTTAGCATTAAGCAGCTGGTGAGCTAGGTCTCCTGTCTCTCAGACCACTATTTGTTTAATTATCTCTTGGTGTTTTCTGTATCTGATGAATCTGTCCCCTATCCATTTTAAACTTATATTACATTAGCTATTCATTGTGGGAACTGATTCTTGGTTGTGCCTTAAATAGCTTAAGAGGACTCTGGGGCACAAAACCTATAGATGTTACCTTTATAATAACTAAGATTGCATTTCATGGCATGTGTACACATGTGAAATTGGGCACCTCTTGCGTATTTTAGAAGCATAAGCACTGCCATTATGGTCGGTGATGAACACCCAAACCTGTTGATCAGCTTCAACTAGGTAAAAAAAAGATCAAGCGTATTCTGACCTTATTTACAGTGATTTAACTCCAGTGACGTTAGTGAAAGTACACTGCTGGAGAGAACAACCAGAATTAGATTAACTAGTATGATGCATTGCCCTTTCAGACAGCTTGGGGTTCTTTACAAACAGCAAGTTCTATATCCGCACAGAGTTTATGCCACATTTAGGCCCTTGTCAAGGAATCCGATCTGTGCAGGAAGTCTTTCACACTCGCATGTAATTCCATTAACAACAGCAGGGGCCCATCCAGGCAGCAGGACCCACATGCATCCAGCTAAAGGGCGGTGGCATGTATATATGTGTATATATATATATTTATAAATAAACCCCAGGCATTAGTCACAAAAATGTTTTGTTTCCAAGTTGGAAGGAAGCTGCTTTCATATGTTGCGCTGCAGCACTTCAAGATAACTCCGAGTCTCTTATCAAGCCGATGGCACTAAGATAGTGGGGGACAGATGGAAATTATGTGCCTGGAGTTTCACCAGAGCCACTGAATCACACACTTGGTTCTTTCTAAAAATGCTCGGGATCTTTGGTACCTTGTACCATTAAAGCTGTAATCACCATTAGGATGGAGCTCACTTTTCACAGCCAACTATGAAATAGCTGGAAGGTTCCTTTTTTTTGCCTTCTTTAACGTCCACATGGCTGGAAATTCAAGCGAGGCAGAGATTGCCCTTCTATTCCCCAGTCCCATGCAAACAGCTCCTCTGTGATGGAGGCCATCAGTGGCTGTACTTTCTCATTTCTTTCAGGGTAAGACATCTGTCTTCAAGACCTGCTTTGGGGAGCCCAAGCAAAGAAAAACCTTTATTGACAGCACCAAACTTCTGTGTGCTGATTAACTGATAGGCAAATGAGGTGGGGACTGTCTTCTGTACCCTCCTTTAATTAGTTGGCAGTGAAGATTTGAGATTCTTCCACATCATGGTAAGTGGAAAAATGTAGCGGAAAGAGGAGAGTGTTTTCTGTGCCAACTTGCAAACGTGGCAGGCTCACAAAGGTCTGACTCTCTTGCAAGGCCTCTGCTACTCCAGTGGCAGTTCAGTGAAGCTGGGCTGTTAGTAGTAAGTGCAATTATTTGCAGCATGTGTATACCCATGCATGTCTCTCTAGTCCTCCCTCTGGGCTGCCAAGGTCTTTTCCTTGCAACACCTCTTGTTCTCTAGCTATAATAATAGCCTCATTGTGTAGCTTTAGCTGGCACCTTGCTCATGACTGTTAGACAGGGCACTGGTTGAAATTAGATAAAACAGGCCAGCTTTCAAAGGGTGAATGCTGAGCCTGCAATTACAAATTCAAGTCTGTGAAACCACAGATGCAGCATGGTTGGAATGGTTTCTCAGGGGTGTGCTGCAGCAGAGTGTGGCCAGGTGTGATGACTGATGTGTGGGGTAGGTAAACTTGTGCCTCTAGCTCTTCATTTGTGGTCTCAGGCTGTGATCAGACATGTTATTCCAGATAGAATTGAGCCAGGGTAAGAGGTCATTTTCCCCATCTCCTTGTCATGATCATCCTCACTGCTCTGGGTAGTCCCATCCCCTTACCTCCTGAAATAACTGCTTATGTAGTCCCTCCCTACCCTGAGCTTCCCTCCTCCCCAAATGATGCGGGTTTAAACTTAATAATGTAAACAACATTTATTTATTTATCTATTGATTGATTGATAGATTGATTTTCTGAACTGGGTGTTTTTGGAAGAGGTAGGTTAAGGCTGGGCTACACCAGTAGGTTGGTGAGATGGATTACCCCAATTTACTGTCACCAAGGGAAGACAGCCCCACTTTTGCCACTCATGTGGCCAGACACTCCTGTTGTTTCTCTTGTACTAGGCTCAGGTGCTTGTCACATCCATGCATGAACTTTTTGCTAAGTGAATGAGCTGAATCAACTCTCCAGAAGGGTTAGGTCAGCACCAGAACTGGTGGAGGAAAGGACTGGACTGTGCAGTTGGAGCAGAGAGAAAGAGAAAGGAGCACAATCATTTGCTGACAGCACGTGCCTACAGATGTGAGCAGATGAGGCAATACTGGGAGCTGTAGGGAGCAACTCTTGTATAGTTGCACTGCTAGATCTGGAGGGTTGGTAACTTCAGGACATGGGAAGAGACTGATGATGAGTTGATGTCCCCCCCACTAAGGCTGGTGGATGCTCAGCTCCTTATTAGAGGTGTTCAGTGAAATAGAGGTCTCTAAATGCAGCCTTTTGAGAAACTAGTCAGGAGTTTGTGGCTTCTCCAGGCTGCAGCCGGAAACACCATCTGCATTTTGAAGGACATGTTTGGTGAAAACTCTTGAGCATGCTTGGTTGGAGGGATGCTTCAACAGTGTCTGTTTCTGTTTGAGGGTCTGGTGGGATCCTGGTGGGAGGAGGAAACGCAGTTACTGCTGATCCCTGCCTGGGTCCTCTCCCCAAGCCAGGTCAGAGTAGCTTGGCAGGCAGCTGATACACTGAATTGCAAATATGAACTGTCCTGCAAGTGGTGATGAGCATGAAAGGGAGGAACAGTAACCATGGGATTTAACTGCAGTATTTGGATTTGTTTGCCTACCCATGCCCTGCATCTTCAGGCTCCCCAGGCCCCTGTAGGAGAGTGGAGACCTGGTCTGTGACCTGTGCAACTTGCCTCTTAGGGCAGATGTGCACCCATGTGCCACTGAGGGGCAGATAAATACCTTTGCTGTTCTAGCTCATAAGTGTGGGTAAATGAGAGCACTAAGCTCTGTTTTCCCTCGATTTTCAGCTCAGGTATGCCTTTGTAACCCAGCCTGCTCCTATTTATACAGAAAAATGCCAGCTCAGCAGTGATAAACAGTATGATTTCCCACTCTCCCTGGTGCTTAAGCTGGCCCATTTTGTTACAAGTCATTAGGCCATTAACTCACCAACTCCAAACAGGACTAAGAAGGAATGAAATGCTGTGGGGAAGATTAGGTCAGTGGCGTTTTAACTTGCTCTGTTCCTCAGGGCAAGATCCATAAGCCTCTTGGTTGTAGCCACTGACCTGTTCAAATAAACCCTGACCCTGGGCAGTTCATTGATGAAGGTGTTGTGCAATTTCACCCACTCTTTCCATCAGACTTTTCAGTCATGTCCCGTGTAGTCACACCCTTCGTAGGAGCTGAGAGCTACAGTAGCTATAAAACATGAGGAGTAATGGAGCTCATCCTTAGCTGAAATGAACACCTCAGATGGTATGTTGGAGCTTCCTGTTTTATTAGAGGCTGTTCCCTCCTCCTGTATTGTCACTGGAGAGGTTACACCATGGATTTGCAACTTCCCCAAATAATAAGGGCCTTCTGGTGGAGAGACCTGAGCTGGAGGAGCAAGAAGCCTGAGAAACTCGACATCCCGAATACTCCATCTCCCACATAACCAGGGTGTGTGCAAGCCTGGAGGATCTCCGCAGCGGGAGGTGGTGATAAGGCGGTCCTGTTTCACAGCCCAGCTGGTGTGGAGCTGTCTGTCTCTGCAGGATCCCTTCAGCCCTGTTACGAAGCAGCTGGGGTTTCACTGATCCCTGCCCGAGATCATTGCCTACGAGCCAGCCCGGTGGGGAACACGCTTGGCCCTGCCAACCCCACTGCAGGACAAAGCTGCCAATGCAGCCGTAACCCCAAACCCGACAGCCCAGAGAGGGATGTGGCTCAAGCTCATGGCTCGGCTCTGTGCCTACTGTGCTGTTTTGGGAGATGGGGGCAGTGAGAGCCCAGCAGCAGAGCAGTCCCCATCCAAAATTTTCTGCTTCCTCCATTTTCCAGCTCTTCTCTCTCCCTTGCAGACCATTGCTGAGCCAGATTTCCTAAAAAGGTCCTGACGCCCCTCTCCCAGCTGCTCTGGCCTCCCCTCGCCCTCTGCACTTGTGTGGGGGTCTGTGGCTTTGCAGGGGACCTGTGCACACAACCCCCAGCAGACAGCCCCTGAGCATGCCGGGGAAGAAGAGCCAGCTCCACCACCTCTGCCAGCTGCATGTAGCCCAGTCAGGATTTATTTTGCACCACTTTTGTAATTAAAATGTGTTAAAAAGTTAAAAAGCTCCTTGCTTTTTGTGGAAAGACTTGGCTTCTTTCGTGGGTTCACGCTGGGGGCTGTGTGTAGGAAAGCAGAGGGGAGTCTGCTCTGATCTTAAGCTTGGCTTTCACCAGCTTCTCTCCAGAGACACCCAAAATCTTGGCTAACAGGGGCTTTAAGAAGGCTTGAAGATCTGTGAAAACACTCTACAGAACAGGGAGTGTGGAGAGGTGATGCAGTGGCTCTCAGCTTCTCATCTGAATTTTGTAGCTGAACCTATTTTTTGGACTTAGATTCAGTGCCTCCATCTGTGAAGTGGGTCTAGGGAGGCTACAGGTGGGTGCCACCACTTCAGCTTGTTCCCACTTCCACAGCTTAGCTTGTAGGAGATGTTGGGAGAGCCCTTCATCAAGTGAAAGGCCAGGCTGTCTCTGTCTCTGTAGGTTAAGATGCTCGCTGACTCACCGCAGCAGAGGTGGGAAGGTGATCTCTAGCAGGGACAGTCTTCAGCTGGCAACAGGCCTCCACAAAACAAATGTCGCTCCATGACATATTGTTTTGCTGTTTCTTTGCAGTGACGTAGGCATGGCTGGTGTGATGCTTGCAAATTAATTTCAGTCCCTGACTTAAAAACACCAGGGAAGCATTAGATAATGAAGGCTACATAGCCTCCATGCCTCCTCTGGGTGGGTGAAAAAGAGACCCTTGTGTTTCCTCACACCATGATCAGTGCCATTCAGAGGGTTTTAACGAGTTACGCAGAAAGAGTTAGGAGCAAAACATGGAAAAAAAGGCAATCCTCGCCCTCCTGTGAAAGCAGAGCCACAATAAACCCCTGTATCTAGATAGTCAGGACTGGAAAAGAAAATGGCCTCACCCATAATATATAGCTCACTGTATAGCCACAGAAGCTTTGCCGCTTGCAAATACGACCCTTAGTGGGTTATTAACCTGAGTCTCAAGAGGCTCACGTTAACACATCCATCCTCCTGTTAATTAATTAGCTGAAATATGCATGCCTTCCTCTGATGCTAGCTTGCAAAGGGTAACATGAATTTTGATTATACTTAATCCCATGCAAAATACAACAGACGCTCACACTATGTAAATACTGACGGGCAGCTTAGAAACCTCTGTGATCCAACAGGATCTGATCACAAGCGCTGGTGTCTGTCAATCCGCAAAAATATTTCGACGCAGAGCTGCCATGGTATTAAAAATAAAGTGGTGTTTGTTTCATCGTAGGCTTGTTTTTGGCAAGAATGGAAGCAGTTTTAATACTAATGCCAGTTAGGCAGTCATTTTAATGAGTCATTATCAATATGTTTTTCAAACTTTCTTTGTGAAAGAGATATAAATTTATTTGCACCCAGAAGCCTGCCACCTACAAAGCTGTTATAAAGCTTTGGCGGTGAATAGCTGACTTCGAATGTCCTGCTACACACCTTTTCCAAACATTTGATACGCAGCAGGTGAATGTGAAAAGCTTATCAGTCCAACCCAGCATTATTTCCTGTCATAACTTTGCACAACAAAGGAAGTTTCTGTCCTTGCCGAGCTTTGGTGTTGCGATATGTACTGAGGTTCCTTCAGAGAAACCACTTTAATCCTCGGGAAGCTGAAATCACAGAGAAGGGGACAGGGATATTGCTCCTGCTAACTGCAATTTTATCAGCACCCAGCCGTATCAAAACGCACGGGTGTGACACAGGAGGCAGCTGCGGGTGATGAAGGGATGCTCGCCCAGGCTTCTGCTTCAGCAGAGTAAAAAGAGAGCCGGGGCCATGTTTCCAGTGTTACATTTCAGTATCCTAGTGCAATAAAACAGGAAACAAAAAGAAAGGCTGGGATTTATATTTAAACTTATTTAATTAGAACTTCTTTTATGACATCTTAGGGAGAGATCTCGTGGACAGTGTTGTTTTTTTTGAGGAGGGGGAAGGGATGATGCATTGGCCACTATGCCACCAGAGTAATTTTCTGCCTTATGAAATATCTGGGGCTTCACAGCGTAGGCAGTTGGGCTCTGTAATGCCCTGTGTATTTGGCGTCGGCAAGGCAGGGAGGAACAAACTCATCTGTCTGAAGGGGACCTGAGATCTGCTGCTTTTGCATGAACGGCCAATGCAGAAAGAGATTTGGACTTCATGTGTTTTCATGCCAATGGAAATGCTCTTGCTGAACTCATCAGCCTTCAGATCTGCCCTGTTACCTGCCTGAAATGATACTAGGGCTGACAGAAGGAGGTCTGCTCCCCCTCTTCCCCATCAGCCCCATCTGATGAAGGGGGAGCACAATGTTGTGCCCAACCCCACCTCTGACCAGAGCCTGGGAGGAGATAGTGAGTAGGTCCTGACCCCACCTCAAATGGATGAGCAGCAGCGCCAGCCAGTGCAGCAAGGACTAATCTAAGCACGTTTGCCCTTGGCTGTTCCTTGTCTGAAGTGCTGTGGCTCCTGTCCGAAGGAGCTGAGAGTGCTGAGGCCCCGATCCTGCCCTGTGCATGCTGGGGCATCCTCCATCAGAGAGGAGAGCAGCCAGGGGAGCACAGCATCCATGGGCCCAGTACAGTCTGCATGTTGCTTCAGCTGTGCTGGAGGAGAAGAGATGGAAAAATAAGGGAAAACAGATCCTCTGCAGATGCCTTACACGTGAAGTGTGAACCAAAATAAAAACACTCAGCGTGTGTTTTTGAATATTTAAACAAATATATTTCTTTAAAATGTCAAGGGCTTGGGGTGAGTCAAGTTTGCTAGATATTAGGTAAAATTTGGAAAATTTTGATTGAAGGAAGGCTCTGTAAGAAATAGCATGTGTGCATGCACAGATACATGTCTGCACGTGCACACATACCTGCCCACTCCAACTGTCTTTAAGATGCAGTGCCTTATGCAAGTGTAGAAGGAAGCGTGATCTGCAAGGGATTTTATTCTTTCAAATGAAGTCAGTGAGAGAGTGTGTGCTAAATGGAGGTTTGTCTACATACACAAATTGTTCCAATTTAACTAAATTGGTTTCTAAATTAATTTAGTTAAATCAGTGCAACCCCTTTAGTAGCTAACATTGATTCAGCTTAATTGAGTTTGTTCCCAAATTAAGCTAAATCAGCATAAAGCGCTCATCAACCAATTTGAGCATTCACATTAAGGGCTGGCAATTTCTACATGTAAGCCAGGCCTGTGTGAGTTGGGGGAATATCCTGATATCCCCAGTGTCCCCATGTGCTCTGGTGGTGCAGTGACCAGGGAGTGCTGCTCCGTCCTCTGCTCAGTGGAGGTGAGATGGGGATGGCCACCTCAAGGAAGATGGCATCAGCAGCGTGACTTGCTCTTGGCCCTAAACAAGGCTCTTGATGGGTGACCTAGTAATTTCATTAGAGGCCAGTCTCACTTGGGAGTTTCTTCCACGATGATTATGTGTCAAGTGAATGACAAAAGTTTTTATTCAAGCCATCGGTAGTGGATTTCAATCAGACCAACATGGTCACAGCTTAAAATACTCCAAAACCATTTGTTTTTGAGGAGAAAGCAGTACAAATTCCCTTCTTTTTCTTTTGATCTGGAAAGTCATTCTCTTAAAATTGTGGGCCAACAATATCTCCTTTATGTTCAAGGAAACATAAAGCATTGCTTAAAAAATGAGATGCAAAGCGCAGACAGAGTTGGCTTTTCACTGTGTTATTTCCTCCAGAAGTTTTTCTTGGATATTGCCTTAGTACATATTAATAATGGGACAATATTTCTTTATGGGATGTATAATTCAATTAAACATATTAACGAGACAGTCACTTTAAAACAAACATATTCTTCACATCCACTGTCAGAAAAGAAAATGTTTTGCTTTGCAGATGAATCTGATATGTGTTAGCCAGAAGTTGACTGTTAACCAAGGTAACATAAAAGCTACTGTAAATGGTACTGGAAAACCAAGAAAAAAAAAATCCCTTCATATTCCCTTAGAAATATTGATTCATTATGTTGGCTTTAAGACAGAGTACTACAATTCAGCAGATAGGGTAAGTGGATGAGTCTGTAATAGGTTATGCTTCAAACGAGTGTTCCCACTTCCATCCTTTTTTTTTAAAGTAGGATTTCTGTCTGACAGGTCAGACTGGAAGTGAAAGAAGAGATCAACGAAGGGGGACTCAGCTCTGCGTTTACACCAAAGACTTCCTGGTCTTTTATAGCAGGAAAGTCTTTAAGACTCTGAGGACTTCAAGAGATCACGAAGGCAGGACAGCAGCAAAACTGCCTCTTCAAGGGCCCCCTAAAAGGTTTCACGTCAGGCACGTGTTGTGGACAACAGAAGGTCCTTGTTTAGTAATGAATAAAAGGCCAGCAGTTTTGCTTCTCTGCAGCCAGATTTTTAAGCCATAATTGGATCTTGTAACACTGCCAAGGTAAAGGCAGAGGGCCACGACAGGGAAGCCTGACACTACAAGTGAACTGAAACTAAATATAGTTCTCATGCAGTTTAAAAAAACACACATCAAAGCCCAGAGCACCCGGCCCCATCCGAGACTCTTGCAATGGAACAAAATGAGAAAACGACGATGATAACATATGTATTTTACTGCAGAGTTACAGGCAGGCAAATGAAATAATCCGAGAGTGGCTTTGGCTGGTTGTGATTAAAGATCATTACGCGCCAAGCGATCTGAGACAGAATCCAAAACCCGGCTGCCGAGGGAGCTGCTGGGCAGAGGCAGCCGGGGCGAGTCCTGCGCAGGCGCTGGGGCAGCGGGGTGCTGAGCGTGGCCGTGCTCGGCAAGAAGCTGGCATGCGTGCCTCTGCCGGCAGATCAAAATGATTTGGGGCTGCTCAGTGAGATTCTATCGGTCCTCCCGCAGTAGCAGACCTGTTACGCGCAGGCTGTTTCAATTGCTGGGTGTCTGAAAAGCAGTCGCTCCATTCCAAATGACAGTGGTGTCTGCTGCGATGTGTTAAGTGTCCTTGAGGGCTGCAGTGCCAGCCCCGAGATGGTGTGGGTCTCGCTGCGCTGTGAGTGATTTGTCTGGATGTGGTGGGCATTTGGTAAGTCATCCCGAAGCACAAAATGTCTGTAGCAAACTCAAGCGGTATTTGCAAAAGGCAGAGTGCTGCGAATATGGACTTGGTTATCTTGGTTATCATCTACTAATGATCTAAGATCCCAGATAAAGACTACTGATGGGTAAGAACAGATGGGAGCAATAGTCAGAGGGTTATTTTTTGCCTTAGGGTAAGGGGCTGGACTAGTCAACTTGCTGATATTCCTTCTAGCCCTACACACTACAAAGTTTGGATGCCAATTGTGATGCCCTGGAAGGCCAGATTTATTCAGAATTGGGAATTTGGTCAGCGCAATTATTCAGACCAGGAGTTATCTAGCAAATTTGAGTCTGGATTGAGGCTTGTATAGGCCTTCCTCTCACTCAGATGACATACATTCCTCCGTTTGGTATGCACCACAAAAGTGGAAACAAAAGAAAAATGGAAATGAACATCCTAGATATTTTCCAGCGTGGGAAAGCAAAACCATTAGAAGTGGGAAGCTTTCACAGGGTTTTGCATTCAAATTGCACCTTTTATCCTAAGAGATCAAGTACTTCACACATAACTACAATCAGCACCCCGCTCAATGCAGCCATTTCTGGGGTGGAGCACAAGAGAGGAAGATTAAATACATCTAAAGACACAGGGGCAAAAAAGCTCACAGGAAAAGTGAGCATCCATAAACGTCCATGAAAGCAATTGCATCTAGAAAACCTATAGAAGGTACAGGCTGTGTGGATCACCTTAATCTATTGAAGTGGAGAACAGGAGTGAATTTAATCCAGTGGGAACTGCTGTAGATAAGTTTCCCTGCTATTAAAGCTTCCAAACCCTTTCCCAAGAGATGCAGTAGATTTATACTGCACGTGAAATGTCTGTCTGGCCAGAAGGAATTGCATGCTTGACTTCTGAAGAGAAACACTAAGGAAATAGAGTTTTCACGAAGAAAGCATCTGTTGGCTTTCATTCTTCCCTTTCATGGGAAAAAATGTGTTATGAAAAAATGAGGTTTTCCTCATATGGTCAGTGAGGAGCTACTGCCCTTTAGCCCACTGCTTCCCTCTAATATACAAGGGGATTCCACAGTCATGCTGCTGTTAAATCAGTTGGTATTTAACCCAGGACGAAGCCTGTATACGGGGGTCTGTCCAAGGAATTATATAGCAGCTTTGTCTATCTGTTGCAATACAGGATTTCCAGCTTTTCAGCAACCTGCATACCAAACCTAAGGTCTATTTTTTTTTTCTTTTCTTTTTTTTGTCTCTGTGTGTATGTGTGTCTTCCATTTATCCCACATGCAGCTTTTTGGAGAGCAAGCCCTTCCTACATCCCTTCATGTCTCACCAAATATGCTTTGTATCATTTAGGTCTATTAAACTTTTATCCATCTTAATCCTAAAAGAAAATAATAAAAGCAATAACACATAGTGGCAGACCTGTAAGCCTTAATGGCAGTCTTGTGGGGCACTGAGGAATGGTATGGAAGGTTTCGAGGGATGTCATTTGTCCAGAAGGTACAAGGGAGGAGAAGGGAGGCACTGGGTACAAGCGCTGGTGTTCAGGAAGGAACAGGAGAGAGACTAGTTGAACATTTCTGGTAAAGGAAGAAAAACAGGGGCAATTATCATGGGCTTTGAATCTGATATTGATCAACTCATTGGGACAGGTAGTGGATAGTTTTTTCTCAGTGACAGGAAGACACATCAGTAGGGCAGCTCTTTTTAGTAGAAAGACATGATAATTGCTTTGATACCTCCACCAAAAGCAACACAGCTAGATATAGATGGGCTGTTACGTTCCTGGATGTGATGAAGATGATGCTGTTTCAGAAAGTGGGAGGAAATGGGCAGGGTAGCAGCTACTTGAAACCTGTTTCTGACTAACAGAGAAGAACAGCCTGACAATCTAAAGGTTGGGTGGTAATTCAGATGAAAGCAAGCATGAAATGATAAAGTTCATTATTCCAAGGGAAAAAGCTAGACCAGTTGAATATGGATAATGACTCCAAAAAAGTAGACTTCAGCAAACTTGGGGAACTGGTAAGTAAGGTCTCTGAGGAAAATAATCTCAGGGTTAAAGGAATGCAGGAAAGCTGGCAGTTACTAAGCCTATTTTAAAGGCAAATTCTTCTGATGCAGAAGACAGATTGGAAACAGAGTGAGAGACCTGTATAATTGCCTCGGGAGCTCTTCAAAGACCTGAAAATGAAAAAGACTTGACAAATGGAGAATGCAGAGACCCCAAGTAGAGTTTCCACTGGATTTCTTTCCCTACCATAAGGTGAAGTTAAAAAGGGAGCAGGCCAGAGACCAGCTTGGAAGAGTCCCGGCTGAGTGCTGCAGCAGAGGGAGCGGCCATGGGATGTTGTGTGTTGTATGGGAGAGCGTATGGCATGAGCGAGAAGTTGGTGAGCTTATGCATGAGTGTGGCACAGAATGAAAGGAGGTATGAACGACCTGAAGGTGTGGTGATACTGCAGCATCCAGAGACCATAATGAGCACTTTGCAAGACTGGCAGAGCACTGCAGCTTTTGTTGGTCTAGTGGGATAATGAACTTTGCTTTTCCTCTTTGTCTCAGCATATTGGCTATTTGAAGGGACCCAGCTTTTGCCCTTCAAGTAGCCAATAGGCTAAAAGAAGGTCTTAACGTGAATTGGAGACAGAAAGGTGATTTCCCATGTTTGCTGCAGTTACGAGAGCCAGGTCAGTAGAAGAGACTGATTTGCAGACTAGAAATCTCCACCTTTTGGAGGAAGAACTGACTGTACAGCATTGCACACTGGGACAAGCCAAGGACATTTATCTCTGCAGCCCATCCCTGTGGTGACACAGAAACCGCAGCAGCTTTGCGGCTGCCTCTTCCCGGGAAGTACCACGGGGTCACTGCTGGTGTGGGAGGAAGGTGACTGAGGGTCTTCCATAGGAGAAGACCATATGGCTGCCCAGACACTGGGCATGGCCCATGCGGGTTGAGGAGTTGAGGCCATAGCTGGTGGGCAGCAAGGTGAGATTTCCTGATGGGGAGTCACTGCAGCACGAGGCAGGGGCTCTGGGGTGCAGAGTTGAGTGGCAAGACCCTGCAGAGGGACTGCGGGAGGCCAGGGGATGGGGAGCAGAGGCTTTTCCAGGGGTGGATGAGGGACCTTCTCTGCCACTTGAGGTAGAGGGGCAGAGCAGTTGTACCTGCTGTCCCTTCTCTGTCTGACCCTACGGCTGAGTGAAGCGGCTTTCTGCCCCTCTCTCCTTGCCTTCCCTGGGCATGAAGAGGTAAAAGAGCCCTATCAGTCCAGAAGAAGGCAGTCTCTTTGCTCTTTCCCCCCATCCCAGCATCCCACTGAGGGCCTCCTGCCCCAGCAGCATGGTGGGGAATGCCACTGTGGCACACCCACTGCATGGCACTGGGTGGGTCCATCCATGTTTTAATTAAAGCTATTATTAGTGCTGTTATGCTCAAAGCTCTCCTCAAACTGGAGGGTGATCAGAGCTCCCTAAGGAGCGGTCGGAGCCCGCCTAGTTGGGATGGTGACCCACCAACCTTCACAGGTTTGTGGGGTTATCCTGCACTGAGTCCTCCTGGCGGGGACAGGGACCTGCCAGCGCTTACAGGGCTGCAGCGATAGAGGAGATACTGCAGGGACTGAAGGAGCCCAAACTCACCCTTTCGCTACCATCAGGCTTGTGTTTAAAGCTGGTGTTTTACATTCCAGGATCAACTGCTTAATTGCTAAAGAATTTGCCTGATGGAGCAGGGACGGGGAAGAGAAGACAAGTCACGGCCGTGTGCCTGTACATGGGGAATCAGGACTGCCAGATGAGGTGCCAAACTGAAAAGGAGACGAAAGGAAGGATGAGTAAGAAAGGCCAAATCAACGCTCACCATCGGAGGGAGGGTGGGGTAGGTCACACTGTGAACCGGGGTGAGCCCTGCGTCCCGGATATACAGCCAGCCATGCTATCTTTCCACACGTTAAATCTCCACGTCTGGCAGAGCAGAACCCTTTTTCCAGGCCACACCCCTCAGGAATCTGTTGAGAAATCCTTAGGTCTTTCTGAATAAGGATTTACATCAGGAGGTAAATCCATAGAGGCATAAGCACCATAGTGGCATAAGCATAGTCATCCTACTAGTACGGTTTTCCTTCTGGATATCTTATGGAGGAGTAGAATTGCCTTCATTTCTGATGCTTTGCAAGTTGCATATGACATTCTGCCATTGAATAAACAAGTGTTAAATGATAATGAGCTGTTTATTCATTACCTGCATCCCTTGATTCTTGGCTGATTTCCACCTCGCCTTCAGGAGAGCTCTATACAGATCAGAGGGTGTATGCTCTGCAAGCTTTATACCACAGGTCACTCATTTTAAGGACAGCAGACCTCAGTGCTCTTTGAAACTGAGACTAATATGCTTGACTTCAGGGTGTTAAAGATATGGTATTAGGAACATGTTTTCTGTACGCCAACATCTGATTATTTTCCTCTCAATGATGTTCCTTACTTGGCATCAGCCTAAGGGCCTAAGAGAGTACACTGTAAATAATCTCTGGAAACTTTAAATGGCTATGGTCAGTCATTGTGTGAATAGTAATTTCCTAAATATATTAGCTGCTGAGAAATAAGTTTCCAGCAATAGTTGTAGGGGTGAAAGGCTTGAAAGTCTAAACCCAGAAGGCCCTGACCTCAATAGGCACACACAGTCCCTGTAAGCCAGTGAAATGCCACCTATGCGTGTAAGAACAAATGGATATCAGAAATTCCTGCGGGCCATCTCCCAGCCTGCCATTCCCCAGTACGCGGGTGGAGGCAGGGAGCAGAACTGCAAGAGCAGCCCCAAGCCCCGTTCGGGGCTGAGAGTTTGAGAGAGCAGGCGGCACTTCCAGCAGCGGCAGGCCACTGCCACTGCCACCACTTCAGGCAAGAGTTTTGGTCCTCAGTTATTAATAAGCAAGTAATAAGTTTGAACAAAATCTTGACTAAATAATTTTGAAACCTTATGAATAAAATTCCTGCAGAGGTTCAGAGCAGGAGCTCTGACAAACTTTGCAGGACCTAGTTATACTGCAAAAAGCATTGTTTGGCTTGATTGCAGCAACACTGATTTTTTTTTTTGAGAGAACTGAATCCCAAACTCAACACTAATTTGTATAGCTGTTTTCTCTACCTAGTGGTATGCTTGATGTATCCCATTTGTTTTCACTCGATCAGCTAGTATTAATGGCAATAGAATTCAAATGCACAAAGACTTCTGTTATTGAATTTCAATTGAAATCTTTTAGGCAGACATAATAAGAACTTGTCAGTGTGTGTTAAACAGTTTTGCTTGTTATGGTTTCAAATGGAATAAAGGACTGATGCAGGTCCCTCAAGCTGACAAAATTTGTGACTTCCACATCAAGAAAAGACAAGGATTTTGCAATGCCTTGGTGAATGCAAAACTCCCCCTTGAGCCAAAGGCCATCTAAACAGAGGAACCTGAAGTATGGTGATGGCAGCATGTTGACAGTGAATACACAGATGAAACATTTGCTAGAAGCAAAAAACCCAGCAAGTCATAATTTGCTGCACACTTTGAATAATGAATGCTTGAAGTCTGAAATGCTCTGTGCATTTTCTTTGTGTTTTGAGGGTTGGGGTCAGGGAATATGCAATTGTCCTCTCTTTGAGCCATGAAAAAGACTGCAACTCAAGACCCTTTCTTTTTTTAGACCATGACTACTTACAGCACAAGTTACAGGATTACCTATTTTAGTGCATAGATATGAAAGATTCTTACTGTTTTGTGGACTATGCAGTTAAGAGAAGCAAAGTGTCTCACACTTTTTGCTATATCCGTACTCTGTGCTTTGCATAGCCATTGATGTAAAAGATTATTACAAGATGTAGGACTTCCCAGCTGTCCAGAGAGCATCTCCAAGGCTTTTGCTTAGCTAAGAGTGAGAGCAGAGGCTTTTAGTCTGAAAATAAAGGCCCGGAACAGGATACCTGGGGTCATTAAGTTCAAACTTCTGCAAGTGGAGACAATGCTGAATTGTTTGTGTTTAATTCAAAAGTCAGGAGCTGTTCAAGTTCAGAACACCTCCCGACTCTATGATAAACTACAAGCAGTGAGTACAGAAGGCCAAAGTCTTAAGTTAGCTCTTTTATTGTATATCTGTGAATCTGTGCAAGCCTCTTAATAAACAATGCATGTGTTACTACTTTATTGCTACACTTGGGCAATTCACGTTTCTGAGGAATGCTTCACTCCTTAGACTGGGGATGTGATACTGAAAAGGAAAACACTTCTTGTAGGGTACAAACAGTAATGGCAAATGAGATGCTTCGTACTTTGAAAAGTGTTGTTATGAGTACTTATACTAAGGAATAAAATGCTGCACTTTTATCCTGATGGTTTAAGACATCCCACAGTGTTTAAGGTAGATTTGACTTTCAAACAGAGACTGGCAGAATGACATATTGTATAGGACACACACACAGAAAAATAAAACAACCTCTAAAACTCCTACTTCTTCTTTTTAGATCGACTTCTATTTTTCTCCTAACTACGATGCTGGAAGGGTCTGAATGATCCAAGTCTATGCCAACGCCAATGAATAAGACACTTGTGCAGGAGAAGTTTCAGAGCATCTAGCCATGAGCCAAGGGGTCCTCTGGCTGGAATGTTTTGTGAATCTTGGGATTCATTTCTGATGTAGAAGGTACAAATCGCTTCTCAATGTCAGTGCTTCCTCCATCTGGATCTGGCGGTTTGGTGCTGACATTCTTCAGTGGTGGCTCAGCAAATGGTTGCAGAATGTTCATTTGGTCCTTGCAATAACCTACATTTCTCTCTTCCCTGGCTTTCCTCTCACAGACAGCTCTCCGCGCCCTGCCAGTAATGATGCCAAGTAGTATGACAGAGAAGAGGGGAAAGACAGGCATCTCCTTCCTAGAGATCTCTGCCAGTGACGTGTGCTGGCGCTAGATGCAGCGAATGCTTTCAGGACTCCTGCTACTGAGCTGGTCAGCTATTACAAGACAACAATTTCCTGCCAGACAAGAGAGTTTTGCTGAATTTAGGCATCCTAGCCTGTTACGCAACAGCACCGACTAAATTACTATAATCTCACTAATGTAATAGCCACTTCTTGGCATTGTAAGCCAGTGGTTCCAGCATTTACCAACTAACACTGCTAAACACACCAGACCTCTCTTCTCTGAGTGCTAATTTGTCATTTAACCTCAGGCTGGCTTTTCAGAGCTCTTCAAGGTCATGCTTTGTTTACACCCCTGAGTCTCTCCTTTGCTCTGGCAGCTATTAAACATTTGATGGTGGAAAAGTCTTCCCCATGTTGCAATAATGCTGCTCATCTTACTGTCTAACATAGTTCTCTGGTTTCCTTTTACTAGCCTACCAGTCCTAGACTGTACACTCTCTGGAGCAGGGACCATTATTTTGTAAAAGTTCTGACTTTCACAATTGGACCATCTTGTTGTAAAAGACCTGGTCTGAAAGCTCCTATGGCATCAGGAGCTATATATATAATAATATAATATATATAATATACTAATATATTAATATATAATATATTATATAGAATACTATAATATAATAATATTCAAATTAATATAAAATACCAGTTTTTTAAAAAGTGAATATAGGTGCTAGACTTCTGCTTGGAATGACTCAGCTGTTTGACCATGTAGAGCAGCTGTAAATAGCTGTCGTTTTCGAAGATGTAGTATACAGTGGTGCAATCTCTTTCTCCATGTCAACTTGCATTTCTTCACCTGAAATTTACATTTGTTCTAGCCATTATTTTGGGTTTGGCGAAATGTCTGAGCCTGAGACTCTGTTTAGTCTAACTAACAAGATTAGAGCTAAGCATCTCTGACACCAAGAAAAAGAGATGCTGAGCATCCAGTGGTGGACACGCAACCTTCTAACTCTGGTCTTCCCCAAGCCACTGGACCTTATACTTGTGACCTCCAGAGACAAACCAGTAAAGGTCATATTTAGAATTTGTTTGACTTTTTCTTGTCCTCTGATCACCAGGCAAATAAAGAAATATCACTTAGCTTTGCCCTTCTCAGCTAAGGGAAAGTCTGCAGGGATCTGATTCTGCTTGTGCCTGTGGGAGTATGAGTAAGAAGCAATTCTGTTGAAGTTTGTGGAGTTCCACCAGTATTAAAATTGTGTTACTGAAAGGAAAAGTAGACCCAGAGATTGGAGACTTTTGCTCATGATAACTAAAGCTTTGTCTAGACTGGGGATTTGTCCTGATTACTGCCACTGGCTGCCAGCCATTGGTGTTGCTGCATCGATGTGACCCCTTGCATTGGCAGGTTGTGGTGCTAGTGGTGGTGGTAGAGTTTTGTCAGTTTTAGGCATGGATAATATTCTCTGCTGGATGTGTTGGCTTTCTCCATTCGTACCATGTGAAATCTGTTAGTGTTTAGTTGTCTGGGACTGGAACCTGGCAAACCCCCTTTATACATGGGGCCCATGGATACAGAGACAGAAGAAATGTTAAATTCCCCCAAACTTTTCCAAAAATTCCCAAAGCCTTTCTAAATTAGCTTTGCTGTCACATATGGGTCAAATGGAGAACACATGAAGGTGTTGGTGGAGACAAAAAGTGACTATTAGCATAAGAAAAGGTTAGTTCTCTTATTTGAGAGTGCTGTAGGACAAGAAATTTAGAAATGCCAAGTTTATCAGCCCATCTAGCCCCTATCCCAATAATATATTAAGTCATCTTGCTATACAGTTTGCATTGCTTTGTCTAGTCTAGTTCTTAATGACTCAACTTATGGAGTCTGCACCACTTCCCCAGGGAGAGAGTTTTCCACAGTCTGAACTGTTACGATATTTTTCCTGATATCCAGCCTACGATTTCATTTCATCCCATTATTCTTAGCCTCCTCCTTCCTCTCAAGCCCACCTAAACAATCCTCTTTTTTTGGCGTTTACACTTTTTGAAGTGTCATAGACATTTCTTTTCCTCTTAGCTGTCCTCCATCCATATGTTCTCACATTTAGCCCATTGATGCTTTCCAATGAAATATTCTGGACTGTATAAATAAGGAGCACGTCATGTGTAAAACAAGCAGGGTCGCTTTTCTGCTCCACTTGGCACTGGTGAAAGCCTCAGCTGGCATAGTGAATTCAGTTTTGGATGCTGCTCTTTAAGAAAAGACACTGACAAATTGGAGAAAGCTAAAAAATTATAAAAGATATAGAAAATCGGACTTACGAGAAGCAGCTGAGAGAGACAGGCATGTTCAGTCTGCACAGAAGACTGAAGGAAGACATAATAGCTGTCTGCAAATACATGAAATGATGTGATAAAGGGAACAGGGGCCAGTTATTCTCATTAGTCAGAGAGGAAAGAAGCAGCAGAAACTGATTTAAGCTGCAGAAAGGAAAATTCCGGCTACATATGTGGGAGATGTGTTTCAGCTACTTAAACAATTAGGCAATGGAACAAGCTGCTGTGAAAGGTTACAGAGTTAAAATGGCTAGAGAGATTCCAGGCTAGACTCAACTGCTGGGGCTAATGAAAAAAAAGTCCCACCCTGGTTTTGTAAAGGTAACCAGATGGGCTGCTGATGACAGACTCTCTCAAGCAAATATAATTTCGTATTAGGGATACCATGTACTCTAATACTAGGGCCCCAAAGAGATAGGTATGAGCTGAAAAATTGTCCATCTCCCCAGCTGTCCATCTTATTGCAAAGCAGAGAAAGGAAGGGTGAATGGTAGTCTTGTGGAGACATTGAGAAGACATGGAGATGGAGGTTATGACTAACCACCTGGGTGTAGACAGGTGCAAGAAAGTTTTGTTTCATGCACAGACATGTGGCAGTTTCAGTTCAAAGGTTGAGTGGCTGATGGGCACCGCGCATCAGCTGAGTGAATAAGCCCAGCTGAGAGACGTAAGAAGAGTCCAGGCCAGGGCATGGGCTGAGCAAGCATGGGTATGCATTTTTATGGATCAGCGTATCCCACTGGACTTGCCTGAAGTCACTGAGGAAATCTATGGAGGAGCTGGATCCAGGTGTCTGTATTCTCAGGCCAGCACTTTAACCACAAACCCATCCTCCTCTTTGTAGCGCCGCTTTCTTACCACCTCCTTATGAACTCAACAGCTAGCCGTCTGATCCAGCCTGGCTCATGCATCTTGAATTCCTGCAAACTTTTGTGAGGAATTTTCTATACATTGAAAAAAAAAAAAAGGAGAGAGGAATGGAGAGTAAGCTGATGCTTTGTCCTGATGTTCTAAACCAGGCAAGATATACCACTAGGAGCTGGCATGGCTGTGGTCTGCATATAAAAAGATTAACATCTCATGACATGGTAGCTGATGATTGGCAACACTAAAAACGAAAAACTTAGCCTGGTGTTTTAATCAGTCTTCACTGCAAGTCTGCTCCCCTGGAGCTGTACCAGTGCCATGAGCCTCCTGCCAGCTGAGCAGCAACTGATGCCAGCAGTGGAGAATAAGTAAGGCTCTTTGCTTGCTGTTGTAGACCGATTCTTGTAATTGATGGCTGTGGCTTTGATCCTCAGCAGTCTGTGGGGCTCGGCCCTCCTTGAAGTGAGAGCAGTATTTTTACATTGCTTGTGGTATGTTTAACATATTATGGGGCGTTACTTTCTGGCACTGAGTATTGAACTTAAAACAGCATTGCATAATTCCCCAAGATTGCATTAGTATGAGTTGTCTGGACATTCCACCAAGTCAGGATAATGCACAATCTGAAGATAGTTTTAGCACTGGAATCGCAAAAGTGTAAGCTGGGCAGTATCCAGCCTGGATGTTCTGCATGAATTATTGTCACTTGTCAGCTGGTATGTCTTTATTCTTGTGAGCTACCACAGTGGAATTACAATTCTTCCCTCCCATTAATCGTCACAACTACGCAAACTTTATTTGGAGGAAAAAGGTCATGGCAAGGACTCTGAGCTGTCCTGGCTGTAGCTCAGGGTGAAGAGCAAAAGTACCCGGGCAATTCCCTGGAATAAATTAAAAGACTGTGAAGGTAGCTCTACTTTTTACCTGTCTGCCTGTGGGCGACAGGGTCTGTTTGAGTGGGATCTGAAGCCCCTTCTCCTGGCTGATGAGAAAGCTGTAGCTTCCAGCACTACCTGGCACCATGCCACCCAGGAGTGGAAGGGGAATTCCTAAGCAGGCATTCCAGTGAGCTTTTCTCAGACGCTTTGGGCTGTTGGAATTGGTTTTACAATTTGTGCTTTCGTCTTCCTTGCAATTTTCCACTCAACAGACTAGGAACTATTGTCCTGGGTGTATCCTACTAGGGGGAAACGGAAGGGGCAAAACTTTGTGAGAGGGGTGGTGTGAAAGCTGCTGAAACCTAAGTTGGATGCACAGTTTTATTTGTTGTTTCTCAGTCTCTTAAAGTGACTGCAACCCTGGTAAGAAGCTGTCTTGGCAGCAAGGTAGGAATGAGGTGTGACAGTAGCCCTTTCTTGTGATTTATTTTCCTCTAAGCACTGTACATGTGTCAGACAACGTTACCTATGAGCAATTGGTGCTTTTCCAGAGAGCCTGATTTCTCTCCCTCCAGGAGCATCCAGTGTGTGGTACTTCTGTTGGCTACTTTGCTTTGAAAATCTATAGTTGTCATAATGGTTGCCTCTGAGCTTAAGCCTTGAATTTGGCAGCTTTCAGATGTCACCAGCCTCTTCTCGTAGCCTGCTGCTATAAAGAAGGGAGCTGATGAGTAGTGTGAGTTCTTGAGGCTTGGTGCAACTATGGAGACATGACGAGGCATGATGGGACTTAACTTCCCAACGCACGTGATGAGGAACCTCTGTTTTTCCTGTTGTACAGAACAACCTGGCTCAGGGGTTTTGTAAAACTGGGGTCCAGATCTGAGACTGGAGTTTAAAGGTCCCAAGCCAATCCACAGGAGGTCCTGCAGGAGTCTCTCACGTGCAATGTTGAGTTGTGCTACCGTGTGTAGTGCCATGCTAGGAAAGTTTTATTTCTGCTTTTGGCCCTTGTGGTTTGGGAAAAAACCTCAGGGAGTTAACTCAAACATATCTAGAGGTATGTGCTCTCCTTCCTGACTTTCTCTGCAGAAGAGCACAAGATAGTCCATAGCTTCTCCTCTCCACGTTGCAGGCCAGGCCACTTTAAAGTCTATCAGTGTTAATAAGTGTTTCCCACTGATACCTGTAGGGTTTGAATTAAATGACAAATAATAGTGTAATGTGGTCTTTAAGACCACCTTCAGTGGTTTGTGGTGGATTATGGTTGGCAGAGTTTGTCCCTTAGAATTGATGCCTCCTTCAGGTTAAGACAGTGATTTCTAGATACACGATGCCTTCCTACGGGTAACTGAAGCAGTGCACTGGAGCTATTGCCACTCAAGGAACTGGGAGCAGAGCAAATGAAATTGTCTCTTCCAGTACTTCATTGGAAAAGAATTTCTAGGCAAGTTGCCTAGCAGGCACACTGCACTATATTCTTAGAAAGCAATAGATCTATTTAGGACTGCTGTATCTCTTTGGAATTTACTGTATAAAAAAAACCTTTTGGCAGGAACTGATCTTTAGTGCTGACTGAGATTTGCAGCTTCTGACTGACAAACTAATCCCAGCATTTTATTAGAAACCGCTTCCCACTAAGCCCTGTTTGCATTGCATCTGAATTCAGGAGGATCATGTCAGAATGAGAAATGAAGCAGATCTCTTGCTGAATTGTTACCCCCTCTTCACTCACGTGTGCACATACGTGTATGTATATGCGCCCAGGTGGATGTGCAGGTTTTTTGTGTTGTACACAATAAATGTATTCCAGCTTGCTCCTAATCCCTTCCTAGTGAGAGTGCAGATAAGCTAAGTGACTAGTGACTTGTAATTATTTAAAAGGGCAGAAATGCCTTTTTTTTTTTTTTTTTGGTTTATAGGTGGCACAGTCTCCATTATAAGCATCTGTTCTTGCTCCAGTCTTTTCATAAAGTTTGTGAACTTTAGCGAGTCACCTCACAGAGCCCAGTTCCAGCTTTGCATATGATTGAAATCCACAGGTCCAAGAGCAGGCTCTTGAGGGAGTGCACTGTGCTCAGCATCCATCCAGCTTGGATGCAGAACTGCAATCCAAGGCACACTGTGGACACAGTATGAGGGTAAGTCTAATGTCAGTGCTCCAGACTAAGGAGCAAGGCAGGTCTGGGACCTTTCCAGGTGATTCCTGCAGCTGGAGTTCTGCAGTCCTTGCTGGAGTGAGACAATTTAGTCCTCTGTTCATGGAACTGTCACTTACAGGCATAGTTTGGCCTTAGACTGAAAGTGAACTCTAGTAATATATGTTCAAGGGTGGAATGGACCACTAGGAACAACACTACATAGGTGTGGATGATAATATTTCATCTTAAGGCACATTTTCCAGTCTTGGTTGGAGGACTCCAAGGTAAGAAGATGCTGACCTTCATTTGGAAAGTTCTCAGACAATCCTTGGAGAACTCAGCTATGTCAAGTCCTTGAGAATAAGAAATTGCATGGAAAATAGTAAACAGTTATCTGGAAGAAGAAAAGTGGCAGATGGTACAGCAGATCTGCATAGACTTCTCAGCCATTAGACTGAAAGCTCTTTAGAGCAACAGAGCTATCACTCACAACGTGCTTGAAAAGCCTCCAGCACCGCGAAGCCTGTACCTTCTTGTGACCTTTACACACTGCATGAAGGACAGGCTAACCAGCATCATGTGAAAAAGAAAAATCACAAATGGAAATAATTTTCTGAAATTTGGGTTAGCTGTAGTCTGGCAAAAGAATTTTGCTTTAAGTCCAGCCTTGTAAAACATACAAGCCTTCTTGTCCAGTTGCTAAATGAGAGAGTATGAGCAATCAGTGTCCCACAGAGAAAGTGGCTTATGCATGTAGTGACTTAAAAGGAAAATGAGAATCGTCCAAATCTCTGGTTCTGTAACTCTTGCCACTGCTAGTTTGGAAATTTAATGGAATTATTGTCTATGAAAAACATATCTATATCTTTCCCCTTCAAATCTAGTCACAACATATGCTTTTGAAGTTGCGCAGGAGTATTGTCAAAGTTGTGATGATCTTGTGATGCAAACTATAATTGTGAGATGAAATTCATTATTAAGACTTTAAATATTTTTCTATGCTGGTATTTGAGCCAATGAAAAGCAATGTGTTCCCTTTAATAAATACATTTTAGAAGCACTTTTGTTCAAATTTTAATTGCAAAGGGAGATATGCATTTCTGCTGAAAGGCATTTCACTCTTTTGTTTTGTTTTTTCTTTTAATTTTTAAACATAATTCTTAAGGTACACCTTCCCAGCAGAATAGCTTTACATTTCCATGTGCAAATCCCAGGTTTAGCTGCAGCAAGAAGAAACAAGCGAAAAAGCTGTAAATGGATCTCATATATCACCTAATTTTTGGTGAGCAGCATTTAAGTGTATCAAGTTTGCTCTGATCTCTTAGCTATGCTGACACCAGCATTTCAACCAATACACCCATGAATCCAGACGGACCACAAATGTGAACATGAAGAGTTCAGATTTTGTATGAGATTCTGGAGTAGGACATCAGGGGCAAGGTCATATTTAGCGTGGGCTGGTTGCAGAGAAAA
The DNA here is from genome assembly GCF_018139145.2 of Gymnogyps californianus. Taxonomy (NCBI): domain Eukaryota; kingdom Metazoa; phylum Chordata; class Aves; order Accipitriformes; family Cathartidae; genus Gymnogyps; species Gymnogyps californianus. The sequence continues at coordinate 11,110,101 of NC_059472.1, forward strand.
AGTAGATGGTGGCGTTCACAGGTTGAGTTAGTCTGAGACTGGAGGTAAGCCACTTGTCTTTTATCATAAGTGTGAAGTGGAGAAGGAGTACAAAGTTTTCACATCCCACTTCTTTGTAATGGAGAGAAGAGTTACGCTACACCTCACTTTCCCTGACCAGGATGCTCCGGGATCTCAGTGCTGCTGGGGAAAGTGACTCAACAAAGAGGATATTTGCCCAGATCTGCATCTTTACACTGGCTGTGGCTGGACCTTCTGTTTGGAAAATAGAGCTAAGCCAGTTTCTCAAGGGAAATTAAGGAAGTGGAGAACTCATTGTGGCTGACCCTGGTGTCCTCTTTCTCTGGAATAAATGTCGTAGCAAGATCTCTCAGTCTGAGCACCTCTTCAGCTGGAATGCTTCAAAGGGTCAATTTTCCTCTGCATTACTGTAAAAGCTAAGTGCTTTCCAGATCCTTTGCAAACCACGTTCTGGGCTAGTGCCTTTTGAAGCATGTTTTTTAGCAGTTTGATGGCAGGATTTAGAAAACTTGTCAGGTGGCCTTTCTTGTGAATGGAGTAGCTCAGCAGTGGGCAACTCTATCACCAAGATACAAAACGTCTCCCAGAAGCCTAATTTGGAAACCAGATTTTAGTGCTGAACATCATCAGTAGCGTCATTTACTCTGGGATTTGAGCCGCTTGGGTGGAACCGCCTTGAAGAAACTGTGCAGAACCGCAGCGCTTGGCTGGAGAGAGACCCTTTCCTCCTGCTGTTTGGTAGGCTCGTGAACCTAGATTTTCTCAGCAGCTCCTCTTTCTGAGTGAACACCTCACTTCAGTGCTGATGTGGCACAGCTTCAGATCTGGTCGCAGCTGGAAGCTCAGCTGCAGTGAGATAAAGACCTGGGATTCTTGTTTAAATGCACAACCTCTCAAGGGCGTCAGCAGGGTTATGGCAGCAGACAACGGCCAGGGCACCAAGATTTCCTTGTCCCCCCATCTTAAGGCTTTCTCATCTCATGTCTCTCTGCCTTCATTTCCTCATACATGAACTGAGTTTAGCAAGAAGACATTATCTCCCTTCTCAGAGTGATGTGAGGCTGATTTAGAGGTGTTTATACAGCTCTTTGCAAATGTAGATAGCCTATGGTGTAGGTTACTACAGGCTGAGGGGGATGATGGAGTTAATGAGATTTCTATTCAGGAGACTGTACCTTTTGAACTACCAAAAGATGTGCTCCAGGACTCAGTGTAATGAGAAGTGAATCCTACAAGGTGTTGAACACCTCCTGTGAGATGCTGAGAGCTCTCAGTGCCTGATGGAAGATTGTTACAGGAATCTGGCTTTATAATCATAAATTTGAAATTTGACATGTAATCTTGCAGAGGATCTGTGTGGAGGATAACAAAGACAAAGAAACCTTTCTGGTGCTTAAAAGCTCATGAAAGAAAAAAAAATCCAGTTTTCTTTTTCTGAACCTTTAAAAAGAAAAAAAGGAGGAGGAGGGGACAGATGAAATATGTTTTATCTATTTTACCTACTTTGGCAATTAAGATTGTAATCTAGATGATTACCAGAGCTTGTAATGAGATTATACCCTCCATTAAAAAGAATGCTCCAGTGTTGCAGTAAAGAACGCTTCGGATCTGTTTAGTATGCTATCTGTCTTAGCAGAAAGCAGCAAAATGCATTAAACACACTAGGAGACGATCTTGTAGACATACACTCCCAGTCTGATTTTCAATAGGGTGAGCTGGCATCAGATTTGTAGTTCTCTTCTCATCAGTACCTCTAAGCAGATCCACTTAGAAAATAGTTTCCATAATTCTCAATTGTTCCATAAGTCCCATTTGCAAATAACCCCTCACCCCCTTTTTTTGAAGAACAGAACTTTCCTGAAAAGTTGCAGGCTGCTATTTCATCGCAAAGAAATCCAACAAAGACTTTGTTATGAAAAAAATAGTTTACATTTCTGTTGATCTATTGGTTCTACAGGTCTCAGCTTGTAGAGTTGTAGTAACAATTCTGTTTCTGCAGTGTAAAGAGAGACTGAAAATCAAGTGTAAAAATACCTGGTTTATGCTGGGCTTTGTTGGTTTATAAAGGATGCTGACATGCTGCTAGAAGGCAAAGCTCTTTCTGTAACTGCTTCTTTCCCTGGGTATCCGTCAGCGGAGCTTTTAGTAAAAGTAAATAGCAATAGCACAGTGAATAGTACATAAAAATCACCTCAGAGTAGATGTGGAGTGAAATGGCTTTTCTGCCTTTACAGTGTAGGTAGAGCAGTGTCATCTCTTTCAAATCCAGGGACAAGCACAGGACATGGATTTCATCATATAGGTGCTTCTTTCTCCTGCTTCTCCCAAACCTGCCAGCCTTTACTCTCCTGCAGGTGCTGTTACCTTCCTAGGAAGTGTACCACATGCAATACTATGATGACCTTTCCCTGGTCCTACTGTGCAGTTTATGCACCATTAGGACAGGCACCAGGATCTTTATTTCAGTAGCAAAGCCAAGGTGGACTGATTTTTTCAGCACTGAGGCCATCTGCAAGATGACTTCTGGAAAAGCTTGCTGTGGTTGTTTTAAGAAGCTGTTACCCGTCCCACTACATCTGCACCTTCTCTGGATGTCACTGCCCCCCATGATAGCAAGAGAAAGCCTGCCATGCTCCAGCTGCTCCAGCTCACGGTCTCTTGTATGAGCTTAGCACACTTAAAAAGTGGGTTTGTATTAAACTGCTGGGTTTTGGGCAGCACTGGCAGAGGTGCACGGGCACGTGTTCCCATAGTGCTGTACAGGGCAGTGACAAACAGCTGAGGAGCAAGAATATCCTAAACCGCTGCAGCTGTTTAGGCAGAGAATGTGAGACAGAGCTGCAAGTGCAGCTGGTTACTGATCTCAAGACAGAGACACTTTTATTTAGGTTGAAAGCAGGCACTGACTTCAGCAACTAAATTTGGCCTGTACGTGTAGGAAGGTGCACAGCCTCTCGATTCGGGGGCACCTTCTGCAGCGAGTGCTTCCTTGTGACAGCGGTTAGGGACTGATTCTTCACCAGTGTGATCGCTGGTGATTTCTCTGCTGGTTTCACTGGGAATAACATCAGAATCAAAGTGAGAAAAAAAGGATGTTTGCTTCTATGCTGTTTTATTTTGGTTCCTACATATTTAAAAAACTTAATGATTTTCTTCAAAAAATGGCTTGGTCTTTGTCTTACTGAGATCGATGAAATAAAATTAATTGAATGTGAGGAATAACTTTATTCATTAGATACTCCTTAGTTTCAATAGAATTTTGAGGTTTTAGAAAATTTTCAAACCTAAGATCGAATTTGGTACCTGAAATAAGTGGCCCAGCTATATCTGCTCTGCTCTAAGTTCTGCGAGTCGCAGGGAGTTGGACTTGATCTTTATGGGTCCCTTCCAACTTGAGATATTCTATGATTCTATGATTCTGCCTGACACCTTGTGACTGGTTATTAGTTGAACCTCAGACATAAAACTATTTTGGTGTCAGAGGAATGGAAAGTGGAAGATGTGAGGGAAAACCCTGGGAACCACAGGCCAGTAAATCAAACATCCACACTAGGCAAGATGATAGAAACTACAATAAAGTGTAACATTAGCAGGCATATGGGTAAATATGATATATTGGGGAACAGTCCCTGTGGCATTTATAGAGTTGTGCATCATAAATCTGTCCTTTGAAGGAGTCAATAGCCAAGTAGACAAGGGAGATCCAGGCGATACTTGGGTTTCTAGAAGGCCCTTGACAAGGTTTCTCATCAAAGACTTTTAAAGAAACTGGACTGCAACAGGATAAAAGGAAAGGTCCTTACATAGATGAAAGAGTGGTTAAAAGGCACAAGAAAAAAGGGTAGGATTAAGCTGTCAGTTTTGTCAATGGTGGAAAGCCCCACTGGTGTCCCATAGACATTCATGGTCGGCATGCACAGTTCAGTATTTTCATAGTTGGTTTAGGAGAGGATACAAATAGTAAGATGACAAAGTTTGCTCATGATACTAAACTATTAAAAGTTGTAAAATGAAAGCTCATTGTAAAGAATTTAGGAAAACTCATGATACTGGACAAGAAAGAACTAGTATAAAATAATACACATGGAGAAAAACTTATGAAGAACAGGCTATGGAGTCGACGTTGCTCATCAGGAATGAGATCATGGGGTTATAACCAAGAACTTGAGAGAAAAAACTCCAAGAACTCTATGAAAAAATAAACTCCATGCTCATTAGAAACCAAAGCTGTATGTTACAAATTTTCAGGAGGAGAATAGAGAATAAAATATTCTGTGGTGTACGCAGCCTCATGAGAACAAAGTGCATTTTTGGTATTCCCATCACTAAAATGATACAACAGAATGGGAAAGCAAGCAGACACTGGATGATGGGGATGATCAAAACTATGAAGTGGCTTCTGTTTAAGAAGCGCCTAAAAAGCCTAATGACAGAAGAGGTTGTGTAAGTTTACATAGGCTTAAAAAATGATTAGATAAATTTATGAACGAAAGGTGCACTGAAGGCTATTATATGCAAAGATACTTCCATGGCTGAGCAAGTTCATGAACCATAGACTGCTAGAGACTGAGCTATATAGAGCAAAATATAATTTACATGCTTGCTTGGTTCTTACACCCTTCACCTGGGCAGCTGACCACAGGTGGAAGTACAATATTGGATTAGATGGACCTTTAGTCTGACTTTACAAGAACACTCCTACTGACTTGATGCCTCCAGATGTGAAACTTAGATAGAGTTTAAGCTGGTTTTAGTTTGTTGCCTGAGGTCAGTGAGGGATCAGGAGCAAAGCTGGGTGTGGAACATTAAAAATCCTTTCTTCACCTCTAAGCCTTGTAATTATTTCATTTTTGAATTATATTGCAGATCCAAGTTTGTAATCAGCCTTGGAGAGAAGCCAGAGTACATACTTTAGTTTGGTCTAGTGACACGATTTTAGGAAAAAACTTCTTTCTTTTTTTTGTTTGCAATAAAATAATAAAGACAAAATTTCCAGTGGTTCTCACCTCCAATTTTCATAGAAACCTGAGATTCTTCTCATACTGCAATCCTAGGAGCTCACAGTTTAAGACAGCTAGTGGTCAACCCCTCTCCCACCCCTCCACTCCCCAAAGATAGTGGCGTAGCAGTACATTTTCTGTAGAAATGAGGCACAGGGAAACAAAATGACTGTCACTAGCTTATACAGAGATCCAATGGCAAAGAAATAATAACCAAAGGCCCTCTGGAGTAATGCTGTGGTCCTGGATCAGCCCTCTTCCCTCCTACAACACTTACTGTCTTTGAAGAGTGTGAAGCCTTCTGTCTCCGCTCCATCTCTGCTAGGCTGGGGCTGAGACCCAGCAGCACAGAGCTGGATCTGATCTCTGATGCCTCAGCTTTGGTCTTTTCTTTGCCCTGCTGTGGAAGCACCATGGAAGGACACCCCATGGTTGTCTTCTGAGCGCTCTCTATGGAACCTGGTGTGGGGAGGACAGTCAGGGAAGCAGTGCGATGAGGCAAGGCTAAAGTAAGACTTGCAGTGCTATGCTTCTGCAATGGCCTGGGGATGTTGTCCTGACTGCGATGCATTCCCTGAGGACCTGTCTCAGCGTTCTGAAGCAGCCCTGTGGCTGCTTTGACACTTTGACTGTGGCTCAAAGTCACCTTGATCTCGTCTCTTGGGCTGTGGGTCCTGGGCTGTGGCTCTCAGAGAATTTCCCCTGGGGAAGGCTTTTTTTTTCCACCACTGATTTTAGTGAGACCTGGTTCAGGCCCTCTGTGATCTCTTTTACACTGTATTGATTGTTGCTTTGCCACAGCAAGTGATTAAGACACAAGGAATAGTGCAGTAGCCATGAACTGCCCCAAGCAAAAGTAATTTTTCTCTCCTTTCTTTTTGCAGTAATTGTGAATTTCTTACTAAACCTGAGAATAAATCTGTCTAGATCAATTCTGTCTCACTGTCATCTGTGGCAATATGCTCCCTTTGTGTTGTTCCCATCAACTCAGGGGATATTGTTTATTGGAGATTTTTAATAGAGAAAGAATAAATGAATGTACATGATATGGGGGAAATCCATCAAACATACGAATCTGTAACGTCTTTTGTGGGGGGACACAAGTCTGCATTTCTGTAAGTGGTACTCCTCTACTCTGTTAGTATTTACTCACTAAAAATGTATGCAAAAGATTTATCCATCACATGTCCACTTTTGGTTTTGTGACTTTGCCATTATGATAGTTTTTCTTTTAATTCTCCATACATTGTTGTGGTCTGTGGTCTGATCTCTGCCTGTTCAACTCCTGCATTATTCTGCTGGCTTGATTTGAGTTACTTCTGAATTATACATTTGTAAATAAGAGAAGAATTAAGCCCTGGAAGTTTATTTTCAGTTTATTAATTTCTGCTCAAGAAGTTTCATCTACAAGGCTTTACAGCATGCTGCTGTCTGTTTAGTTTCATGTTGGTGGGATTAATCCTGTTAATCATTGCTCTGACTTCTTTTTTGAAGTGTAAGCTTTATTGTACTGCTTATAAAGTTGTTATCAACTTGCAGATTGAGATTCCCAATTTCAGGTACAAAGGTTGACTAGAACTTGGTATGAAGATTTTAAGAAACTTATTAAAAAAATAGTTACCCTAAACATGGTTGTAGTGCGTAGACACTGAGTGGATTCTCACTACCCTCTTAGCATCCAGCCTCCCAGATCAATCTCCTTAGGATGCCACTGTAGTTAATAGAGAACCTCCTTCAGGGAGCAATTCAGAGCTCTGGAGTTAGGCTTTTGCTCTGCATCGTCCTCTGAGGAACCCCTCCTTTCTGCCCAGTCAAAAAGGAAACTTACGGAGGCTTTCCCCAGCTGAGAGGCGTGGGGTTTTTTTTGAACCATGGAGTCAGTTCCTGGAGAGGTGAACTCATGCTTACCTGTGTGACTGAATACCCAGCTCTGAGGAAGGATGCTCTTGAGCAAAGAGGGAATCCACACCTCAGCAGCCACGGAGCTGCACCTTGCAGTTGCACACTTTGGCAGGATAATGGAGAAAGGAGCGATGCTCATACATGGTGTCTACCAAGGGTACAGATCACAGAGTAATCTTCCATCATTTCATTCTTCATCCTGATGCCTTGCAAATAGAGGTTGCCTTGAAGCTTGGAGCAGAGGTTCTCATATATTCCCAGATTAATTCTGTGCTGTTTTTTATCATTTTGAGTGTTCTTATTTATTAAAGAATATCTTCTGTCTTTGGATTTTCTTTCATTTCTGAGGTAGATGTATATATACCCATGTTCTTATAGGCCAATAGCATATGAACTAGAAGGCCATAGCTCATTTCAGGGCTGGAGCAGATATTGAGCCACCTTTCTGAACTGTTCTAGCACAAAAGTAGCCCTGAGAAAAAACTGAAACCCTTGGTCTACTTTCTCTAGACTATTCATTACTCTATACTTTTCTCATGTCCCCCTCTGATTTACCCTCCTAAAGATAAGCAATCCCTGTCTTTATCAAATCTGTATTTTGTTATCCTCCTTTGATCTCTACAATTCCAGAGTTCTCTTTTGAAGTGCTATAACAAGTGCTGCATACCCTGTTCTGGGAACAGCTATGCAATTGGTTTATTATGCATTGTGTGTCTTGCACTACTCTTTATGCTGTTCCACATGCTTGCAATGTCTAGTCAACGGGGTTTTTTAATCTTTTTTTTCCTTTCCTGTAGCTGCATATTGAGCTGAAGTCTTCACTGGGCTGTCTTGAAAGAAAGGAATCTTTATTTCATTGAAACAAATAATTTCGAAACCTTTGAGGTGTATGAGTAGTTGATATTTTTTCATGTAATGTGCTTTATTTTGTATGTAGGTCCATTATTCCCTAGCACCAATATTGTTCCTGGTGTTTAAATGACATAATGATGAGAACTTTCAGAAGAGTAAAATGCTGACAGTTCTGCCTGAAGGTTAAGGGATACTGTAGGGACTCATGCTACCCCATGTAGAAAACTGACTTGTTTTACTGACATAGGGTGATGGCTACACACCCATGCTTTTTGGGCAGAGTTCTTTTTTCTGCAGCTTCCATGATAGATTACTGTGTGCCACCTGTCAGTGTGTGGTGTCGAAAATTTCTCATTTCATCAGAGAAGTGACGTATGTCGCTGGGCTAGTGATTCATAAAATGAGGAACCATTTGTATTTTAAATAATGCAATGATACAATAGGTACTGAGAGAAATGTGAGGTGAATTGTTGAGAACATCTGAAAAATGGCAATAATTTTTTGGTTAGGATTTAAATGTCACTGGAAAAGTTCAGATTTTGACCTATCTTGGAGTGTCCTGCCTTAAACTGTCTTTGAATAGCAAGCAGCTGATAGGAAGAATAAATTTGTTTAAAATGAAAGAACACAAATTTGAAAGGATTCCAGAGAAAAGCGTGACTTTTGCTGGCTAAAAACCCTACTCAGCATTCAAAATGTGAAAGGTCAGTTCTGATGATCAGAGCTATCTCCCTTATCGCAATAGAAATGGTGGGTGCAGTTATGATGGGCCAAGTATATGAGAGGAAGCCTGTAAGTGGAAGTGCTGTCCTTATTACACCAACTGATATATTTGGGAAATGGTATCTCAAATAAACTTCCAGGCACACAAACTCTTCCTCAGACCTCTTCTGTATTGAGTGGGTGGTTATTCCAGGATTGTTCTTCTTAGTTTCAGAACATACTAAGTGCCAGTTGATGTCCTCTGGCAGTAAATTAGTTCAAGAAACATGAAAAGGGGTTTTGTGTCCCAGACTATCTGTGTTGCATTTTGGTTCCCCAACTTACCTCTCCATACAAAAATAGCTTAACTAAAGATTAAAGACAAACATGTATCTTGGAATATACCTTGGAGCAGCTAAAATGACAAAAACTTTCAGAAACAACTAAGTCAGGATTACTGTGCACCTTTTTTGTTGAGATACTATTTTCTTCCACCTTTCTGAATGTGGTAAACAGCCCCAAATCATTACTGCAGGTTATTTATAATCTTACAGTATTATTATAACATAAAAAGTAGAGGAGGTCAGAAGTTCTTCTCTGAGTCTTGCAACTTAACAGTTGATAAAAATGGTTTGTTTCCAATGATTCTACATGTACTGTTTACATGCTGCTGCTGTATCTGGGGTTTTTTTGTTTGTTTGTTTCTAGCTTTCTAGTCACTGAGAAAAGATCTGATACCTAAAAACCTCAGCCCAACTTTCTCGGCGCCAGGCTAGGAGTCAATTTGTACTGGCCAGACAGTAAAAAAAACTAGCACCATTGAACATGTGGTTGATGTAAAAAAAGTCATTTGTCATTTAAATTTCTGGGTTATAGAAATTATCAAAAGCCAGCTTCCAGAAAAGCTGACACTACCAGAGCCTTTTCCATGGATTCTGCTTCATTGGAGAGCTGCTGCTTAACTTGCATTATTGCCAGAAGACTGCATCCAAATCCACATGGATGGGGGAAGGGGATGATTGGTCAAGGGTTGCTCCTTCTTCCTTGAATCGTGTAGGAAAAGAGGGCAAATTAAACTGCTGGGTGCCCAAGCTGCCCCATGAGGGAGATTTCCTCTCATTCATCTGCACATGCTGTCATACTAGCCTTACTGCTCATGCATGGGATCTGGTATTGCTATGCAGTACCGAGTGCGTCTCATTGAAATCAGACACTGTCCCTTTCCCTTTTGGTGTTACGAAGTGGCAAACGCAAACAGAAATTTCCTGTCCTTGTAAGTGATCCTGAAGGGGCTGATTCAATGAAGGGAAAAAGCCTGGCATCTCCATAGGTCTGAAACTTTCCCTAATTTTTGGCCTCGATGTTTTTATCTCTCAGCAATTGCTCTACTTGCTTCCTAACTCCTTTCTCCCCAAGGCTCAATGAGGCACAAAGGGAGGAAGTGCGGGAAGCCAATGCTGCTCTTGAAGTGAATTACATCTCTTTCATTTTGTTCTGCTATGTACAATTTGATCCTTCTGATCAGTGATATATCCTGAGGGACTTACACTACCGTGCTCCATGGCTCATGATGGGAGAGGTTGCAGGCTTCAGGAACCATGGCGTACAGCACAGCCGAGGTCCCTCTGCTTCTGTGCTTACAAGCAAAGCAGACGAAGATATCTGCTTTGACTGACTGAAGAGAAAAACAGTTGCATTCATGGGCGTTGAGATTATTCCAACTGGTTGAATTTGGAGCCAGCACAAAATGACATTATAATTTTAATTTTATTTTTGCCTTTAGTTTGACCTTTAGTACACAAACAGAAATACCCTGGCTGTGGTTAATCATTCCAATTTAAGGAATGACTTTGGGAAAACCACATCTAAGAATCATTCACAAGATACGGAACAGGACAGAGTGAAATGCTATTTATCTGATGTGTGAGGAAAATCTAATTAAATTGTTTGCTCGATTAAAGTAAACAAATGCCTCCATAAAAATGTCTTTTGTTGGTATTCTATAGTGCTTGTCAAGTCATTCTTACAGGGCTAATTTGGAATCCAAAGCAGCTTGCCCGTGTTATGTTATGAGCTGTTGTCGGCTGGTCCAGGGGTCAGGCGTTAGTCTGAGAAAAAGGAGACTGGCTCTGTCGCTGACTTAGCCATTGCTTCGCTGTGAAAGCTGGGAACGCTCATTTTACCTTCTTATGTTTAGCCCTCTGCCTATCTTGTGCATTCAGACTCCTCATCAGGGCAAGGACTCAGTTCCTGTTACAGTGCCTGGCACAAGAAGGTGTTTGATGTTGGGCATCTCCAGCTTTCCAGCCAGACAAAATCATGCATGATGCCAACATCATCTTGACCTTGAGAGGGGCATAAGGTTTCAGATGAAAGCTTAAGAGAAAGCTGCTATCACAGAAAAATTATGAGGAGTGAAATGCATGCAGACAGATGCTCAGCAACATCAGGGTCAGGAACAGGAATGGTGTGGCTGATGGGGGAGGGCGGTTGCTCCCAGCTGCATGACATGGAGCTTGCAGGTACCAGCCCGCACTGCTGGGTCAGAGGAAAGGTCGGTTAAGGCTCCCCTAGGGCTTTCCCCTGGCTCATATTTTCACCGGACACACCAGCCAGTATCACACTTTTAAGGAGGCAGCCTTTGGTTATTACAGCCTTTGTGGGAAAGGGACACACCAGATACAGTGAAGCAAACCCCCGCAGTCAGTGGGTGTGTTTTATCCCAAATATGCTGCTGGTCCTCAGTGGTCATGCAAAGAAAGCTGGTTGAGGAGTTCTCCTCTGACACATAATTTGGAGAGCAAAGTAAAGGGCTTGAGAGAAATCTGAATATTGTGTGGACAATCACTCTGGCAAAACTACCATTTAAACAGAGTAATAGAGTTGATTTAGTGCAGAATGGAAGTCTTTATTGCTGCTGCACACAGCTAACAAGCAGCCTAGGACTTAAAGTGTGTGCAATTATTAATAAACAAATGACCCAGCTAACAAGCAGCGTGATCCAGCACCACACTGTGAGCTCTGTGGAGAGGTCCGGAGCTGGAGCTAATGGAGTAGACTCCTGTCCTCTTGTCGCCTTCCCTATAGCTGCTGAGGTTAAGAAACACTTCAAACAGGAAAACAAAAAGCACAGAGTGCCTTTTTATCTGTATAAGGTGACAATCCTACCTTCTATTGGCATTTTTAGCAAAATTTTTAAGCATCCATTGCTGGTTGTTCTCACAAGGAGCAGGGACCATAAGATGGATATTGTGTGGCAAAATACACATTTTCTTTTGTTTGCAACTTCCTTACCATCCGCTGGGCTCTGCGATTCCATCCCTGAGCGTGAAAGCAAGGTGAGTACTGGAGGCTCTGGGATCTTTATGGTCCCATGGCCTGCTGTCTGTACAGGTGCTTATCTCTAGCAGTCAGTCTAACGAAAGATACTACCTCCACTTTCAGCCCATGCCTCCCTGACCTTTGTCACTGACACCCAGGCACCAAACCATCAGAACTTTAATCTTTATAATGCCTAAGCGAGATAGGGAAAGGTGTTTTGTCTGTGTTGAAGGAAAGAAGGTGTCACGTTCTCATTGCTACGCCACAGCTCCTGCCTAGAGTCACTAGGATCACAACACGCAAGGTGGGTGCACTGCCCTATTGCTCCCCACTGTGGCTGCAGCTGCCTAACCTAGGTGATGTGACTGCTTCTCTCTATCCGTCATTTTGGGAGTCTTCGGTACACAACAGGTGGCCTGAACTGCTCGAACGTCATAGGATTCATGATGCCTAATTTTAGGCCCTTCTTGTTGGTGGCCTGAACATGGCCCTAAATAACTGGCCAAGGTCGTACAGGAAATCAGTCTTGTTTTCCAGCTTCCCGGACGGATTTCCTAAAAATTGCATCACTTCTGTTTTTCATTGCTGTTGAAATATTAGCTGTGGGATGTCAGAAGGGGGGGGTTGTGTTTATTGCTTCTTTTTGCTTTTTCACCTTGTTCTTCTTTGTCTTGTCTTTTTCAGTGCTCAAACTGCAAACAAGTTCTTGCTGTTCACAGGAGAAAAGCCAGGTCTGAGATTCAAGTATAGAGAGGATTATTTTCTTAAGACTACAGATCATCAAAGGCAAATAATGAAAAAGCAGAATAATCTAGGTTCATCTCTAAATGTATTCTATCAAAAAACAATGTTTACTTGGCATTTTGATGTAAAAGCCAAAAATATTGAAAAGCAACTATTTATCACTGGAGAAACATAAAAGCTTGAAAGGTTAAAAACAATCAATTAGCAATACTCAGACAGTCTCAAGGTATCCAAATTCTGCTTCATCATTTCATACATCTTCTTGTTTATGCAGCTCCACAGAGAGGAAATCATTGGCTTGGCACTCACTGATTTAAAAATCCTTTTTTGTCAAGCTGAGGTTTGCTGTAGGCAGAACCCAAAGTACAAAGTCTTAATGACTGTAAATCTGATCTAAATGCCAAAAGCCCTTTTACTGTGTACTTGAGTAGCCCTACTTACATCTGGAAAAACAGAGACTCTTATCTTGTCATTTTTAATTTCAGCCTACAAGTCATAACCCAGTAAAGCTCCTGTGTCAATCCCAAAGGTCCAGCTCAAGCAGAGAACCTAGATACTGCATTGCTTGATACTACATCTGTTGAAATACAAGTTCAGTTTGGCTTTATCACAGGAGCAATATTTATTATGAGCCTTTTTTCCTTTTCTAGAAAGCCCATACCCATGCACAGGTAGACCAAGAATTGTTGTATTCCTGGCCAGCTGCCTGAATTTTGGGAAGAGGGCAACATTTTCAATGTCATTTTGGGTTAGCAGTCTCTAGAATTGCTTGAATAGTTTCAGTTCATCCACTTCATGTCAGTAACAGCCTCTTAACTGTTTCTTCCCTGGGACCCACCTTGCTGAGTGTTCAAGGTAATCTGTGCTCCTTTAATGACCAGCTACTCAGCACTTTGCCCTATCATCCTTGGGTTCTTCTTACCCTCTCCGTTCAATGAAGCCCTCAGAGCTTTTTACTGTATATTGAGGGCATGCTGACCTACTCGTGTTCACCCTGAAGGCAATTCTTACGCAACCAGAGCCACCTGAGCTGCCCGTCCTCTCTGTTGTACCAGTGAAGCTGCAGCAGGGACACCCATGTTGTACTTCCCAGACCAGCAGCTGGTCCCTTCTCTAGGAATCAAGTCTGGTCTCTGTTTCCAAAGCTGGCTCTGAGGACAGGCAGGAGGCAGGATGCAGGTGGGAAGTCGTCAAGAGTAGGAGAGCTGAGATTGGCATGCGCTGATTCCTCATGTTTCTCAACTCACAAGGATGCAGCAGAGAACGTTCTGTGAGGAGAAGGGAACTCGTCTCAGTCTCTAGACTTGCAGGCTTGCTCAATGGCCTCTAAGCATTGACAAGACAAAGTTTCAATGTAGTGGTTAGGAGATCTGAATACGGCCGCAGCCTTAATGTCAGGGTTTGGTGACAGTATGTTGGAAACAGGTGTGAATTCAGCTGGTGCCTAAAGATTGGACATTAAAGCCCAACAGCTGTAGTCAAGCTCAGATAAGGCAGAAAGTTTATTTCACTTGTATGAAGCTCCAGGGATGTTTTGCAATAATCTGGATACAAATTACTCTTAAGCTGCATAGACACCTCTGTACAAATGCAAGCCTCAAAATACGTGGCTGGGTTGTAGCTGGAGGGCTGGCTGGGGCTCAGCAGAGACAGGTTCAGTGTCCTGGCCTGCTGCAGAAACACCTTGGGTGCGTGGTGCAAGCCCAGATCCTCATAAAGATTAAGATTTTTGACTCTCACTGAGCTAATAGTTGGGAGCCCAGCATTTAAGAGCCTTTGAGCTCTTGGGCCTTGTATCTATCTGCCTGAGCGTGCCAGTAGTTGTATTTTGAGGAAGGAAGAGTTGTATTTTGCTTCCTCGCTGGGGAGGAGTGAGGGATGTGAGGACTAAAGCTAACCAGCACCAGGTGCCCCCATGGTGTCGCAGCAATGGTCGCGTCCTTGCCAGATATAAAACTGATAAAACACTGTGTGGTGGGAGGCATAAACTAGTGGGCTGAAACGAATGTTGTTGGCATGACACACTGAAAGGAAACTGCATTGATTTCTGCCCTGTTCTTATTTTTCTATATCTAGTTTATTCTCTAAATGGACTTGATGTTAATGCTCTTACACAGGCAAGGCTCCACCTCAGTGAGCATTTTGCATGCATAAAGATTCACCTGTCTTGTAAGCAGTCATGCTGCTCTTCTTGCTCTCATCCTAAACAAGTGCATTCAGATTGTTGATGTGGATTCTCAAAGCTCTTTACTCGTGTAAACCCATCACATAAGCTGATGAGTTCTACCTGAGTGAAAGGAGGTGGAAAATGCCTGTGTTAATTTTACGATAATGGTGGTGTTGTTAGAGGGAAGTGCTTAGCCTTGGTTTGGTGCTGTGCGCTGCTCAGTCAAAGAAAAGAGGTTCACGGAACATAAAATGTCAGGGGGGCTCCCAGTCTCCAGCCAGATCCTGACAGGCAAAAGTAATCCTGAAATATCAAATAGTGTGGGTTTTTTCAATGCAACTGAAATTCCTTATCAAGATTTGCTAGGCTGGGGCAGGGACCTTCCCCTCTGTTTTTGTACAGGTTTGAGCACAGAGGGGCTTGGGCTGGGGACTCTCGGCAGTCCAAAGAATAGTCAGGCTAGAGTGACGAAGCATGTTAACTAGCTGAGTTTTAAGTCTGTGTCAGAGCTTTTCAATCCTTTCATGCTAACTCAATTAAGCTAAGAGGTTGGAAAAGAAATCATCCTGTTTGCTCATCAAAGCAAAGGTCTGAATGAATTTCAGACCCAGCCGATTGCAGTAGCATTGAAACTCACTTAAATGCCCTAGGAAAAATGTCTGTTTTATTTCAGAACGTGTTTGATTCCGAATGATGCATTCAGCCCCAAAGAGCCATTTCTGAAGATGCAAAACTGTGGGTACTAAAAAATTTGGCAGGTATCAGATCATTGTGTGAGCTAATAATTAAAGGAAAAAGCATATGCAGATTATGAAAAAGCACTGCTGCAGTAGCAGGTTTTTTTGGCAGGCTGTCAAGGATCATTCAGCATGTTTTTTGTGTATTTATTATGCCCTAACACACACTTTGAACTTGCGCAGTGCAGAGGGTCTTGCTGAAGATCACTGAATGTTACTGTAAAAGAGAGAGAGTGGAGATCAATCGCTGCGTGCCACTTCATATCGGTGAGGGGAGGCAGCTGGCCAGAGTGGAATTTTTTTAGATGTTTTTTGATCTACAGCCTGCTTGCTTTGGTACATAAATATGGTTATGTATCAAACCATGCCAAGGCGGTTTCCTTGTCTTTTTTTGCCAGACTTTCCCTTTTTAGACAATGAATTCATTTATGTTACCTCTGAGTGTCCTGAGCTGGCGAGGAGCGAGTTGGGAGGCACAGATTTTTGCTAAGTGGGCATATGGTGCTTTTAGCTTGTGGTTAAACATAGATGGTACAAGAAACACATGTTAATAATAAAGATGTTAAGGGGGTACCAATGGACTGGGCTGATTGCTAAGAACAGATCTCGCAGTCATAAAACAGTTTAGAGCCTGAAGCACTTGGGCCAGAGCGCTAATTATTACACATTTTAGGTCTATTGTCTTGGCTCTGGGAAATGTATTATTTTTAGTGATTTTCATTACGTGTTGGATTTAAAAATAGACTGAATTACAGCCGGTCGTTGTTCTGCTGGGATGAATTATAGTTTGTTGAGGCAACCGCTTATTTTGTCTTGTCCCATGGCATTATGTGAAGCCAGACAATAAAAAAAGGAAATATGAGTGGCATTAACCTTTTGAAGTAGAAGGAAAAGGAGCCTTAATGAAATAGAGCAAATCAGGCAATTATATTGCAGCTCTTAGTTATCATATAAAAAAGGAAACTGTGTCCTATATCGTTTAACCCTTTACCTCCTGCTGTGGAGGTAAGGTATACAGAATAGAAACACAGATGTTTTTCTGCTGAGTAACTGATTGGTGTTAATTAACAGGGCTAGAAAAAGATGCTTTATTTAGAGATGCACAAAGGAGTAGTGTTAAGTTGATGCTGGGTGTCTAGTTTCTGCAGTTCTTCCTGTCTGATGATGCAGCCCTGACTTATAAAACCTGACTTTTTCACAAATTTCCCTCCCCCTGCCCCATTTTTACCTTCTCTTTCTAAAGGAAGGTAATAGCCTTGTTAATGGGAGTGGTACTGTTCTCTGTCCACAGTTACTTGATTTTGAGTTTTTCAGTCTGGCTGGGTGGTATTTTAAAGACCCAAGTGTTTTTCAAGTATGTTAAGAATATAAGCTCCCAAATAGGTCCCACAGGCATTTTAAAAAAACCCCTCCCACTTCTTTTGCTGAGGGCATGATCAGATGAAGTGCTCTGAAAAGTGCTGAGCCCAATGAAGCTATCTCCCTGCTGGGCCTTCCCACCCTGCTCTTTGTGAAGGTTGTCTATGATTTAGTTTTGCAGGTTTAACCATTTGTCTAATTACTTCTCACCCACTTCAGTAAGGAATCTGAGTTAAAAAGCAAAATTGCCCCCCTTTGACTTATTTTTTTTAAATGAGGTTACTATTTTTTTTAAGACTTTTTCTCTTGATTGGGATCATTTTACAGACCTGGGTTACTGAGTGAAGCTTGCAAGGTCCCAGGAATCACTACTTGCCCACATGAAAGACACTCTTGGTGGATAGGAATACCTAAAGACCAGGGGATCTTCTTTTTTTTTTTTTTTTCTTCAAGGACCCCCCTTAAACTGTTTTGCAATGTGAGAATTAGGAGGCTGTACGTCAGAGTTTGTTATCTGTTTATGACTTAGTAAAACATCCCTTTGTGTTTGACAGCAATTAAATTCATACCCACTAAGCAAACTGCAAGTCAACACTGTTTCACTGAAGCAAAAATCATTATCTTCCATCAGTCTCATACCCCATACTCAGGCTAGATGTAATTTCTGTTGAACAGAGTGGATCCAGGTTGACTTACTGCCACTGTGGTCTGGCTTGTGAGGCAAAACCAATCTCCAGGATGCTGTCCCCATAGTGTTGCTGTCCCTGAAGTGCCACAGCCCAGGACTGAACACTGCAACAAGGTTGTACGTCCCAAAGCACTTCCTTTTGCAAAAGCTTCTCTTAATCGTAGTGGTTCATATGGTTGGCATCAATAAAGAATAAATGCCCTTCTTGTGGAGAGGATGGCACTTGGTACAGAGGCAAAGGAACGTGCTCTTATGAAGATGCTGAGAGAAAGGAGACAGGGTTTTCACTTCCAGCCTCCGGTCTGATAAATCTCCCACGTAAACTGCATTGAATGCAGCTTCTTTCATTGAGCAATGAAAATTGAGCATGAATTTGAGCTGATAATCAGTGAGTTGATGTTCAATGGAGGAGAGTGCTTTGATTTAAGTTGTTGGCCTGGCATTTATTTTTAATGAGCGATCTGGCTTCAATTGTCAGCTCTTCTACTTGGCCTTGGGCCTCAGTTTCATGCCAGAAAAACAAGATGGTGATTATTTCCTTTGCCTGTCTTGTAAACTGTTTGGGGCAAGACCTGACTCTCCTGTTAACACGGCGCTTGGCAGGAGAGATTGCTGATCTACACTGGGGCCTTTTGGCACTGCTATGGTTCAACTGGAAATATGTAATTATGTACTTTTAAAGGTGGATACCTGAATTAGGTCCCCTAAATCCTTGTTTAGATATCTTTGATAGATATAAGTTGTTTGGTTTCCTGAGCAGGTGAGTGCTCATCTGCAGTTCCTACCGCAAGGGCCCTCTTGACTCATCTGAGGTGAGTGGAGAAAGAGATAGTTTCATCTTCAGAGACTCTGCCTACAGCAAGCTCTTCCCATTGGAGAAGATTAGGCATCCACCCAAGACCTGTATCCGTGTGTGGATGCATGTTTCATGCATGCTCCTTCTGGATTTGCTCCAATGCAAAGGTTTTCACAGAACAATTAAAATGCAAATGTAGATGCAAATTGTGACAGACTCAAATGGCAAACTTAGCTGTGGACGGATCATAATATGTGTCATCTTTGGCATTTCTCTCCCTCTCTCCTCACTGTTTTTGTTTCACCAGGCTATAATTTCCCCTTACAATGAGGTTCTCAAAGCCTTGTCAAAACACAAATGGCAGTCTAGTTTCACGCTGTTTCACAGTATCGATTCCCCTCTCACATAAACATTTCCTCTCTGGAGCACAATCCAGCAGGCAAGTGTTTGCATCTGAGAGTGTGGCCCACTGTAAGGATGGAGGGATTTCTTGGGAGTATGTAGTAGTACCTCTCATACCTGGCTCTCATGAAGGCAAGGATGCTGTCTGGTCCCAGCCACTTCAATACATGAGTAACAGTATTTGAAAAATTACTTACCCTGCCTGGTTTAACTTTGATAGTTTACTGTAAATTAACACTTGTTATATGGTTAAATTATATAATTTTTGCAGTACTGGAAGAGTTGCTGTGTGTATCAGCATAAACACACATATGGAGAAGAAGTGCCTGTCTGATTTCAAACAGACAGTCCAGAGGACAGAAAGGGAAATGAGTGAACCTACCTGATTCACTCACAAGTTCTGTGGAATGGTTGAGATTTGGACCCACACATGCATTTAGCTCTTAATTCAAATGTCCCACTCTTACCTTCTCCCTCCCTGCCCAGACTGTGTTACTGCAGCTTTTAGGGCTGTGGTGAACTACAGTGCTGTTTGCTGTGATTCCTGATGAGCTTGGCCGTATCATGAAGGGATAGCTACAGCCTGGGTTAGTTGCTCCAGCATGAAATTTCTTCCAAGCCTTCCTCCATCTTAGCCTCCTCCCTTCCTTTTCAATTACTTCTTTGGACATCCTCCCATCCTCAAAGAAAGGGATAAAAATAGAACAAGCTTGGGATTTAACTGTGGAACTAATAGCAGCCATTTGCTGTTACTATGTCATTTGCTCTGTTTGTGTGTCTTATACTTGCCCCTGCATCTGTCTTGTCTATTTAGACTGCAAGCTCTTGGGGATTGCTTGACTGTGATGTTTGTACAATACTATGGTCTGGCTCTGCTTTTGGTTGGTTTTCAATTACTATCTTCAGAAATGTGGACAGAGTGTAAGGTCTGCTGCCCCTAGAGGGGTGACCCAGGAGCCTCTATTGCTACTGAACCTTCTGCACCTGTCCTGTAAGCAAAAGATGGCAGGTTTTGGAGACCTTATTTCAGTGCTGCTTCATGATTGCTAGATTTACTACAAAGGACAAGACCATACCCTAGTTCTTCACATCTCCTTGTCCTGCTTCTGAATGAAGGAGAACTCTTCAATAAAACGTTAGAAGCATGCAAAGATTTAATCCCCTATACAACTTGGACACCTTTACACCAGTGTCCTCTTGACCAGTTCTCACCCTGACTTTGCTGGAGACCAGACAGGCCCATCTGTTGATGAATTCTTAGGTCTAAAATGGTTACATTACCTTCTGTTCCTCTGTGCCAGGGATACACTGGGAGCATGTTTCAGGTTTCCCACTTCCTATGTTGTTTCCTTGACTGCTATTAGAGGGTCTCCTGCAATTAAGCCTGGATCTCTGCATAAATGTTCCTGGCTCTTCAGCGACCTTAGGAGACAACAAGAGCACTGAGATGCTCTTTGTATTTTGTGGATTGACCTCACCAGGTATCACTCAGCGGAGAAGCTGTGGTGGGTTGACCCTGGCTAGATGCCAGGTGCTCACCAAAGCCGCTCTATCACTCACCCTCCTCAGCTGGACAAGGGAGAAAAAATAAAACGAAAGGCTCGTGGGTCGAGATAAGGACAGGGAGATCACTCACCAATTACCGTCACGGGCAAAACAGACTCAACTTGGGGAAAAATTAGTTTAGTTTATTACTAGTCAAATCAGAGCAGGATAATGAGAAATAAAACCAAATCTTAAAACACCTTCCCCCCACCCCTCCCTTCTTCCCAGGCTTAACTTTACTCCTTATTTTCTCTACCTCCTCCCCCTCAAGCGGCACAGGGGGACGGGGAATGGGGGTTTGGGTCAGTTCGTCACACATTGTTTCTGCCGCTCCTTCCTCCTCAGGGGGAGGAGGACTCACACTCTTCCCCTGCTCCAGCATGGAGTCCCTCCCATGGGAGACAGTCCTTCACGAACTTCTCCAACGTGAGTCCTTCCCATGGGCTACAGTTCTTCACGAACTGCTCCAGCGTGGGTCCCTTCCATGGGGTGCAGTCCTTCAGGAACAGACTGCTCCAGCGTGGGTCCCCCGCGGGGTCACAAGTCCTGCCAGCAAACCTGCTCCAGCGTGGGCTCCTCTCTCCACGGGGCCACAGGCCCTGCCAGGAGCCTGCTCCAGCGTGGGCTTCCCACGGGGTCACAGCCTCCTTTGGGCATCCACCTGCTCCGGCGTGGGGTCCTCCACAGGCTGCAGGTGGATATCTGCTCCACCGTGGACCTCCATGGGCTGCAGGGGGACAGCCTGCCTCACCATGGTCTTCACCACGGGCTGCAGGGGAATCTCTGCTCCGGCGCCTGGAGCACCTCCTCCCCCTCCTTCTTCCCTGACCTTGGTGTCTGCGGAGTTGTTTCTCTCACATCTTCTCACTCCTCTCTCTGGCTGCAACTGCTACTTCCCTGTAACGTCTTTTGCCTTTCTTAAATATGTTATCACAGAGACGCTACCACTGTTGCCGATTGGCTCGGCCTTGGCCAGCGGCGGGTCCATCTTGGAACCCGCTGGCATTAACTTTATCGGACATGGGGGAAGCTTCTAGCAGCTTCTCACAGAAGCCACCCCTGTAGCTCCCCCCACTACCAAAACCTTGCCACACAAACCCAATACAAAAGCAAATCTGATTCTTCCTTCCCTGATAAGAATCATCAATATATGATTTTGTGATACATCTTGGTCATCAGGCCTGTAGGTTCCTCCATGATAGGTAGGCAATGAAAGCCATTTGTGATCTAGGTACACAAATACTATAAATCTCTATTTTCACAGCTATCTGAGATGCCGCCTGGATCTGCAGCACCCAGACAAGCAAAATGCCCATGGAGAAAACATAGGCTTGTCTGACCTGCCTGTGTTTGAACGTTTTCAGAGGCTAAATACTATGGAACATCTTTCATCTTCATATATCCCCTTGGTAGTAGCGTTGGTTTTTATTAATTGGGATTTCTTTTTAATTTGGCCAGAGATTTTCTCAGGGGAGTTTGCATCACAGTGTTGGGATGTCGAAACCAGAGATGAGATGGCTGAGTGTAAAAGGGATCTTTCTGCAGTTTAGGCATCTTTCAGCTGTCTGAAAAATATCGCTCTAAAATAGTCTTAGATGATATCTTTTGTAGAGCACTTTAGGAACAAGGTAGAATTTTAAAATCTGAACCTGTTTTTGCCACTGATTTTGCCAGGATCATAGAATGTTTCTTTTCTCAAACTTTCTACCTGAGGCTTATAAAAGTGAATATAACTGCTTGTTCCTGATGCTACATCAGTCTCAAAGCTACCTCAGTACTTGGCAAAAGAACACTTGGATCTTCAGTTGTTAGAGCGGGATGAATCAAGATGAGACACTATTATTATCTTTAAAATCAAAAGGAGGCAGCCAACTCCTGAAGCCTCTGTGAGGATGGCAGCTTTCTGCCTGTTTTCTGAAAACAGGAAAGAAACCTAACCTTTTATTAATAGTTTGATTGTACACAAAGGGACACAGACAAATATTTCAGCATCTACTGTACACAGATACATGAAACACACTGCACTAATTACACCAGTCAGAGGCTGGTTGAAGGGCAGTTAATTGGTTTTCAGAATATCTCAATCAACACAGGCAGCAAGACACATGTCCAAGGATTTGAAGACTCAGCAGTAATAGATGTCTCTGAATTCTCTGTTGCAAAGTAAACCTTTATTTTCACTACAGCATGTTTTATAGTGCAATAAAAAAGAAGGAAGTCAATAGCTATATCTAATATAACTGTAGCTGAAAAGATACTTTACTGATTCAATATTGCTTGAAGGGCAGTGTAATATAGGTATTTGACCTTAACCAAAGGCTCACATGCAGGTATTGGGTTCAGACTGAATTGTTGATGAAAGAAACTGTGCCCAATTGGACCAAGAACATGTTAAAAACAGTTAGATTTCATTTATTTTTTACAAAAAATAAGTTGTCTACTAATTCTTTTTTACCTTTTAATCCTGCTTAGGTCCACCTACCCTTAAATATTTAATACAGATGTATTTTTATTTTTGCACCAGAAAATTAGTTGCTTTTTGGTGAAATTCAACCTTATGCATCCTTGGTCTTTAAGATTTTGTTCTTTTCTTATTGTCCTAGTTAGTAAAATGATTGACTTGATTTGCTGTTGTTCACTTATGATAAAAATATTTTATCATCTTCCATATAGATTATTGGAGACAGCAACAAAAACAAAAAAAAAAAGGCAAGAAATGGCTGTACATGGCATTGTGACAAACCCTTTTCTCCTGAATTCTGAAGCACAGATGTTCCGCAAACACACTGAAATTGCTATTAGAATTGCTGGGAACACTCATGGTGCATAAACACGTGCATTTTGCGGGACTAATACCTGATTCATGAGGTCTTCTAGCATCACTTGTAAGTTCATCAGTGCCTTTAATGTCACAAATCAGAATTGCATTTCTGCCACTATAGCTATGTTTGGGGGAGAAAGAATAAAGTTATCCAAGGTTTGCAGGTGCAACTGCATAGGTTTTCAGGTGTAACTGCATCCTCTCCTGAAGTAGTCCCTGTAGTATTTCCAGACAAGTATAAGCTTGCTCTGACTGTACTGTTAGCAAACTGGAAGCCCTGTAGCTTTAGTCATCATGTTTCTGAAACTGAGCTAAGTCGTCTGAGAGTCTGCATATACTGACTGTGCACTGAGTTAATACAACCAAGAGTCAGCTTGTACCTTTGGCAGAGTAAGCCTCTATCTGCCTATAAAAAAGTGTAGAGTTATCCCTTGAATGTTTTCCTGAAGGCTCCTAGTGTCGACAGCAACCAGGAACATTTTAAAGCTGTCCATGATGCTCCAATTGATTTCAGAAATAATGAAGTTAGGCCAGTGCTAAAACCCAGACTAAATGGTCTCTCCATATTCAAGAGTGAACTGATTCCAGATCTGTGAATGCAGTCTTGGACTTTGTGTTCCCAGTCTGACCATCACCTTGAATACAGCTGGTGATTGGGTTTTACAAACGTACTCAAGATCTTAGGCAGTGCTTAAACTAATCATTTCAGCGAGTGTGTAAAAGCTCAGCTAAACAGAAGTCTTAGCCTGATTCTGACCTGTGCAAAAGACTTATCGACTCCAAAGAGATAGAAAATAGTGACATATCAGCAAAAATTCCTGAATATTTGCTACAAAGTCCAGTTTGTTCAGAGTTTAGGGTTGTTGCTTTGTTTGTTTTTCCAGCTATGCCTTCCATTCAGTTTGATGCAGTTCTTCAGACTAATATATGTTGTCCTGACGCTGCTCAGCTGCGTGCTTTCCACATTCTCTGTGAGTCAAAAATTTTTTAAAGAAAAATGTTTTGGAAAATAAATCTTCTAAAGTTTGGAAAACTGATTTAAAATTTTTAATGATTCTGAGGATAAAACATTGTTTTGGACAGTCCAGCCATTGCCACTGATTTGGAACAGGGACTATGAAGGTGATACATGTGTTTCAGTGACCTCAGTGATTTTCTGATTCAAAGCTTTGGCCTTAGGGTCAACAACAAATTTAGCAAAGCATCAGGAAAAGGTACCTGGTGTTTCTGGAACGTCACAGCACTCTTTAGCCCACGGGTCCTTGTCTGCTTCTATTCCCTTCCAGAAATCTGCAGAAACAGTGATAAAACAAGATGATTTTCCTGAGGAGCTTTTTGCTACTTGGAGAAGCTTGCTTTCGTGAGAAAGCAGCAGAAATGTCTTATTATTTCCCCCAGAAAGTGATTATTTAGGAGTAAAATTAGGAGATAATTAGTCAAAGTACAAGTCTTCTGGAAAATGGTGTTGGCTGGACTTCCAGAGAAAAGAGTCCAGGATTTAACATCGTTTGAGATAAACCGAGGTATTTCACCCCTTCTGGGCAACTGTCTCAGGCTTTCTGTACATACATGTAGATATTGTTGTATGTATCAGTGCCTTAATCCAACCTTGACTCTGAGCGTGTGCTCAATGCTAGAAAGTGGTGTGGACCTTACTCTGGTGAAATGAAGGCTGAGAAGGTAAATAGTACCATGAATAAGAAACTGCAGTAGCGCAAGTGTTGGATTTTCAAAGAGTGTGGATTAAAGCGAGAGCAATGAGAGCGGGGTGCTGCCTTTTTCAAGAGGCTGTGATATGAGGGTGGATTGTGAGGGTGTTTTTTTGTATTGAGGGGAGACTCATCACCTTTTCTAGAAAAGCAGAAGGTTCTTGGCCATGGACCAGCTTGGACTGAAGATCAAAAATCCTTCCTCAGCTCTGTTGTGCCTGTGTGTGTGTGACCGCAGTATCCTTGCTTCTTGATAGTGTCTCCTCAGGCTCTGTCTCCATGGGTTTGCAGCCTGAAATACTGGTTCCTTGTTGGTTTTCCTCGGAAAGGTGTAAAGCCAGAAATGCAACTGGCAATTATATTGTAAGCTTGTGTGTTTAAAAATAATAAAGTACAACAAGATCTATTATTTATCCAGTTGGCCAAATTATTCCTTGGCATAATTATTTGGTGATTGCATTTCATGTGATGGTTCTGTATAGAAAGGGTTACCAATTAGCCCTAGGTGTTAGAGGGCTATCACGAAGTAGGGCATTAGCAGAGATTTGGGGACTGGAACTAGATGACCTTTAAGGTCTCTTTCAACCCAAACCATTCTATGATTCTGTGATTATTTCAGTAGAGGGCTAAACCAGCCTTTGAAAATGTGCTTGGCTGACTTTTGACTGCACCATAGTGCTACCCCATAATAACGCAGAAAGAAGTAAGGTGCCTGTGAAATGATGTTGTGGGCTGTATGTGGCCCACAGGTGAGGGATCCCCTGTCATTTATGGGCCCAAAGCTAAAGAAATACACGGTTGTCACCTGTGTCATCTGTTGGATCACTCTTAACACTTCGTTCCTCATTTGCTGAAGTTATTAATCCTGTGTTTACTCTTTGGCGGTTATAGATGGAACATTTCTGCGAAGTGCAATCTAATGCACAGGGCAGGCTTCAAACTCATGGAGGTCTCAGTCGTGGAGAAGGCTTCAGGTGGACAGAGACACTTCTGCCCAGAGGAAGCCACAGATTCGCCATAGGGCTCCCTGTTAGCAGCGGGATCTGCCTGCATATATCCAGGTGGAGGATCATACACTGTGCTGCCTGGAAGGGCTCTCAATGGGAACGTCTTCTAGAGAGAGAATGATACATGTTCATTTTATATACCTCAGTTTGAGGCTCCTATGTTTTCATGGTGATTTTGGATATACATTTCTCAGTATGTGTATGCTGATAGGAGTTAGTTTTAATGTAAAAGAAGCTTCTTTATTTCAGGGACTTGTGTTGAGAGTTGCTGAAATTATTGAAGACTCAGCTCCTAGTTTAATCTACTCTTTTCAATTTATCATCTTCTGAAAACATCCCCATGGCAGAGGATGTTCAGAAGTATTTGTGTGACTTAGAAACTGAATTCACTGAGGGAATTTTAATCTTCCTGGTAATTTTGCACAGCACAGAAAGATATAAAGAATAAAAACACTTCTGAAATTTTCAGAGAACAAAAAGAAATCCCAAACAGCAGAGCATTGCACAAAAATATTTGCAATGGCTTGTGGTTAAAATATCTGGAAACTAGATTTCAAACTGACCAGGAAAATGCTCTTCTGGGCATAATTCTTTTCTGTATGTGAAAGCACTAATCCTCCTCTAGTCCTGTGTGAAGACAAACAGTCCTGTAGAAGGCTGTGGCTTGGGAAAGGTACAGAAATAACCAGTTTATTCTGAGAACAAGCGAACAAGGATCACACATTGCAGAATTGCAGTACATAAGCAAGGTGTTTTTGCAAGCCTGTGAAGTGTATGGCCCGTGTCATGTCCCACTACTCTCAAAGTGAGAATGAAATGTTATCAAAAGATCCTAACCTGACCCACAGGCTAAATCTTTGTGGACCTTGGAAGACGTAAGCCAGCTTGTTATTATTGCTGCTTCCTTTATACAGGAAAAAACACAAGGAGCAGAGTTAGGGTTTCTCTTTGTCTTTCATGTCTTGCATCTCAGGGGCATACAGGTAAAGCAATGTGGGAAGTAAGAGAATTTCCAAAATCTGATCATTTTGTAAATGTGAATATCCTTGACAGGTATGAGAAAAAAGATTTTTTTTTTCCTCAGGTAACCATGTATAATATTGATCTTTTTCTTATTTACCAGATTTTATTGGTGAAATCGAGGTTGGTTGGAGTTCTGAAGGTGAATACACATTTAATAAATATTAGGAGATTCTTTCTGTAAAATTACATCAGGCCTGCCCACAGTAGATCAGTGCCTGTGGTCTACTTTTTATAAATATAACATATGAATTGTTTCCAGAAAGACTGGGAATATGTTAAGTGTTTGCAGTGTTGAGGAGAGCATGAAGTGAATGGCATGAAGACCGAATAAGGGTGGAAGCAAAGAGTGCAACTTCCACTAAAGTCTGAACATCCAGATACGATGTCATGCCATGAAGAGCAAAGAATGCAGGTAATTTCTGCAGCATGAGGACTGTCCTGGGAAAGCGTAGGTCTTGGAAAGACTTGTGGGTCATATCAGATCATCAGCTGAACATGAGCTACAGACACTTTAGCTGAGATGTTAACACAGACTTGTAAATATGAATACCAATGTCTCAGCATGAAGCTGAGACCGTCTGTAACCTCTGTACTTGAATGGTGCAGCATCCACAGCAACGCTGTGTCCAGCTCTGTATTTGAGGAATGATTGAGAAATTAACAAGTGTTCAGAGAAGAGAACTGAAAAGCTTTGGAGAGCCACGAAACATGCCTTATTGTGAAAGATTCAAGGAGCGCAGTCTGATTAGCTTATTGAGGGCTTAAAGGGTGATTTCGCTGGTCTGTGAGTACCTACTTGGAGAGCAGAAATGTGATTATAGAGGGTTCTTCAGTTTAGCAGGCAAAATTATAGTGAGTCGAATGGCTGGCAGTTGAAGCAAAGTATAATTGGACTAGAAATATGGCAATTAAAAACAAGCTAACATTAAGTGACTCCTTGATGTAGAAGTGCAAAATCTCAGGTCAATATTGGGAGAACTTCTAAAAGATTTGCGCTCTAGGAAGTGATCTTGGGCTGTCTTTGATATGCAAACCCCTGAGGATATCCCAAGGGGAATGATACACCTTTGTACAGTGTATTTAAACCCCTTTTCTAATGGCAAGTTTTGTACTTTCTATGGACATAATTCTCCAAGGTCCATGGGCCACAGATTGAAAAACTACCGTTCAATCCTACATCAGGGGCTTGAAGCAGGAACTAACCAAGCAAGTCCTATGGTCTGTGGTGTACAAATGGTCAGGCTAAGTGATTGCTGTGGGTTTCCTCTAGCTTTGTGATCTAGGAATCTCAGCCCAAAATGCAGCTACATTGATGCATTAGCCCTTACTCAGCTATCGCTCCCTATCCTGTGAAACACTTATGTATAGAAGATGACTAATGGCTTTAACCATATTGCTTACAAGTTTTACAGCACTGGTGCCTGAAGCCAAATCCCTTCTGCTACTACTCTGGTTCAGTGGTTTTCATTGTCTCTGTTTTGTCTGTTGTGTTCACACATGAAAATGAGGCAGAAAGGTGCCAAGACAGGCTTTTTATTCACTTAAAATATCCTGGATACTGAGAGCTGAGTGGGCAATGGGTTGCAATACTAAGGGATCTGCTCTGCACAGGCACTTGTTCTCAGCCCCATGCCATCCTCTTCTGGCAAAAGCATGAAGAGAATTGGGCAGCCAGCCCAGAGGAAAGTAATCTGGGTTTTTTTGTTTGTTTTTTTCTTTCTTCTTCTTTTTCTTTTACTGCGTAATTTTCTAGCAGGATCAGTTCCCTGAGCTGTTTCTCTGCAGGGATACACAAATGTCTGCCTACTTGACTTGGTACAAGATAGAGGGCAATTTTAGGACAGGACAGGGCATTTGGGGAATTTAATGATGCTTAAATAAAAAACCAAAACAAAACAAATACAACTATGCTCTGCAGTTTAAACTCTTACTTATCACTGTCCTTATATGGTTGTGCTCACTTGACTTTATTCCCTGGATATTAGGAAATGCCTTGCTGGCAGTTCTACTAATTTTTTGTGTGTGCAGAAGATGATGCAATCAGATATAATTTTTAAGGTTTAAAATATTTAAAGTAAAAGTAATTAATTATTTCCTTTCATCTTGGGTTTGTCAGCTTTCACATCCAGATCCTAAGCTGTGACTCCTCAGTCAGTTAAACTCATTTTGATGGATTGGATTGACACAGATACCCATTTACCCCCATTTTTATTCCAGCTTCCTTTTAGCAAACAATTATGGAACAGCAATAGCTTCCCGCTGGGCAGACAAATTCTTTCTGTCCTCCTTTAACACAGCCATACATTTTTCCCAGTGATGAATGCAGTAGAAGCAAATCATATGAATCTATGATCTGTTCCAGCTGCTATTGAAGAGAAATGATTAAAACAACAGCAACAAAGTGGAAAGAAAACTCCCTGCTTTTTTCCTGCATGCCAGCAAACACGCTATCATTGAGTGTAAGCAGCAAAACGCATTTTGAGACTCAAGAACCAAATGTGCATATAAGCAATAAGAGGCTAAATGAATAATAGAGCAGAATGGCATGACACCATATCACAGTCCTCAACTAGTAAGTAGCACAGTTCAACCTCAAAAGCTACTGAGTAAGACGAAAATGTCTCTTTAACAGTATTAGGGGACAATTTATTATGTGTATCCTTCGAGTGCGGCACAATGTCACTGCAGGCCCATTGCATTTGCATTATTTCCAGACAACGGCAGCAGCAGAAAAGGACACTGATTTATTTCAGAGCAGGCACAGGTGATTTTTATGTCTGTTGGGACTCAGCCAGATATGACTTAACCCATTCAAGTCTTTTCTGCTTATACGAAGAAGTGTCTTTTTGTAACATCCTTATCTTCCAGCTCAGATTTCATTTAAGTTACTCAAGGAAAAGATGGAGGATTTTGAAGTCTTTTGCTCTTTTAGACAGTTACTAAAGCTTTGTTCAATTCAGAGAGAACGAGTGATCGGCAATAGCTTAATCTGTTTAAAATAGTTCTGACAATCATTTTCACTATGCAGCTTTTAACACAGTGTGTGATTTCCACACCCTACAGTAGCCAAAATTGAATGATCTCCTGATAATATTATTCCCTATTTCATGTAAGCTAATTTGCCAGGCTCAAAAGATAACATACAAGAAAAAAAAGTCACCGTCTAGCTGTCATGATCCAGTCAAAGCATGCAAGCTTTATTTCTGCTCAACTGGAGAGCCCCGAGGATTGCCTGCATCCCAGTTTTCCAGCACTATAAAAGAAGGAAATCTGGCATCTTGCTGGAAGTGCCACCCTACAGAGAAATGCAGGACTGGGGTTGGGACCAAGCGCAATCACTAATGGCGATTAGAGACAAAGGAGAGGTGTTAATCCAAAGCAGTTATGACTGGCTTCTGATAGACCATCAATTTTATTACTTCTGTATGTCAGTTAAGCACCAGTATTTTTATTCCCCTTCTGAACAGCTGCCTGGTGTTGTGTGGACATGTGGCTGTAATTCTGCTGATGGCTGAAAGAGGTGCAGAAAGGCAAAGTGTGAATTCATGTCCCGTGCGAAAGTAACTCCTGCATAACTGGAGTGATGTACACTGTGCTCAGTAGTACGGCTGAGAAAGGGTATTTTTTCAAGGAATGATCCACAGGGTTTGTTTCATTCCAAATAGGAGTAAAAACTGAATATTTTGAAATTTTCTCAGGGGAATTTTGTAGAAGTTTCCTTTAAGGTCCATTAAAACACTTTCTGTTCTGTTTTTGTTTGGAAATGGGGCATTATGAGTCTGATGATTGAGA
This sequence comes from Gymnogyps californianus, assembly GCF_018139145.2. Taxonomy (NCBI): domain Eukaryota; kingdom Metazoa; phylum Chordata; class Aves; order Accipitriformes; family Cathartidae; genus Gymnogyps; species Gymnogyps californianus. The sequence continues at coordinate 11,140,689 of NC_059472.1, forward strand.
GCATCAGAACAGTACAGAGAAAAACTACCTACATGCTACAAATTCTTAAAAAAGAGCTCGAGATGTATTGTTCCAGAGCACTGAGACAGGACAGGTCAATATTTTTGGAACAGATGCTTGGGTAGTCTACAAAAATAAGGGTCTGGTAAATTACCCCAGTTTTGCAAAGAGTTTTCATTTTCACTGCACTCAAAGCATCTGCTGTAGCACTGCTCTGCTGGACTTGACTCTGATATGCCCTTCTCTGCTATATGATCCCTTTGCACTCGTGCCTACTGCAGGAGAAAAGAGCTTGGTCAGTACACAAATACATGAGCACAGTTCAGTGAGTGCAATACATGTAAATGTAGGCTTTGGATTTTTTTTTTTTTAATGTTACTCAGCGTGTTTTGATGCCTGTGATGAGTCAGAGCTACTTGTAGGAGTGGAGAACATGCCCTTATTCAGTGCCTCTAGCAAAAGCAGTCATGAGTGGCAGCCACTGAAACAAATCACCTTAGTGCCTGTGGACTTGCTAGGAAATGATTCTTGCACTCTCAGTGTCTTCAGCATGAATCGCTGCCTTTATCTTCTTACAGGAGGCAAACAGGGCTCAATGGCTATTGCACATTAGAGAAGCGGTGTATTGTAAGCCCAGCTCTATCACTAGCCTACTGGGCAGTCTGTGGCATTTTTGTGTGGCCCATTCCTCCCCTCAGTAACATCATTTGTTCCTTTTTAAAGCATTTTGAAAGCTTTTAATAACATACACTGCTGGCATGGCAGGGGGTGGTATTACAGCTCCGTGATTTTGATGGCACTGAATAGACTCAAGGGGAGTCTGGGTGTTGATGGGTCAGGCACTGTGTTAACTACCAGGAAGACTTGATCCCTGTTTTAAGGATCTCACAATAAGAAAGAGGGCAAGTCACAACAAAAAAGCAATAACTAAAAAGGGTGAAGTAGAGGAGAAAATGGTCCCTGGGACACATACGGTCCCATAAGTTAACAATTTGCACAACCTCTGCTGAGTTTAGTTTGGCTTCTTCCTAGCCCGGCAGGCTGTCAGATCTCTTAGCTATAAATCACATATTCTGAATAGGAATTACCTGGTGTTGTGGTGAACTAGATATCTGCTTTCTGCAAAGATGTTTAAAATGGGCAGCTGAAGCCTGTGTAATAAAATAAAAGTCATTGGGTTTTGGCAAAAAAATAATACTGTTGCTTTCTAAAGAAAATAGTCTCATTATTAAGCATAGTATGCCAAGGTGATGAATCGGGTGGAGTGAGAAAGAGACAGCTTTTTAAAAATTAAGATATTATTTCTTTTTCCCTTTCTTCCTTCATTGACAGATGAAATAATACCCTTTAAATACCAGAGGACCTGAATGCTGCCTTTGTTGATCGCACAGTTCAGCCATAGCTGAGCTGAGCATTGAACTTAGCTCTGTAACAGAGAAATTTAGTAACAGAGTTTGTAATTTTTCCTCACCTCAAGTCTAATTGATGTAGAAAACAAGTAAAAAATATACCACAAGTTCTTACATAAAATAGATTCAAATTAGAGTATGACTTAAACTACTTAAACCCACCCCCCCAACAAGTTTTATAAAATAAATATGCCTAATGCTGCCTAAATAGCTTATATCAGTTTTTAAAGAAAAATACATATTTTAAGGGTGATGGGTAAGGAATAACCATTCACAACTGCTCTGCCTGCCACTCATTACAGGAGTACTGTATTAACAAGCAGCATCGTCAGATGTCCCCTGCAGAAATGGCCGTTCCTGGTGAGAGTAGGGCAACCATCCAGCTGTTCATCACAGCCTTCCCGGCCCATATGCCAGATCCATGAGAACAGGATATGAGCCTCCATCAACTACATTGTGCAATCAGGTGGGTTGTTTTACCTTTTAGCTGCCACCAGAGATAACTCCAAGTCAACCTGTGCATCTAAGAATCAGGTTAAACAGGCATGGCTGCAAGTCCCATGAAGTAGACACAGATCCCTTTGGTTTGAGGCATCCAGACTTCACAAAAGATCTTCACATGCTTGAAAAACACCATCTCTAATGTTGGTTTAGTTTGATTTTTCTCTTCCTCTCTTGTACCTACAAACCTTGCTCTACTGTCTTTCAGCTTAAGCCTTGCAGAAATAGCTGCCAATAAATGTATTATCTGGGAATCATGATGTGCATGTCTCCTGATAAAACACTTCCTTGGGTCAGGCTTCCTCTTGTACATTGTCCTTAATACTGCCTTCAATTTTGGTACTGGGAGTGATGTCCGGTCCATCTGGCAGTACATACCCATCTCCTGATCTGTGAGGAGGACAGGTAGGGCTTTAGGAGCTGGCCCTCAAGTTGGCCCAGTACGTCTGATACCTGGTTAATAAAAGACAGACAGATTTAGAAGCAATGACACACCAATGCTTTAATTGACATCACCAAGAACAATTGTGGCCTTAGTGACGTGAATTTTATGCAACCAAAGTAAATAAACAAGTAGAAAGGGATAAAGCATGTGTGCCGTATTTAAAATCAGATGATGTTAGCAGCTGAATTTATACACTGGCATCTGTACAAGGCTGCAAAAGAAACAGCTTCCATTGTGCATCATGCCTTTCTACCACATTAATTCCAACCTAAACCTCTTCTGTATCACACTTTTACTGCCCTCACCACACACAAATTAGCTGTAATCTGGTGACAGTGGCCAAATGTTTCTTCCAAATAACAAAGCAGAAGTTTGGTTGCACAACTGCTTTTTGTAAAAGAGCAAAAACATCACACATCCGTAATTAACTCTAATGCATGCCTCAGGGCCAGTTTTGAAATGGGGGAAGCGATGCTATCAAGGAGCACCTTAATCCATTTTCTAGGAGCCATTAGGACATCCTTTTCAGAAACACGTGAGTGATGTAGGGCACAGTGCAATGTCCCCATAGGCCTGTAGCTGGTGTGGTTGGAGGTGACTGCTGCTTTCTGCATCCATACCCCGTTCATAAGCGCTCCTCGCTTTGGTGAGCACTGGGTTGGTTCAGTGGGAACTGCTGCTGGGGGACTCAGCTGATTCTGCGGGCTGAGGGTGACCTTCACCCCACACCTTCTGGTGGCTCTGCTGTGGGGTGGCAGCTCCGGCTACATGGGGTCATGAACAGCTTCATACCTTGAAGAGCTCCAGTTGTTTCCAAAGCTGTGATCTCTGCCATGAGACCAGCCATTTCTAAAAACCTCTTTGGCACTTAAAAGCCAAAACCTCATAGATTTTCAGGTGCGATTCCAAAAAGGTAATGATAGCTCCCTTTTTCCTTCTTGCTCAAAGGATGCTGCTTTTATGTTTTTAATGTGTCCAAAACTAATAGTTAAATCTCTAAAGCCATTAGTGTTCATTACTGTAAAGAGTACATTAAATCTTCAACCCTATTGTTTATTTTTGAAAGTATATTCTGGTGACACATGTTGAATTTAATTTTATTACTGGGTTGAGCCAAAGCATTTAATGTTCAGAGAATTATAATGATTACCTAGGAACAATCATCAGACTTATGTCCTCTTGAATAATATAGAGAGACTAGACCTAGGACTAATCTTACATATCAGCTTTTTAAGAAAGAAACCAAATCTGAGGAAAAAATAACCCGAAGTTGCAAGGTTTCTGAAATTACTAATTTGTTATTATTATTCACCAGATGTCTCAAATGTTCCTGATCTCGTGCAAAACCGTTCCTGCCTACCTTGAAGGATGTACGACCAAAATGGGTGGTTAAATGGCAAGGGAGGGTCCTGTTGGCATTGGTCTTTGCTAGCCCAGTGCATACCATGTCTGTTCAGTTCCCTTCCGCTCACATCTTGGCTCCCCTGTTGCCACTGCAGCTCTGCTGCGGGGCCTCAGCCAGGTCAGGGATGTGCTTAGCTACTGTATGAAGGAGTCAAAGAGTTTACTGGCTAAATAAGACAGAGGAAAAATGTCCTTTCCACTGCTGGTGACAACATGCTTACCTGCTGCCTATAGTCTGTTGGGGTAGCAAGGAGAGCTGGCCTGTGGAATTGCAAAAGGCCCATTTATAACCTGAGAACTGATCATCTGCACAGTTTTAATTGAGGAATAGCAGTGGGAACCAGCCCTTGTGTGTCTGACAGGTAGCAGCTAACCAGTTTGACCTAATTTTTGATTAGCATCTAAAAGGAAATGGTTAATTTTTTTGTGAAGGAAGATTGTTATACAAATGTGTGTGAGCCTGTGTTTATATATGTACAGATCCATATATATAGTAACATCTCATTAAAGGAATTAATCACTTTTTGTTTATTTTGTCTAGTGCAATTCATAACTGTTATTTTTTGTGGATACTGTTAGATGGTATTCTACTGGATGCCAAAACTCAATACCAACTCAGGGTAAGAAATGAAGCAGAAAAAACTACAATGGAATTCTACTAATTTATATTCAGTTTAGGCCATAAGGATCAGAAAAACTGATACAATTCAACCAGCACTAACAGATGTGTTAGTTTTGTTGTATATGTCTTTGATATTAAATGAACTGGTTAAAAAGGTTCTTATAAATGAGTACTGGACCTTAAAGCAAATGAAGAATTGTGAAGGCAGTTTTGGTGCATAGGCTCAGGGTTACAGGGCACTGCTTAACATTTTAGGCATGGAGAGACTGTTCTTGCTTCTGCATTAATAAAATTTGAAACAATGAGGAAGAAAGTTGTAACACTAGAGGTATTCTTCTGTTTTCTTCCTTATAATTTTAATGGACTAAGCTTAACAGTGAATATCACTGGGCACAGAAGATGCTAGTTCTAAAAACCTGCCCTAACTTTGCACAGTCTGAATCCCTGTTTTATGGAGTGCTTTTCCTAGAGCCGTGCAATGATCTCAGTTAAAAAACAACCAACCAACCAACCAACCAACCCACCGACTCCCTCTCAAATTACAGGATCCCAATAAGCTGAACTTTGACACCCCAGACGTCATCTCCAAGGCAGTCTGGAGAGGTTGTATATGGCACAGGAAAGTTAGTTCTTCAGCGGATAAGTGCTAGTAGAAGACTGGATGTTGAATTACCCAATTTGCTGGTCAGCAGATGACTTGTTTTTTGCCCCTGGTACAGGCACAGGGCAGAGATCTGTGCTGTTCCTGATTCGTGCAATTTTTTTTCATATTTTTAAGCTCTTGTAGCTCTTCTAAGGTGCCTTACAGATGGAGTGAGATGCAGGTGTTCACATCTGGGGCCAGATGCAAGGTTTTGCTAGATCTTTTCTCCAGCTAATAATAAGCCCAGAAAAAAAAAACATGAGTTGGGAAGTGCCAAACTGTTCCCCAGTTTCCCTCCATTTCTCAGGCTTGCAGAAGATAATGAACTAAGAAAATGTGACTTTTTTATAACATTTTTGGGTGGTATTTTCAAACTGCTTTTATTTCTCTTGAATTGCAGTGATTTCTCATTGTGAAATGTTCTTAAATTTTATTAGCAAAACCTGCTTGGTGCCAGAATAAATTTGAATTGGAAGATGGTTTGAAAAAAAAAAAATTACTTCTGTTATGGCTTCAGAAGTGCTAGTGAACCAAAAAATATTTGCACAGAGGTAGCGGTCAGCCCCAAATGCTCTATAGTCAAGGAAGCTATGAAAAACCCTTGCAGTAGGCCTACGTGAAATAATCTGCACTCTCAACCCGTGCCACACAAATGAAGACACAAAGAACTCTGCTCTTAAAGAAGATACTAGCTTCATCCCCAAAATAGGGCATTTAATAGTCTTTCAAAAGTTTGCTACTCTTCAATATTATTTAATTCCAATTATTATTGTTACTCATATAAATGTCCAATCAAGTTTTAGGTCTCAAGGAAGACCTGCAAGCTTGGATCCCACGGTTTGATTGCACACAGTATGAAAAGAGGTAGTTCCCTGAGTGGTTTTGCATATCCTACCTTTTAATTTAGTTGAGTGGCCTTTGTTCTTTTCCTTTCTCATGCACATGTTCATTTCAATCTCTTTTCACATGAAAGGTTTTCCATGCCCTTCTTTTGTTACCTCCCTTTCCTGAAAATAGGTTTCTCTTTACAAGCATTTGCAAATTAGCACAGAAAATTTTATTTTCATGGCTATCTTTGTTTTGACTGTTTGTTTCCAAGAGAGATGTTTTCTTCAAAGATTGTCTTCCTGTGCCTAAAATCTTTAGGCAAAACAGAGCCTTGGTAGCAACTGCTCTATGTCTCCTCTACTCCTGTGACAGTTGCGGCTGCTTCTAGCAGGACTTATTTTGTCATCTTTTTCCTTTGAGTATGAGACTTACTCAAGGAAACCTGCCTTTTTCTCAGTGGGGTAAACCTGCCTATCATGAGACTTAGCAAAAGCACCATATAGAACTGCAGTCTTTTCTAATTCCTATAAATAAAAATAGTGTAGCTGTTTCCATACGGTTTAATTTATTTAGTTGAAAAACATAGTTTTGTCATCGTTTGTGATAATGTCGGTATTATTCTTGACTCAAGCATCCTTAATTTACACAAGGAAGTGCTTAAATGCTGTAGTGAAAGAGTCCATAGAAAACCTGCAGACAGACAGATAGCTTCCGTGGGCAGCTGGTTTCTGAAGAAAGAGGTGGCCACTTTCTGAGCTGTTTGCTTGCATGGAAGATAACTTTATCATGATATTTTCTCAGCTGTGCTTAAGCAAAAGGAAACCACTGGCCTTTGCCTTATGGACATTAATTTCCTCCATTAGCCCATCTCCTGATTTTTCCTGATGATGAATAGTGTCACCAGTTGTTTTAAATATAGCTCAACTCAAAGTAACAGGGCAGAAACTTTATATGTGTGTTTCCTTTCATTCTTTAGCCTGGAACTGCTTTCTTGTGTGTTTGTATATTTCAGTTAACCATAAACACCGCTCTATAACTTGCTTATTTTACACACTATTCACACTGGATGACTACTTTGGGGGTTAAATTCACTCTGAGACAGAAAGAGCGATGGGCCAGCACATCACCTGAGGTGTTCTCTCTCAGGTCATGCTGTTGGCCACCTTCTGGGCCTGATTTGCAACTGGTGTTAATTTATATAAACCCCTGACTTGTCTACCTTGATGACCTACCAGCTCACTTTTAGCCTTTACCTGAACAGTTCTGTCATGATATTTAACTTACAGTTGACAATTTTTGACAAATACAGATTTTAAAGCCAGAAGGGGCCTTTACATCATTTAATCTGACTGTACAATCTGCTCTTTGCCAGGGACTTTGATGTGAACTCTGCAGAATTTTTGAACTCCATGGAAAACAATCACATTGAAACCTCCCTCCCATGATTTTAGATCTGACAAAAAAGCAGATGAACCTTAGACTCAGTGCTAAAAGCCTAAGCAGAAAGTTCTCAGGAGCTGGGGGTGAGAACACCGCTGTTTTGAAGAATATCGTGATAAGTGGTTTAAGGTGCAAGTGCCTTGCACCTCCAACTCGGATAAATTGACAGCCACTCAAAGCAAAAATCTAAGATTGGTGTGTAATAAGTTTTAGGACTGTTTCAATATTGGGGTCAGATTGATGGAAGTGTTTCAAGTCCTGAAAAAGGAATTGAATATGTAAGAAGAAATCCCTGCTAGGCTAAGCGTGATCCCTGAAGTCCTATCATGTAATGATTTGCCAGCAGAAGAGTCACACAACTACTAGAAATTTCAGCCTCAGAACTGCTTTGTTTCTGTGTTGTGGTTTAACCCCAGCCAGCAGCTAAGCACCACGCAGCCGCTTCCTCACTCCCCCCCAGCTCCCAGTGGGATGGGGGGGAGAATCAGGGAAAAAAGGTAAAACTTGTGGGTTGAGATAAGAATGGTTTAATAACTACAGTAAAATATAATACTAACAATAATAACAATGAAATATAATAATAGTAGTAATTGTAATGAAAAGGAAGATAACAAAAAAAAAAAAAGAAGAGGGAAAAAAAAGGAAAAAAGGAAAAAAAACCCAGGGATGCACAATGCAATTGCTCACCACCCGCTGACCGATGCCCAAGCAGCAATCCGCCCCTCCCGGCCAACTCCCCCCTGTTTATATACTGGGCATGACGTACCATGGTATGGAATACCCCTTTGGCCGGTTCGGGTCAGCTGCCCCGGCTCTGCTCCCTCCCAGCTTCTTGCACACCTGCTTGCTGGCAGAGCATGGGAAACTGAAAAGTCCTTGGCTTAAGATAAGCACTACTTAGCAACAACTAAAACATCAGCGTGTTATCAACAGTATGCTCACACTAAATCCAAAAGACAGCACTGTACCAGCTACTAAGAAGAAAATTAACTCTGTCCCAGCCAAAACCAGGACATTCTGTTATGAATTCAAGGAGAAACTGGCACTAGCTCGGGCTTCTCTTGTTACAGCAGGAAGAGAAGGTGGCAGAAGGCTTATTTGGCTAATACTGCGATTTTGTGTAAATGTGTCCCAGTTGTCACTTAGGCATTAGAGTTTAACACAGCTGTCCTCAAGCAGGCAATGTAGTGGAGATCCCCAAAGAGCTGCCTGTGTATATAATACTAACTTCAGTCTCTGTTTCCACACCTTAACCCTCTTTGATGGAGGAACACTTCATATACCATCCCATCTGCTCTCTCTAGATGAATTCCTTTGTTTTTCCTGTAGATCTCAAAAGTGGGCAGCGGAAGTGGTTTATGTGTTTGATAAGGAGAAGAGAGGCCTCCCTGGATTTACAGATTTTAGAACAATAAAGAAGTCTGACAGCCTGAGTAGGTACAAGGCCGACACTGGAAAGTTTTATGAACAACCGCTTGTAGCTATGCAAGTTGTGTCATATCCCAGGACCAGCTAGGTAGACAAAGGACTTTCCCTCTACATCCCTTTGAAGACTCAACAACTTGTCCAAATCAGAAGTCTCTGACTTGTTGAGGCAAGTTATCTTCCCTTCCTCTGTGTCCAAGGATGCAGGGACTGAGCTCCAATGGTCAGCATAGGAAGCCTGGTTCACAAGGAATGATGCAAAAGCCATGACACCTTTTGCTGCCTGCATATAGTCCTGGGGTGACCTTCAATAATTATACTCCAATCTTTTTTACAACTATTGTTTAAATAATAGGGCTTTCCCTGACGATAATAATCAGAAGGGAAATGTCACCGCAAATACATTCCAGAGGAAAAGAGTGAGTTGAATGAAACCACAATGTGCTTAGTCTTGGCTATATTCAGACTCATAAAACTTTTGCCTCCGGATGTTAGATCAGATAATAACACATAGATAGACAAGCCATATTGCCTAGAATAAATCCTTTAGTAATGGGTGCATTAAAAATACAATAGGCAGATTAGATGGATTTATCCACCTATTTCAGATAGTAAGAAAAGGTAGATATGAGTAGCTGAGGAACTGTTCAGGTAAGAGGCCATGTGGACACTGAATTGCCTTGAACACAGGGCCTGCACCTATGGAGAACAGCACTGAGGAAGACTCTTGCCAGACTGAGTCTGGACCTGGATTTGTCCTGAGTTTCTATAAGTCATTGAATGACTTGGGCATGGTCAATCTTTCTATGTTTCAATCTGAACATCACTAAAACTTCCCTTTTGGTTGAAAACTCTCTGGGAAGGAGCCTCGTTTGCTCAGGGACCAGTTCTTCCAGGTTTTGGGCCCAGGAGTTGCTCCTAGTTGCTGCTCTATTTCATTGAAAGTCAGAGGAGGAGAGGAGGTGTGCTAAAAAATGATGAAGTAGGCATGATGATTAATTAAATCCATTTATTTCTAAATTATTTCCCAAACTCCAATGGCAGAGTCCCAGGTACCCCTTCATCTTTCTCTCTCCTCTGCATCCCATGGGACACAATAGCCTCCAGTGTCAAAGCAGATGTTTTGAGTAACCAAGATATGGTAACACAGACTCCCTACCCTCACCTCCCCATCAGCCTGCAGCTAAATATCCCCCTCCAAACCTTCCAGAGAGCCATCTCTGTGCTGCGCTTGTTTGCAGCTGGTCTGGCTTGATCAGGAGGGTCTCAAATACAGAAAGGAGGCTGGTGCTGGATTTTGGTAGCTTTGTTTATGCTTTCTGTTTCCCCCTTCCTTTTTCTGTTACAGCTTTCTGCAGTGCTTGCTAGAAAAGATGCAGATGGGGGTTGGTTGCTGTTCTTCACATTAAACTGTTAGTGGTTCAGAGGAAGGACTGTGGCTTTTTTTTTTGCTTGTTTATGTACAGCATACACAGTAGTATCTATAGATGTAGACAACTATAAGGTAATATTAATGCTGATGGTAAAAATAAAATGTTTGTGGTTCTGTGTCGCATTTTTCAATCCACCCTAACATAATCTTCTTCTGGGAAAAATAATAATAATGAAAAAGGCTGGAGGGGATGTGATTTCTCTGTTAAAATCATGTGTACCTCCACCGACTAATCACTCGGGGGTTTGTGCTGATACTCTTGTCTCACACTGTTATTTTTCTCTGAAGGTTTACTGTGGGCTCAGACTATGCAGTTCAAGTTCTTCTGTTTTAATAAGTTGCTGCACCTTTGCCCAAGGCTGTGATTGAATATGTGGGCAGTTACTGTGGTTCAGCTGACACTTGGAAACTTATTATGCCATGTTAACTTGATTTTGAATTTGCACCTTGGGGGGTTTATTTAACTCAAATACTCATTTTTATGGTGCCAAACTGAATCAAAAGCTCCAAATTTCACTCAAGTGAAGAAAAGTCCAAACCTATGGAAATTCCAGCACAAACAGAATTGACAGTGCTAGGTGGTAGGTAGAAATGCTTTCAAAATCTGAAAGGATTTTATTGTAACAGTTGGCAAACCATATCTGAATTTCAAGCTTGTATAGAATTAGGAGATACGAAGTGTTGTTGGAGTTTTGTGTTATGTGGCGTACATTTCACAGCAGTCCTATGCCATCCTGGCTCTACCAAAGACAGTTTGAATGATTTCTCTGGTGCACCAACACGCTTGCGGGGAGACCAAGGCATATAAGGAGAATAAGTTGTCAGGGTGTGGAAGAATTTGTGGACCATCTTTGGTACTGGTCGTTGCTGACAAGATGTGTCTGGTCTGATCTGGTCTGACTGTTTTAATGCTCTCTGTGTGCATTTTCCCTGGCTGGATAGCAAGGCATAATCCTCCTGACAATTGTTTGTGAGGACGGTCACAGGTTTGATGGCACAGCTCCGCTGATGAAAGATTCAGACCCAAATGCCCATGTTGCATCTTGAAGAATCTCAGCTACTGAAAATAAATGAGATATCTTTCAGAGATTTTAAATGTGTTTTTCTTCCAGCAGTGACACCTATGAAATGACCACTGTTTTACCAAAACCCATCATCATCACTGCTGTAGTCTTTGTATCCCCTTGCTATTGTAAGGGATGACTCTCAACAGTATGTAACAAACAAAAACACAAATCCAGGATGATGTCTGCTTGGTCAAGGGCCATCATAGTCTCACAAGTCTTTGGCTTAGCTAAGGAAATGTCATTAAAAATCCACTGTGGCTGCGTAGGCTATAGCTAGAACTATAAATATTTTCAGAACCATCACTGTAATTATTTCTGGCTACTAAATACTCTTCCAAAAAAAAAGAAAAAAGAAAAAAAGAAAGTAATTATAAGTGTTAACATTCTGATGCCAGATCTCCATCGTTAGAATAGGCCATACAGACATTTAAGACAGAAGGATTAGATTGGGAGGGTGGGAGTAGTTTTCAGCCGCAAGGCTAGAATAGACATGGTCCCTCCCTCAGGCAGTCTGGGGTGGGGCTGCAGCATCCTTTGGCTCCTTCCCCCATCAATCTGCCCCGAGAGAGAATCTTTTCCCTTCCCCCAAAGCACTTTTAATCTGGAAAGCGAGTGGGTGAAGCAGGAGTGGAACGTGGAAAGCAGATGAATTAATAGTGGCAAGGGCATGTTTTCACATATGCTAACCCATGTGTACAATTCATAGGAGTAATAAGTCAATCTCTCTGCCTAGTGGGACAGAGGGTTTTAAAGGCATCATAGCTGAGCTGGGAGAAAGCTTGAATACAGGGCACAAAGGTAGAGGTTGTACAGGGAGTTCACATTCCAGCACTTCTTGTAGCATCTATTATTAGAGTTCTGGCTTGTCTAAAAACATTAAAAATAAAATGGTGCTGCCTGGTACAGCATGGGGTGCAGTGAAAGATTAATTATGCTGTTCTGGATTTAATTTTGGTGTCCTTACACACCCTAACCTCATGTAAGAGTGGACTCTTACCCTATACAAGATAAATGTGGGTTTTTTTAAAGCTTAATATGCTTTTGATCTTTCATGCAACCCAGTGCTTGAAGGGGGGATGTGGAAGATTCATTTATATTCTATAAAGCCATTTGCTGTACATGAGGAAAATAGCATCACACCACATTGTGATGTGAAGGTAGCTGGACCAGGCAACTGTTTGGAAGGGGCTGCCACAGTTTCTTGATGATTTGAAGTACATGTGAACTTATTGTCTCTGATTATCAGCTGATGTAAATCAGCAGAGCTCCTCTGAGTTTATTAAAGCTTACCTGATTTCAGTGAGGACTGTCCATTTGTGTTCACAGTATTCATTAGATGCCAGTATCTGATGAGTAACAATAAAAATACCTGTCATCAGACTTCTGATAACAATAGCTGAGAGGACACTAACACTGGCAGGATATACCTCAGCATGTAGAAAATATTCTGCCAAATTAGAAAAGAAATCACAAGGCAGGGAGGCTGGAAAAATCTCAGAATGTGTTTACAGGCTCCTTTAATGCAGTGCCATTTCATTACATTGCCAAAATTAATCACTGTCTTCAGCTCCTGTCTTGGCTTCTTATTTACTGCTAACTTGATCTCCTTGGTGAGATTTTATTGCTCCCAACCATCATGCTCTTTTAACATAAGATCCGATACAGATTGCAAAGAAATGAATAATGTAGGGACCAAGCAAATAGGAACTTAAGGGTCACATGTGACTCTGTTAAATGTAACACTTATTCCATTAAATATATAGTGTATGTACAGCCTCAGATCCTTATGTATGAAATAAGTGGCTTATGTGTTGTTAGCTACCAAGAACGAGAAGCACAGGTGTAATGGCTAAGCAATGTTTTTTATCAAAATAACAATCTGAAAAAGAGAGTGGTCGGCCCACAAGCCCTCCTGCAAACACAGTATCCCCAGTGCTACCAGCCTGGCACTTTGTTGGAACCCAGCTGTTCCATGCTCTGCCACCTACAAGTGGAATGAAGTTGTTTTTGGTATGAGAAAAGCCGTCCCATTGTGGGACAGGGGGAGAACTGAGACAGCTCTGTTTTGTTCAAAACCTGGATTTGGTTTGGATTAGGCCTCTGAGGTGCTGTATAACTACAAAATACTCTTTACTGTGCAGAGCTTCTTCCCTCTCACGATTTTTTTTTTTTTTTTTTTGGTCCTTGTCGTGGTTTAACCCCAGTCAGCAACTCAGCACCACACAGCCGCTTCCCCCTCCCCCTCCCAGTGGGGTGAGGAGGAGGAAAGCAAAGGAAAAAAAAAGTAAAACTCGTGGGTTGAGATAAGAACAGTTTAATAACAAAAGTAAAATATAATACTATCAATAGTAATAATGAATTATAATAATAATAGTAATGAAAAGGAATGCAACAAAAAAGGAAGGGGGGGGGGGGGAGGAAAAAACCAATGATGCACAATGCAATTGCTCACCACCCGCTGACCGATGCCCAGTTAGTTCCCGAGCTGCGATCTGCACCTCCCAGCCAACTCCCCCCTGTTTCTATACTGGGCATGACGTTCCATGGTATGGAATACCCCTTTGGCTAGTTCAGGTCAGCTGCCCCGGCTCTGCTCCCTCCCAGCTTCTTGCACACCTGCTTGCTGGCAGAGCATGGGAAACTGAAAAGTCCTTGGCTTAAGATAAGCACTACTTAGCAACAACTAAAACATCAGTGTGTTATCAACAGTATGCTCACACTAAATCCGAAACACAGCACTGTACCAGCTACTAAAAAGAAAGTTAACTCTATCCCAGCCAAAACCAGGACAGTCCTCCATTGCCATTTTTAAAGGATGGGGCCTATATTTTACTCTGTGTATATGGTGTGTAGCACAATGGGGCCCTGACCCTAGTTGGATCCTTTGAGTTGCAGTGCATGTTTCTTAAAAGATCTCTCTAATAAAATGCTAGGATATAATAATGGCAAATGCCCCAAATGTCACTCCTTCCTTTACCTTTGGAAGATCAGACTAAGCCCAGCTCATTAAAAAAACCCCAAACAAACAACAAAAAACTCCCATGAAATTCATAAGAATTCAAAATACTTTCAAGTATTTTGAAATAGATTGTGCATGGGGAAATTGTGCCAGTTACTTCTGCATGTCTTGGCTAGATATGTCAGACTGGTAAGAGAAGTTCTCATACAAGGAGGAAGAGTCGTAATGAATGAAAGCCATATGGCTGAATCCTTCAGAAAATATCCTCCAGTGCATCAATGAGAAAGTGGGAGTTAATCTGGCTCAGACAGGGAGCCTGTTCTGATATCATAAAAGATGGCTAATGATATTTAATCACTTTCTTTCCCCATGTCAGCACTTCTCCCTCAACAACTTCATTGCCTCTGATTAGCAGCAACCCATTTTAATCGGCTAGTGATGATGAGCCCCTTTGACATAAATAGGTGCAGCTCCAAATGGCAGTGAGGTTGTTAATATTCCTTATCCATAGAACAATAAGGACTATATGTATGATTGAGTTTAGGACACTATTGCACTAGGTACTAGAAATGTGGTGTGATAAAAGATATTTCTCTGTCCTGAAGGACAGACCTAGCTAAGAAAGCTCAAACAGAAGTATTATTTCAGTGTTAGAGAGGAAAGAGAAGGTATGGAGGTAGGTCTCTGAAGCCTCAGCTGTGGCCATCTTTGCATCCTGTTCATAGTCAACTTGCAGGCACCAGGCTCTTCTTCTGCAGGTGCTTTGAGATCCTTCAAAGAGAGTCTATAGAGGAAGGCCAGTGAAAATCATCACATTGCAGGTTTTAAAGGCAGGGCATAAGTTGAGAGACTGTTACAGTGTGAGCCACCTGATAGCAATCTTAGAAGATATATTTTGGAATGATAGGTACCAGCAATCAGGTCTTGCAAGGGCATATAATTATTGTGTAATAATTTCCCATTTGTCATACAGGGTTACATGCTTTCATAAGGTGTGGAGTTGCTTTTTACACAGCAACCACATAGCCTGGAGCACCTGATCCTGAGTGAAATTGCTGCACCGTAGAATACAGTGATCTCTGAATAGACAAATACTCCATTTCTGTTACCATGTGATGATCTTTTTTATTGTCTATGTATCTTAGGTCTCAGAAGGCTCATGGAGATGCTCATTTTTCTCTTTCACTCTGCAAGTGAACTCAAATAGTTATGGGAAAAGTTGTGTGTCCCACAGTTGGACATTTCAGCATTCTGCTGACTATAACACATGGAAGACAGTAGCTCAGAGGCAGAGGTTACAAGGGAGAAATATGGTGCATAGTCGGGAAAGAACATGCTCTACCATTAAAATGAAACATGGAGCCGGAGATGTTTGGAAATAGTGATTTAAGTAATAGTACCATGAGCAGCAGACCAATGAAGCAGCCTTTTGATTGAGCCATGATATTTCCTTCCTGTTGTTTGACCTGGAAGAGACAACAGATGTTGCGGATGGTCCAGACCTGCATGGGTGACTAAGCAGTCGACACTTCTTTAAGAAACAAGCTGAAACAAATGTCATGTCCCTCTGGTGTTGGTGGGCTGAAAAAGTGGCTTTCCAGGCTACATGCAATCTCAATACATGTTTTATACAGGCCTCTTATAAAAAGTTGTTTCCATTAAGAGCTCTACCCTGCTATCAGATTTGTGTGAAGCTGGAAAAAATGTATTCAAAAAGTTTACATAAGTCTTGTTTCCCTGAGAAAGCAGGATAAGTAAAGATCTGTAAATTGTACATGAAGTTGTTTCCAGTTTTCTTGGAAAACTTGAACCAATTCAAGCTTATCAACAAAGAAAGAGGATCAGGGAAAGCGTTTGGGCAGAAGAATTTGGTTGCTCACATGGGCAGCTGATTCAGCCTTAGGACAACATTCTTCATGGTGAGAACTTCTGAATAGCTCCTGGTGCCAAAACCAAACCTGTGATCTTCCTGCGCTATTTCTACTCAATGCAGAAGCCTCCACTGCTGTTACTGCTTTCCTGTACTCCTCTGCCTCACAAATGCAGTTGCCATTTCTCCACTTTGTGACACTTCAACTTTCTTTTCGAGGCCAGGATGCCGAAATTCTGCAGGAGGTAAGAATCTCACATTTCTAAATAATGTTTCAGTTTTTTTGATGGTTTCTACCCTCATGGACAGAGACAAGAGCTTGAAAACGTAGCTCAAATCAATCCTAAAGCTTCAAATACAAATAGCAACATAAAAGGCCCTTAAATGCTCCTGGAGCTGAAAGAGTTATCATTTTAAGCTGGTAATGCTGAACACTGAGTTGCTGGTGTTGCGGACTTGCTGACTGAGATTCTTGGAAGGCATAGTTGTGGGTAACAAAGTAGAAATCAACAGAAATACATTGACTTGCACCCATTGGTATACATCAACTGGCTTGTTGTCTCTTTTAGTGTCACCTGCTGACATAACTTCTGTTTTGCCTTTGACTACTCAGGCATGAAGAAGAAATAAATTCTAAAACCATTACACTCCTCAGCTTTGAAAAAGTGGAGTAAATACTGGACACTCCATCTTTTTTAGATCCATCTGGGCTGAAATCCTGAATTTATTGAACTCCATGGTAAAACTCTTTGACTTCAGTGGATTTTGTTCTTAGAGTCGTACTGTCTCTGTTCCTGACTTGTCCAATATGGCCCTGCAGGTCACATCTTTGCAAATACTCTCCTCCCACAATTATGTTTGCCTTGTGTGTTTACATTGTAATTTATTTTCAAAAGGCTACAGCTCTTCTGTGTTTGTATGTAGGCTCTCAGCTGGGCCTTGAACTGGTGCTGCAATGATTAGCAGTGTTATCTTGAAGATCCTTTGTAACATAAAAGGTATATGCAAAAAGGATATTTGCTCATTTTTTAATATAAAAGATAAATGCAAAACTCTTATGACATTGAATAACTGTCACTGAAACTTAATTTGGTTAAACACCCTAAGGTGAAGCTTTCATCTAAACTAGAAGTGAGTCTGAACTTATTAGGAGCAGCATCACATTTTTGAGAGGTTCATATTTGCATCCATGAGCCTATCTGTGATCTTTAATCTTTTGAGTCTGCAAATTTTGCCTGGAGACTTTCCAGGAAAGAGGTATTGCACCTCCCACTGTAAGTTTTACAGGAAAAGTCTTGCTCTTGAGACTTTGGAGGGAAGGTCTATCCAAATGTCACAGAGCTTGGGCTGGATCTTATTCTGAAGGCAGATAAAAGTGTTGAAAGCTCAGCTGGGTATGTCTGCATGCACTTCCATCATACTTTTGATTAGAATGAGATATAACCTGAGAGTTTGGCCTGTCATAGCCTGTAGTTTCTAGTCTAGCAAGTCACACCTTTGTGCAATGTAGACATATATCCCTACATGGATAACACCACTGCAGCTCAACAATGCTGAGTTCCCCTCTGGGCACAAGCTAATGAAGGTGAATCAGAGCTTCATGCCGACTTGAAATGTGCTAACAAACCTTTCCAGGCAATGGGCTACCTTCTTTGCAAATGGCTGCTTCTATTCCTGGCTGTGTGCCAAGTGTACCAGACAAGCCAAAGTTTTTTGCGTATTTTAATCTGGTGCTGTGCACTCCACTCGGAATTTCTCCTCACACTGAAGCTTACCTGAGCTTGCAGAAAAGGCATCTAGTATCAAAAAAATAGACTTTGCAATAACAACAACAAATGCCATTTGGTTTACATGTTAATCAGCTAAAGGTATTGTCAATACGCAAGACCCACAGTAAAAACAATTAACTCCACGATGACAGAAACACAGTGAGTGAAGCAGCATGTCACCTTATCACATCATGAAGTAAGAGACTACATTAGCAGGGTAAACAACCGTTACTCCATTTATTTTCTGTGTATTTGTGTATGTATTTCTGTGTATTTTCTGATATGTTTAACTCTTCCTGTGCGGCTGTCATGGGAAGGAGCTGGCATTCAGTGCTAGATGTCTTAGACATATAATAAAGATTACAAATGAAAATAAATAAATTCCTCCAACTTTGCCAAGCCAAAGTCTGAAAAGGTGCAGTTCATTCTGTAATGAATGTTGTACTTTGTATCAAATTAATCTTTCAGAGCCCTCTATCCCTAAAGAAGTCAAGATAGTCTGTCATGATACACTTCTCTTTTGTTATCTTTAAACACATAGCATCTAAATATGTAAAGGCCTAATGTCAACTCATTAAACAAAAGGATGCTTATTTCCACAATCACTGTTCTGTGCAAATTGAATGAGTTTAAACATAAAAATAATGTAACTAAAAGTGGCTCAGTCTTCACCAGACAGGAAGATTTTGCAGACTCATACAGAAGTTTGACAACACTGAAATCTGGGGGAGAACAAAAAGCAGAGAGTAATGGTCCAGGTGACAGAATTACACTGCAAAAGAAGGGGGTCTCGGTTGTCCTTGTGAGGACAATCTGGAAAATTCGTGTAGAGCATTGGAAAAATGTTCTGTAGTCTGTCTGTCCTGGAAAAGAAGAAAAAGAGAGACAGTTTCTGGTGAACAGAAAAATGACATTTCCAAGACAAGAGTAGTACACCAATGAGGATTGCATTTTTTTTTTCCTCAAAACTCAGATATTATAAAGCCAGCCATAATCTTTTTATTTAATGGTTCAAAGTGGTTATTCTCTCCTCATTAGCTGATGGCATGCTGCAAATTGCTTAAACCCATTTGTATGGGGGAAAGGGAGATGGGGTCTTCTCTCATCAATCATTTTGGCACGCAGAAGTCGCGGCTGCCTCGGAGCCAGTTGCAGTAAAGAAGGTGCCCACTGATAATGAAGACAGCTGCTGCCCTGGATCAAATCACTGGTCTCCAGCCCCTCGCCTAACACCCCATCCTTCAGAGAGCTGAGCTCTCCCTCCTACATCATGCATGTCACTAATTGTGGGGTGGTTTGTATGTGTGTGTGTCTCCTCTCTCTCCATATTCCCATATTGACAAACATTTGCTGCAATGTTGCTGCACCTCCAAGAGAAGAACAAGCTCCTTGCTTCCTCTATCTGGTCACTGGGTTTACCTACCCTAGAGATATCTTAATATCTGTAATTTCCGGGGTGAAAAATGTCATTCAAAATAGCCACTTATTCTCAGAAGTAGAGGAATCCATAAAATGTCTATCATCTATTGCATTACAGTAAATTCACTCGTATCTGGGATGAAATATCATAAATAAAGGATCAGGGGGAAAAAAAACCCAACAAACCCAAATAAAATCCTGTCAAATTGAAGAAGGCTTGAGAAAACACAAAATGTCCTGATGGAAGTAAAACCTGGCTGTCTGGAAAACATGAGGGAAAGACAGCAGTGTGGAGGAAACTTAAGGTGCAGAATGGGACCAGGAACAATTCTACATCAAAGCTCTAAAATAGAGTGAGAAATCAAAAAACACAGATTCAAGGGTAATATTGTTTTCCTTATTTTAATTGAGATCCTTGTTCAATATCAGCAGAAAATGACTAACTCTGTGCATTTTAAAAATCTTATATAACCCAAGGACTTGTGCAGAGGCAGAACCGAAGTCAATACTGATAGGCATTTACAGAGGAGCCACCTCAGTGGCAGAATATTTTACTACAACTTTATCAGATGGGTATTGGCATGCTTTTAAGAAATAATATATATACACATATAAACAGAGAATCAGCTTTTCTTTTCACCTAGAAAAGCTGAGAAAACTGTAAGAGACCAAATAAAATTTTGAATTATTTTTGAGAGCATCTCAGCTTTTTGTGTAAAGGTGGGCATTGCAAGGGCCAGTTTTTTAATCAATTTCCTTTTGTTTAAGAATTGTGCCACGTTATGTTTACTTTCCAGGAATATTTTAGCAGCTGATTTTTACTGGCAGAGACATTTTTGAAAGCCAATGTCAATGTTGCATATGGGCATATCTGAGGAAACCAAATTTAAAATTTGTACTTGTGCCAAGATTTTATTGCACACATGTTCAATCAGGGAAAAAGCAGCGTCCCATCTGATTTATCTGACCGACCCAGTTCTTAGCCATGCAGCTCCAGTGTATGTTGGTATTGTCTCAGCAAACTACTGCAGATTTCCTGGGATTGCATTTTCTGCCAGGTCAGACTCTTTGGAAATTCCTTGGTGTCTGTATTTTCCAAGGCATAATTACAGACTATTAGATGTGCTTGCTATACACCCATACACACAGATATGCGTGACTGTGTTATGCAAATGTTGACTGTAACACAAATTGCGTTGCTTTTTGTCACGCCTATTTGCATTTCCTGGTAGCTTCAAAAAATGAGGTCCAACTTAGAAATGGGCTTCCAATCGACACCCTTGCTGTGGACCTACCCCCTGCCTCCAATCCCATCAGAAATTTGGGTGAGTTCCGATGCTTCTCCAAACGTTGGTGGTTGGCCCCAGCACTGATTGGAACTCCTCATTTGCTTGCATTATCTGATGGGTGACAAGTCTGAACGGCTCGCTGTGTGTGACTAAATCCACCACAGGAGCTCGCAAATCCCAGCCTTTTGGAAGTGAAAGCTTCCTTTGGCCGCAGTTCGAGCTTTCCTGTCAGGACACTTCAAACACTCCCATCACAGGAGTTATTGCTCATATGGGAGCAGGTATGTTAACACATTCTTGGCAAATTACCAAGCAATGGAGCACAGGACTCAGTGAAGGTATTGACGGATTTGTGTTCAGGTTTTTTGAAAACCTCTTTTAACAATGGGTGATCAGTGGATACTGAGCACATTTTATGCCTTCAGCACTTCATCTCTTTATACATGGAAGGTTATAGTATGATTTGATCACATGTATACTATGGTGACCAACATGGGGAGCAGTTATTTGAAAACAGAGGGCTTTTAAATCCAGCATGCAAATGTTTAATGGGATTTGAAGCCTAAATGTTGAAGCTAGCCAAATTTGGACTGAAAATAACAGACACGTTTTTAGCAGTGATGGTAATTCCACAAGAGAACAACTTCCTAAGATTATTGTGGCTTGTCCATCATTAGGAAGCTTTTAATTAAAATAGGAGATATGATCCAGCTTATTGGTTTTCAGCCTGTGTTTGGAGGACTGGTGCAGGTACACGGCCTGCTTCAAAAACATTTCAGAAAAACTGATCTAGCAGTAGGTCTGAATTTCTTCTACCTAGGGGAAGACTCCTGGGCACTTTTAAGTGATTTGCAAATAATAGTAAAGCAGATTTAAAACAATTGTGAGCAGCTCTACTTCCACGACTGGACCCAAAGCAGGAATTAGTCTAGAGAAGACCTGTGGTATGCATGGGATCTGTTCAGGTGATTGCAGATAGACTCTTGTGTCCTTAAAATCTAAAATTTACAAATTTTTCAACGCATGAAGTCTAGAATTTTGTTGTGTTATTTTCTTCCTCTTCCTTCATGATTTTGAATGTAACATGTCAGTTTTGGTGAGGAACAGAAACATATGTAACTTGTGAATGTAAGGAGCTGGAGGTGTTTGTCAGCTTGCAGGACTGGGAACCTACTCAAGGATTATTTACTATATTTAGGTACATATTCTTTGTTTCTACAACAGTGACTGTGTAACATGAAAGTATGAGTGTCTCTACCTACTAATATGATGTTCTTCACTTCTGGCAGTCCTAAAATTATCTATAATGATCTTTTGGTGCTTTAAACCTTGTTTTCTCCCTCATGTGGTTAATCCCCCATTTCTGCATTAAAATGTTGTCACCCTTTGATTGAGAAAGTCCTATTTAAATGAGTTGATATACTATTATTGCATGGGTGGAGTAGTAAATGATAATAGAACAGCATAGTCCATATCAAAATATGTTAAATTCACTGAAAGATGATGACTTTAACAAGTTCAAATATTAAATGAAGCCATTAGTAAGTGGAACCATCTCATGTATGTAGCACCACTGAAACAGCTGCTGCATAAACATAGAACAAAGGGGCCTGTCCCTGTCCCTGAAAAAAGTTATTGTTTCAAGGAAATAGGTTAAAAGCAAATGCCAAAACAGCTTTTTCCTCAGTCATTTAAGTCTGTTGAATGTACCAGAAGTCAGACAGAATCACAGACCAATGCATGAAATACTCCAGGGACCAGTTTGTCTCAGGAACCATCACTGTCTGTCAGGACTATCTACTTCTAGCTAGTTGACATAAAAAATTAATGCAGAACAGATGACTGAAATGGCTGTAAAACACCAAAATTACTACCTAGGGTTTTTTTTCATGTTTTTATTTCAAAGGATGCTGTTTCTGTGTGGAAACTACTGAGGTCCTCTTTGTAGCCTGCTTCGGGCTTGTGACAACTGGGGTAAAAAAGTGGTAGCTGAGCATTGATATATATTTGAGATTTTTAGCAATATTTCCCTGCTGGTTCAGGAAGAGTGACAGGAGGAAGAAGCACAAGAAGGTCTGGGATCACCTCCTCACTCCCCAGGGATTTTCAGGCAGTAGGTGGACTGAGTGATGGACTGCAAAGAAAGCCTTGGGAGATTTGGATCCTTCTTGGATTGCCCCAGGTGATCAGGTCCTGGTGAAGCTTGGGGAGCTGCATCCAAGCCTGCAGGAGACGGATCAGCAGCTGTTTCATGTGGCTGCCACCTGCAGAACTCACACTGCTGCAGGTTTGACATTAAAAGTGAAATAAGCTGATTTTCCCCTTGTAGAAGTTCAGAGTGTTCTTCAGGTTCCCGTGGCAAACGTATGCCATGCTGACATCAGTGCCAGATGAGAGATGCCATGTATAATTTTAGAAGATAATTCAGAACTCATTGTGAAACTTTTAGGCATTTATAACAGCAACTGACAGGAGAGGGAAGAAACATGTATCATCATGCTTTTTCCTCAGAAAGGGGAATTTGCCCAAACACCACAACAGGGATGAGTCTGGCCAGCTGCCCTTGCTGTGGGGAGAGCAAGACTGATGGCTGCAGCACGCCATGATGATACCTGGGGGTGGTTTCTGCATGGTCTAGGCAACAACGGGGAGCTACCAGGCACTCTAAGTCCTTCCCACCTTCCAGCTATCTCACACCTTGTGAGGCTGTGCCATCTCCAGAGCCCTCAGGGCCATGGATAGGTCTACATAGGATGGTTTGTGGATCTGTCTCCAAAAAATATAGTTTGCTATAGAGTTACAGAAATTATTTTAAAATTAAAATTAAATCTATGGATTCGTTTCAGCTGAATAAGAAAACAAAGAGATTTAGAATTTGAATTTTGAATTTTTCAGTTTAAAAGAAATGAAAATTAGAAAACTGGAAAAAAATGGAAAACTAAGAACATGAAATAAAATGTAAGTAAAATATTAGTAAAATGAAGTAAAAAGTTTTGTTTCAGGTAGAACAACAGTTGTACAACACCCCTCCTCCCAGTGATACTTAGTTATTTGATTTTATTAAGCAATTACACAGGCAAATATATTTGGGGCTAATATGAGACAACTGTGCAAAACATTTAAGTTCAGCTTTTGAAGTAAAAAGTCCACAGTCTGCACAGTTCTGGGTGCAACTAACTGTTCTGTAACACAGTTATCTGGAAGGACATACAGCCAGACAAGAATCCTGACCCGAAATTATTGTGTGCATTTTTGGTAACCACCCAGCTCTTAACAAAATGACTCTGTTCCCTATGTGCTATGTCAAATCCTGTTGTATAATGTTACTTATCCTGATGTGTATCAGTCGCAATTACTGTCTGCATTCAGGTAGATGTTACTATGTCACTTGGAACAATAACAAAGAAAACAAAATCCTTTTCCTCTTTGAGTGAAGATTGCATCTTCCCAGCATGGGAAGTGAGTCTATCATATGCTTCAGGACATTCATCTTTTTCATTTAGGGAGGTATCCTGGGCATGGTCTGCCACATTCAGAAAGGCAGTTTCAAATCCATGAACTCTTTCTGTGCTTGCTACTGATATTAAATAGAGAAGACCAATGTCTGTTGCTGGAAACTCTTGCTTTTCAGATGAAAATACTATAGTGGAGCTATTAAGGGATGTTGAAAGTGAGAGGTTGACCTGTTAGTTACTAGACTGAGACTAAAATTACAAGCCAATGGGAAAAACACCTGTATTTTTTTGTGCTTTCTGCTTTACATTTTATGCAGTTTGGAGGAATACAACAGTTATGTATTGTGCTCTCTGTTGAAATGTAACATGTAGCAGGCTTCACACAAGAAACTGGATTTGAGACATCTCTGATGTCTGGGTCAGGTAATCCAACACTGTGGCTTTTAGAGTTTTGCAGTCCCTTCACAGCTCATGCAGCCTTCCTTGCCAGCTCCCAAGCTCTGTGCTCCCTGCTTCCACTTGTATATCCAATTATTTATGTCCAATGCCTCAATGACCCCCTTTAGGAGGAGCTGTATTGTGCTTTATCACTTGTAAGCTGAGTTTTTCTACCTGCAGCCTCTGAGCTCTGGATTCCTTGAGATCCCCAGAGTCCTCTAGAAAGCCGTGATGGAGCAAGTCATCCACTCTATAAATCAGAGCTTGCCCCTGCAGGCCAGTGGGACCCCTCTTGAAAATCAGGACGTGTATTTACCTGCCAAAGTAGGAGTGTAGGTACCCAGCTGATTTTTGAAACTACTGGCTGCTCTTCCTTACTGACACTCCACTCCTGGACTTTGACTACGTGTTAATGTTTTCCTTCCTATATGCAAGTTAAAAATAAGTATTTTTTGTTGTTGTTGTTACCCCTAAGAACTTTGTTCACTTCAAATCTACATAAAGGTTTAGGGAAAAGACTCCTCTCTCTTCCAAAAAGGTCTTGGATAAGCATCTATGAAAGAGTTAACAAGGTCACTTTCCCTGTGTTGTTCATTAGCTCTGTATCTGTCACAGCCATAAATTGTGAAAACCGCTGCTTTAAATACTTCCAGGATTCCTCTGCGTTGCCCACAAGCTCTGTTGCATATGTAATAATCACACCGCTCAGTACAGAAGAGTAATTCAGACTGTGGTTTTAAGCTGTCCATCCTTACTGGCGGCATTGCATGTGGGGCAGCCTCTGGAATTGTGTTCTTCTGAGGCAATCTCTGTTTATCTGGAATTTTCAGCCTTTTCCTTTTGAACTGACATGTTGCATTGGTCTCTTTTTCATCAGTTCTTGCCACTGCACGACTGTTTCTCAGGCACAAAAAATTACTGAAATTCAGCACGTGGAATTTATTTTGAAGAGCCATCTGTAAGTTAAGAAATACCAGAACACAGCTGAACTGGAGACTGTTTAGGACAGATTCTCTTTCTCTTCAGAGACAATCTCTTAATTGTTCGTACAGCGCCTTGCACACTGAAGCTCCTACTGGAAACACTTCTAGCACTAAAAACGTGCCTACAGCCCTTCTCCGGCATGGATCCCCTGTTATCAAACTCTCTTGCTCTCTGAAAGAGGATGTGGCTGCATCCAGGCTGCCTGTTAGGAGTGGGCAGTGGGCTGTGCTAACTCCAGGGGAATTGTTTAGGAATATGTTACTTGTCACAGGCCAGAAATGTGCCATGAGCCGTTCCACACTTAAACGGTAGAGATGATGGACTTCTGGTGTCCTGCAATGCTCCATGGTACTGTTTAATTTACTGGCATAGACATAAGCTTTTTGCCTGTTACCACTAGGAGTTAATATAAATACTAAATGCTAACAGACAAGCCACTTGGTACCCTTACTTGCCTTGCAATATATCTTATTCCATGAGCAGTAAACTGGGTTTGTCAATCAACAAGACTAACTCTGACTCACAGCCCAGATTACTCATGGGTTTTATTGACAGACTATCTATCTAGTAGAAAATACATAGGTGAGCCAGAACATAATGACCCCAAATCAGGTTTTTCTTCTCCCAATAGCACGCTTCACCCACATGGCTGCAGGGTCACACTCTTTCTTGCTTATTCTCTTCATGTTACCATTTTGGATGTGCCAACTGGGCCACCGTGAACAGGAGATGTGCAAGAAGTCAGCATGTGGCTTGCTTTGAAGGCTGGTGGTTAGACCATGCCTTGGAGACGTGGGAGTCGAAGGCTTGAAACCCCTCAGGCTGAGGAGGGCCTGGGACCCTCCATTCCCAGGAGTGTACTTTAACCATTAGGCTGCCATGCAAGAAGTGGATGAAGTCCTCTCTTCAAGCTATTTTATTATTTTGGTTACTGTTTCGTTTGGTTATTGTTTTGTTACACTGTTTTGTTTGGTTATTGTTTTGGTTAGTAGTGTCAAGGGCACTACTCTCAGAAGAGGCCTTGATGCTCAAGAGCTTTTGCTGCATGGCCTGGGTTAATGCCACAGAAGGATGAAGCTTTTGTCTGCCTCTTCCTCTCCTCACTGGAACCATTTCTTACCCAAGAGCTCAAGAAAACTCCTGGCTTAGCACCTAGGAGCCCTGAATTGCCCTCGGGAGGTGTCTGATCTCGTTCTTGCTTGTATTAGGAAGTCTAGGTGTCTGAGCTATTCTACTAGGGCCAACTACCTACTTCTTAGACATCAGAGGAGATAAGTCAGGCACCTGAAGAGGGATGGTGTAACTCAGGTCCCACTCCAGACTTTAACTTGTACCTATACAGGTTTTTGTTATAGCTGCATTAGAGCACCAGTGGTTTAAACTGGCAGACTCTGCTCTGAAGGATTTATTCTGTCCTGGATTTGGATGCATATGAGCGAACAAGGCTGTGTGCGAACCCTGGTCACACCTCTAAAGCTTGCTGGTTGCCACAACTTCACACACGACATCGGTAAACATGCCCTCAGACAAGCAGCTAGCAAGCTAACTGATCCATCAAGCAGTCACTGGGGCCTGCAAATTAAATGTAAAGACAGTCCTAAAAATCAGGATCATAAATGTTTCAGGCTAATTTATTCTGTAAAGCTGGATTAATAAAGAAGCGGCTCCTCTGTTAAAGCATCATCTGCCAGGGAGCAGCCCACAAAGAATTACAGCAGGCGATTTTTATCTCTTTCCCACTCCTTCTCATTCCACCAAAAAGAAGGATTCATGCGAGAAAGTGCTGACACATCCTTAATCAAAGGTGTGTGAATTGCTCACATCAGTGTAATTTTATTATTCTGTTGCTGGGATACTTTAATAATAATAATAATGGTGATGATGATGCAAAATCTTATTAAGTCATTGAAGGATAATGCTTTGTTTTTCTACATTTATTTTTTAATTTATTAAGGAAGCCTGTTAACGCTACAAGAACAGACAGTATACATATTTTCTATAAATGGGCAGGGAAATTCATAACGAAATGTGTTCCCGTGGTTGGTACAGTAAACACCCTGTGGTTCCAAAAAGGATCCAAGTGCTATAAGCACCTTGGAAAACATCAAACAGAGACTAGAAGGAAGGGAGTGTGTTACATGAACATCACTGACTGTTGGGGATATGGTGATAGATTGAAATCTAGCCTGCCCTTTGGAGCTGGGTTTGGGAGGGTTCTTTTGCATGCTGTTCTCTGGCAGGGCTCAAATTTGGCAATTATTTGTTTAAACAAACAAACAAACACAGAAAAATACCACTGTTCAGGAATGGGACATCATGTAATTTTGGCTCCAAATGCATTGCCCAAAGCAGTTTTGGATCGGTTGACTCCTAAGGCTTCTTCTTTCCTGTTTCTGTTGTGATAAAGCAGCAGTGCTCCTGATCATGGCCTGCACAAGATTATGATGTTTCATCTGTTTGTTCAATTAAAATGACTTCTGTCTGGATATACAAAAGTTGTCTGAGACTATTTTTATCTCACTGACAGCCAGCCTCATAATTACTTCCTAAGGCTGCCACCCAAAGGCTGCCACCCAAAGGCTGCCACCCAAAGGCCGCCTCTTTTACCCTGTAACAATTCAGGTGTTAAATAAACCATTTAAGTCCCAATCGCAATAATCACTATGTGATATTGCAGATGTTAACCCTTGTTCTCTAGATACTCTCTTGACGTGAGCTAGTGCAGGATTAGTGAACATTAATGAGCAAACTTCGAAACCATGGATGTCAGGTTTAAGTGATTGTTACTGGGTTGGGAATTGTACCTTTAAAGTGCTTTGTGGTCCCATACACAGGGAGTCAGAGGGAGAAGCTCTGTAGAAGGAAGCAATTTGAATTGGGTCAGAGGAAGAAGCAAAGATGGCTGGACGTCAAATGCTACAAGGAGGACAAGCATACTGGGAGAAATAATCCTAATGGCAAAACCGAGTATCTTGTCACTGAAATGGAAACTCTTTGGAAATATGGAAGATAACTAGAAAGGTTTAGATGATACTTAATTCTCTATCTGCAAGCAAAGGATCAAAGAAAAGGGAGTCAATCAAAACCAAAAGCTTTTTTCTCACAAGATCAGGCCTGGATATCCTTGTTACATTTAACTGTTTTCAGTTAATTCAAGCAGAGGTATGAAATTGCACTACAGAAATTTAAAGTGTATAGAATTAAAAAAACAAAACTGGAACTCAGTGAAAAAGAGTTTTTAGTATTCAACTGACAAAGGAAAGTTTAATTGTAGAACAGATTGTGACTTTGATCTAATGCTGAAGAGCTGTTTGGGGGGAAACTTTAATGGATCTCTTTGTGAGAGACTGGGCCACACTGAACTAAAAATTTTGACAGGGACTAGTAAGAGACCCAGAATTAACCCAACAAGGCTGTTTTGAATTTCCCAGCCAAATGAAATCTGAGCACGCAAAGACTTTTATAGTGACCAGATGGTGACTTGGTAGCCTGGACCTGATAGAGAAGGCAAAATATATCTGAAGAGTTCAGGGGCAGGAAAGCATGTGAACTTCGTCTCAGAGGAGACCAGCCCCAGGCATTCCTCATGGATTTCACTGTAGCAGAAGACACCAGGGTTGTCTACCTAAAGCAGTCCATTTATTAACTTTACACTAGACACGAGTACATGAGCTGTGATGTTGCTGAAAAGACTGGCATTAAAACAGGAAGCATTGTGGTGAAAAGTGTTTATCTTTATTGCAGGATATATTTGCATTTCATGTGTAGGAAAAATAATAACCTGTAAATTGCAACACTTTATTTTAACAGTGATGTGAAAACAAGTACCGGGTTAGAAGTATGTCAAGCTCTTAGTTTCCTGAAGAAGGTGTTTTGTTGGAAGAAGGGAGGACTAAAATCCTTCAGGACATGCCTAAAGACATATTTCAGGGGATGAAGAAGCTCTCCACAGGGTACAGGTGTCAAGGAGTTTACCATAAAGCTGCTTTCTTCTACCCTAAAGCTAGAAGAGGAGATAGATAGGCAGATAGATCGATCAATCTGTTAAGCAGTAAAGAGAGTAAAAGAACATAAATGGTAGAAATGAAAGCGAAAATCTTCTCCCTGTGTACAGGCATGTAAGATGGGAACATTTCTATTGCCAACGAAGTGAAATGTGTTTATTTGTGTGATAACAAGTATTTTTCTAGGTGGATATTCCAGTAGACAGAGTTGGAAGAAAAGAGCACATATTTATGCTTTTGGAAGACAACATGTCTTTGGGACACTGTTTGTATACTGAAGTGTTTTACCAGAAACAGAGACATAATTTTCTCTGTATATGGAGTGTAAACATTTATCGAGATGACATTCTGATTGGGGGTAGAGGCGTGGAAGTTCGCAGACAAAGGCTCTAGGCAAAGAGAGAAATTCTGGGCTAGAGGAAGCTAACAAAAACATGTGTACTACATAGTAGGAATAACATACTTACTTGGGAGAAATCAAGAGGTAGGTTATAGCCAGCCAGTCTACTACCAACATGACTATCCCAGTAAAAAAGGGGTAGAGAGGCTGTGTAGAGCTTTACACATATCTATAGATGCACCTAATCTCCTCAAACCATCAGTCTGAGAGTACTCAGTACAAGGTTGCCCACAGGAGAAATTGAAGAATGATAGTATTTCCACATGTAGAACTTTGGGCTATCTGTGATAGCTAAATAAAAACAATCAAACCAAAAGCCCTTCTTTAGGTCAGCAGCAGCATACATAATAGGTGTGTAAGTAATAAAATAAGTTTATCCAGAACTGGCTCTGTACCTGATAGTCTCCCTCTTTCCGACCACGCTGGGTAGTTGTCTTGTCTCTGATCCCCTTCTCCCACTCAATTTGTTCTTGCTCCCCTCAGTCACCTTGGTGCTGCTCCACATCTAATTTTGTGAGGGATATCTCTGGGTGCAAATCCTCCAGGATTTATTTTTGAGGTACAATATCTCTGAAGTATATGGGTAAACTGCACAAAAGCCTGGGGATTAAAAAGGATGCAGCCTTGGATTACCGTGTTAATGAGCCTGAAAGTGAGGCATTTTTGGGAACCTCCAAAAGAGCATTTCACTCCCTTTTCAGAGCAGTATAGTCAAAACTGGAGGCCATTCACTGACAGAAATAGCAATAAGCTTCCAACACTTCTATATATTTGAGATTGATTATGAAATTGTTAATGCTGGAGCCAGAAAGGGACTAGAACACTTCTTTTCCTCCACCTGAAGGAATTTTTTTCTTTTTTTTCTTTTCTTTCTATTATTTTTCTTCTTCTTTTTTTCTTTCTTGTCTTCTTTCCTGGTTCCTTGCTTGCTTTCTTCCGATATTTCCTTTGTTTTCTTTGCCTTCTTTCCAAAGCATAGGCTGGGTTTTGATTACTAACCCAAAGGGAATTTTTTTCTTTGCTGAATGCAGTCTCCAGAATATTTGCTGACTAGTCTCTAGAACATTTTGCTGACTACAGTCAGAGTTAGGCATCATGCATGTCAATATTATTTTAAAAGAATCTTGTCTGCTTTCAAGAGAGGTGTAGACTGGAGTTGCCATATCTATGGTTTGGGCTGAGGACCTATAGTAAATATGTAGGTGATTAGCATACAGTGGCCAGGATAAATATGCTCAGGCATCTGAGAAATGTGTTGGAATCACATTATGCCATCTAAACACACCCTAAGAGATCCTGGCAAAACCACTCCTTAAGCCACTCTGTCTTGTGGTTACACTGTGCAGCTCACAATCTGACATGTGTTGCAAGGTATGTCCGGAACTTAGTACCTTTTCTGACCGTTTGAGTTTCCTATTTTTATTTGTTTCCTCCTGGAAGAAGTGGCTTTTTATTTTCTCATGGTTATTCTTGTGAAGATTTACTGTCAAAATCTTGCCTACTGTTTCTGTTGTCTTCCCACAAATTCTGTTATATGGAACAAACCACATATTTAGGTAGAAGAAAAAAAGCAGTAATGTTTGCAAGGAATCTCTTAAAATGAAGCAAGTTTCGTGCTTACCTAAAAATGGATGTCCCTCTGCCCCAAGATCTTTTCTATGCACTGTACTACGCTTATTGGTATCTGCTTGTCTATATCAGCCTTATGTCTCTGGGACTCTTGCTTGCCATTGCCCTGGGTTTCCCCAGCATTTTATTTGCAGTATTTATATAACCCCATATTATATATAATTATATCTTATTAATGATCAGTCTGCTAGGTGTTAACATTTACCATTACAGGAGGCAGGAGCTCTTAAAAATCTACCTTTCATCTAGCTCAAATTAATCTGACATATATGTATTACACCTCAGAAAAAGCTGACTCCATGAAAGTTATCTTATGCAGCTCCATCATGCAATCTGCATGACACCTCATGTCTTTACAAATATTACCTCAAGCTGACAATGTTAGGGAGACATTTTGTTCCAGAATAAATCTAGGTTACACCGGGATTAGGCAAAGATACATCCATTCTCTTCAATTTGCTGTGGTATCATAACTTTACATACTCTGTTGACTAAACACTCCTCTTATTTACACAATCAAAATCCTGTGAGTTCATTGTGATTCATTATACATCTCTTACTTTGCCTCCCATTTCTTCTCCGCTTGAACAGGTAGTGCCTGTCAAGCGCCTGATCCAAAAGGCATGAAGTCATTACTAAGATGCCGAGAATTTGGGGCCTCAGGTGCGAGGGGGAAACAAACCATCCAAGAGGAGTAGTGTGAAGGAGGAGATGTTGTAGAGGAACCAGGGACATCGAAAAGGCCACGGAGCTTGGTGGGAAAGGAAGGAAAGGGTCTGCACAGTCTCCCCATGCTGCAGGGAGATGCTGCAGAGTTGGTACAGTCAGCAGGCAAAGGCTATGCCAAAAAGTTGCAGCCTAGCCCTAGGTGGGAGTGCTCTGCTCCTCTCAGCAGTCTCTTTTTCCTTCTTCATTACATGCCTCTGAACTTCTCTCCAAATTTCCCTCTTCCTGCTCCACCTTTTATTGATCCTGTGGCCAAATTCCTTGATAGCAGTTAAAAGTCTTCTCAGAGGCTTTGCTAAAGGACCTGCTTCACCATGAGGGCCTCCCTGGTGGGCTGTTTCAGAGTTTGAAACGGCTATTTGCAAAAAAGCACTGTTCAGTGAGGGGCTGGCTTTTCTGTCTGTTGTAAGTAAAGTCATGGTGTGAGCAGGATGAGTAGCCTGGAAAAATGGGGAGTCAGTACTCAGGAGGGACCTGTGTTGTGTGTCTTTAGGCAAAGGGGGGGTCA
Organism: Gymnogyps californianus; assembly: GCF_018139145.2. Lineage (NCBI taxonomy): Eukaryota > Metazoa > Chordata > Aves > Accipitriformes > Cathartidae > Gymnogyps > Gymnogyps californianus. Next base: position 11,173,355 of record NC_059472.1, read on the forward strand.
CTTCGCTAAGATATATAATTTTGAAGCTCAGTATGCAAGGAAGACCTCTCAGCATGGTCTTCCTCATTGTCCTGCTTAGTGTAGGATCTCTTATCTAGGACTTTGTATGGGGTGAGAATTTGGTAGATGATTTGTTGCTAGTCAGTTTATAAAATAGATGAAGATATGGGAGGGGTGGGGAACTAAGTTGCACAGTACAGCTCAAGTGAAGGTGAGTGGCAGGAAAAGTAAATAGTCTGAAATCTAGCAGATGAATTTGTGCTTTGTAGCAGTGTGCAATATTTTTCAGACTGCAAATCTGTAGCTGGTCAATAACACTTTCACATGAATTCAGTATTTCACCATTGACTCCACCAGGCAGGATCAAATTCCATTAATGCATTAATACATTAATACAATGGATTGTTGATTATCACTGATACATCCGCAGACTGAAGTGTTTTGCTCTGAATGCTAAGGATGAGAGGCTAAGGATACAGCTCAAAGTAAACGCTCTCTTAGGAGACTGACTCCTGTGAGGAGTATTGGTTGGATGAAAAGCAAGTTTCTAGAGATGTGAGGTCTACTTTGCAGTACCCTTGGGGGACAGATTTTTAAGCAAGATAGACATGTGTAGCCTACTTGTTGTTCTGAAATCCTTTTGTCTCTAAACGCTTTGTTCCCAGTACTGAATAAACAATAGTTTGCTTAAATGATTTTCTGATCACTGCATACGCCATTGATCATAACTTGCTTCAGGGAGGAACTGTGGGTGCTGGCACTGAATCAGATCTTGGGGCTAAGCACGCCTGATATCCAGGCTGTTGTGGCCTGCGACTGGGGCTCAGCTTTCGAGCAACAGGGGCAGCAATGGCTCAAAGCCTGATGGTTGAAGGGGTGCAGAGTGGGGAGAGATGTGGGGAGAGCGAAAGCTATCCCCTAGACTGTGACATGTCCAAAGAAGCCTTTGGTTGCGGTCCGCTGGTGTTGCTGATTGTATTACAAGCTTAAAAAAGAGACGTGTGCTGTTGTTCATGAGGCTGCTCATGTAAATGTTTAAAATACTGGCACTAAGTATTGTAGTTATTAATTAATAATATGCATTTATATAGCACCATAAATGTCCATGGCACTTTACAGATAACAATATTCCTAACTGTCGGGAATATTAAGTCTAAGCACTTGGAAGACAGCCAAATGATATAAGTAGATAAGGTCTACTGTTTATATTTGTAATTTGGTTAGGTCCTTTTGATTTGCCTTCTAGACGGAAATCACTAAGGGCAGTGCCTGCGTACCTCCTATGACTGGGACCTTTGAGTGACCGAAGTAAATGTATACAATACTCTTGAGACGCTGCTTTTAAAGGAGTCATGGATGATTGTGTACTGTCCTGATTCTGAGTATTGCTACAATCTTTGTGCGCAGCCGGGTAAGTAACAGTTCTGCAGGGACCACTCATCTCCAGTGATGGCTGTGAGTTTGAAAGAACAGAAGAGTAAAAATATCTACCTGTCCCTTGTGGTGCTTTGGGCAAATATGCTCATCTGTGTAACAGATCTATCCAGAGGAAAATAAGGTTTGGTGAGAGGAAAGCTAACCCTTTAAAATCACTGAGCCAGAACAATAGTCCATACTGATTAAAACACTGGATTAGCCAGGAGGTGTAACTTTCTGCTACTGTCTGTGTCCCCTGGCGTGAAGGAATCTAAAGAAAGAGCAGGAAGAAGATGGATGCGTGCATTTTTGGCAAGAACAGCAGCTAGCTCTGGCTTAATGACCCTAGACAACCTGGGGCATAGGAGTGAAGCAGGTTTAATTAGGCAGCAGGTCTAGGGAAGTTGGGAGATATGGCACTGCACATAGATGCTGCTTTTCTGAGTTCTCAGAGACTTGTTATGAGAGAAATACATGTCCTTTGCCAAGCCCAAAGGGGAAAGGGCTTAGCACAGGGGTGGAGACTTGCTCTCTCCACAGGTGGCAAAGATTCAGGAGCTACAAGGCATCTGCGCAAGTCCCATACCAGACACACACGCTCAAATCACAGGGAGAGAGGTGAGCTGGTTACTCCTGTCCACCCTTTTGCACTTCTGAGGGCAGAGAACCTGTTGAATACAGCATAGAGCATACCCCGAATTGTCCTCTTCCTCCCTCCTACAGCAAAACTGCCAAGGGTGTGCTAACTTGGTAAGCTCCTGGGGAAGACTTTTATGGTGAGCAGGACTTGTCCCTAAAGCAAAAGGAAAGTGGGAGAGCTTGGCTCTCCAATTGCTGCTATAAAGGAGAGAGCTTTGCTCCTTCTCCTTGGCTGGAGGGCAGACCAGCATTGCACCATCATTTCTGGTGGCTCATGAGCTGTGTGGTGAGGTGTCTTTCTCTTGCTCCCACCTATTTTACCCCTTGTGTTACTTTTTTTTCTGTTTTCTCTAGACTGCTCCTCTTTTCGCCCTGCCTCTCCTTAGAGTGTTTATTTTAGACAGCTATTTCGAAAGCAGAACAAAGAGTGAATTATTCTGTGCTCTTTGGTGCTCATGATTTTCAGGGTGGATGGTCCTGTATACACGGAAAACTGGCCAGGAAATGTAACAAGCTTCAAGGAAGGTAAAGATAACTGAATGCTAATGGGGAAAATCAGTGAGGGTGTTCCTCCAAGCTCTGCCAGGGTTAGAGGCCACTCTATCATAGGAGAGCACTTTCTCCCTTTGAAAGATCACATCTCATCCTGGTTAGCAGATTGCATGGACCTTGACAGAGGATGTGAGGGGCTCTGGCCTCACTGAGTTTGGAACTGGGTTCCCATTTAAAATATGAGCAAAAGCATAGTCAAAGAATAGATTTCTCACATTTCTTTAAAACTTAAATCTCTGCCTTGTAGACGTCTAAAATGTTTGACTGGGTTTTCTTACCTTCTGGCTTTGAGCTGACCGTGAACCTCATGAGACGACTTGCTCCTGTGCATTCCAGTGGTTTAAGTAAGTAACCATTTTTTTAAAGTCTTTGAGGTCAGAGCAAGAATTCCAAGTCTTTTGAGGTTCTACCTCTAAAAGGCAATTTTTAAAGAGGAGAAAATTCACATTTGAATTCTGTCTTCAGATTCTGCTTCAGTAAGTCTTCAGGTTCAAGGCCCAAGCCCACATAAAGGGTTTTAAATACCTTTCTCGCCTAAAAAGGGATTATGCAAAGATATTACTTCCTTACCTTCCAGATCTGGGCTCCGTACATGTTCACACTGATGACTGTTTACTTTATTAGATACAAATAAAGTGGTTTTTGTTTACTGTGTTCCCCTCCTTGTATTCCTGCTGCTCTTGATGTACCTCTAGAGGAACATGATGGATTTCACTCTGGTTCCCATCTCATTGGCAGGATCGGTAATTGAGTTTGTACAGTTGCTTTGCAGAGTAAACCCTTGCTCTTCTCATCCTGGCTGTGGTACCTCTGTGCTGTGGTGCCCTTTGCACAGTGCATTTCTGCCTTCCTGAAGGATGTATGCTACACCCAAGTAGAGGGGCACATGGCAGAAACAGAAGATCCAAAGAATCATGCAAACAGATATTTAACCTCAGGGGTTAATACAGTTATTTGGCACAGGTCTCTCTTTAGTTCTTTCATTTATACTGAATTAAGGGTGTAATGCAATTTGAAATAGCACCTCTGTACCTTTGACAGGCACAATGATCCATGGGTCGCTTTTGAAAACCTAATATGCCTGGGAAAATAAATAGCATAAACTATAAACAAAATACCTTTCAATGATGCATTGATAAGAAAAAACTGGTATTACAGCTCTCTGGGAAATAGGTATCATTCCCAGTAGTGATATTTTGCATATTTTAGTCAGGACTGGGAACCACAGGAGATACAGTGCTTTCCTGTCAGGACTTGATTGTAGAATTTGTACATAGTGAAAGCATGCCAAACCCTACCCTTATTAACTGTTTGACTATTCCTACAGGCCCATACATATAATCTATGTGGTTGCAAAACAGGAACAGTTGCAGGACAAAGAACATATTGTTAAATTAAAGAGTTTCATAGTTATTGCCTACAGTACACAGGGGAAAAAAAAGAAATGTAGCAGGAGATTGTGAAGGCATGTATATAAAGCTGAAAGAGAAGGGAATGCTGAGTTCAAGGAACTCACTGAGTTCCTGTTCCTGATGCAGAGCAAGCAAATGAACAGCTGGTTTAACCTACTTCTTTCCTAACTGAACTATGTTAAGTTTACCTTGTTAGTTGGCAGTATGCTCTGATTGAGAACAAAATACCCATTGAAGAAATGTCTGACATCATAGTTTGATGTTACACCTGTTTGCTTACCCCAAGCCCCAGTGTTTGAATAATCTTTCACTCCTGCCTGGTGGCTAAACGGATTCATAGATTCCATTCTGTGCCTGCTTGTGCATAGGTGTCTCTAGTTGTGTACTAGCTGTACCTGTAGAAAACAGTAAGTTAATTATATTTCCAGTGTCCTTGCTGTTTAGGCAAAAATACTGTCTGACTAAACAGTCCATTGCTTCCATGTCTGTGATTGCATCCAATTTGCGTTAGTTTTTATTGTATTTGTAGTAGTTTTTCCGTGTTACTTGCTGTCATTGTTATAGAGCTTTTCCCGCCTCCCTATTTTCGGCATTAAGCAAGCAGATGATTTAGCAAGTAGGGACGAGCATACTTCCTGCCACTATGCTGGGAGATATTTCTGCTCTGCCCCAGCCCTATGACAGAATCAAAATTCCTGTTTCTCTTGGTACTCAGCTCCTTCTAAATTTGTACTGCAGTGGGATTTGGGCATCAACAACCTCTGCTGGCTCTGGTGGCTCCAAGGGGTTGTGATCCACTGTGCAGCTGTCTGTTAGAAAAATGGAAATCCAAAAGGCTGACATCGGACCCCCAAAACCAGAACACTAGCTTCAATAGGGATAATACCGGCAAATATGGGTTTCATAAATGATCTGTAAATTCTACATTTGGTGTCAAGTTTGAACCCACATTTCTTAAAAATTTGGGATACACACCTAAGAGGAGAAAGCCATATTCTCATACCAATTAATATACTTTATTATTCCTACTTTGCACATAGTTTATGATCTTTATCTTAAAAAACCCTACTCCTGATGTCACCAAGGAGGATTAAATCTGACCAGGTTCTGCGACTGTAACTTTGCCCTTGTAGCTTCAAGCAAAGCAGTGCAGCTTGCACCACCAGTTTGTTATTAGGCACTTTTGGAAGACTTTGATCATCACTGATCTATTCTACATTTAGTTGCATCTGTGACATAGAGATGAAAGTCTTCTGGTCTCACTGCTGTTCTTTCAAGCTGTCTGAACCCTTACTAGCTATGCACAGCAATTACAGTTTGGCCTGCATTTAGTAGCACCTTTTGCTGGCTGCTGATATAGGCATAAACTTAACCTAGCTGTGGTGGTTTACACTAGTGGAAGAACTGGCCTGATTCACTGGCAAATGTTTCAGCGGTCAGCAGGAAGCACAGTCTAAACTAGAAACCTCATTATCCACTGACTCTGTTTGATAATGGTCAGAAAGGCTCTTTTTTCTTTTTTTCTTTTCCTTGAGCATGGATATTTTCTCCCAGATGACCCAGTATTGCTGAAGTAGGTACATGATATTCTGCCAAAATATCAGACATCAGGGAAGTTTGAGAAATGGTGTATTATTTGGATAAGACCGTTGTATGTGGGTGTTAAGTTCCTAGTAGGTTCCAGCTGACTTACAAACAATCTCAAGAATGGAAAAGCTGGTCTCCAGTGTGCTAATAGGAAGTTTCATTTAAGGACAAACAGATTGCATGACTGCAGTATTTGTAGGAAGGAGAGAGAATAATAATTAAGATAGGAATATGAATTAAAATTTTATGTCATATGATTTGATTAAGGGAAGAAATTATAGTAGTCTGAGATCTCAAAGGCCCATCCTTTCCATTTCATGAATTCTCATAATCTCTAGAGATAATGGGAATACGAAAGAAACCTCCATACCACTGGACAAGCCAAAGCCCTATTTTAGGTATTCAGAATTAGTAGCAAAAAGTGAAGTAAATAAAAATATTTTACTTCCAGAGAAATTAAGTGGCACAGAGCTATGACTGTTGGACTTTAGTAAACATCTAAATATAGTGCCAAATAAGAACTATTTTTAATATAGAAAAGATGACAAAAAGGAATTTTAAAAGCTTCGGGATTCGCAGGAAATTAGGCAAAGATGAAACAACTGTGGACATGTTGAAAAGGGATTTAATGGGCTGAGCAACCTGATCCAACTTTGATATTAGTGCTGCTTTGAACAAGGGACTAATGGACCTCTAGAGGTCTCTTCCAGCCTGAATTCTTCTATGAATTTATCAACTGACTCTATGAGAACAGGGTACTAATACAAAACATCAGGGATGGCTCTTGACACACATTGCCAAGTTTTTCATTAGTGACTTTTACATAAACAGGAAGAGTGTGCAAATTAAATTAGCTGTTGACACAAAGCTGAGAGACATCATCAATACAGCAGAGGATCAGAATATGGGAGGCAATGAAGAATTTTGATGAGTGAGCTAATAGAAATGGATGTGTGTGTAACTATATGAGGTGCAAGGTCATGTGCTTAGTGAATAATCACAAGAATTTCCACTATAAACTGTGGTCGCATCTATTGAAAAGGACAGAAAACAGAAAGAGTAGTGTGCACTAGTCAATCACAGGCTAATTAGGTATCACTGCTGTGATGTGGCTGCAAAAGACCAAATGCCATATAGCAGATAAGGTATTTTGAGTAGTGATAAGAAAGTACTGATACCATTGTTCTCAATTAAAAAAACCCACAAAACAAACCAGGAGTAGGAACAACAGAAAGTTCAAAAAGAGACATTTCAACTAAAGGCAATTTTTGGCATGAGAACGAATGGCCATCAGCTGACAACAGGTAGAAATTCAGCTTGACAAAGAAGGTGCCTAACTTCAAGACTTCTTTAGGACAGTTTCTTATGAGAAGCAAGAGCAAAAACTTTTAACATTTCAAGTTGGAGTTTGCAGAGAGGATTTCTGAGTATGGCTCATTGTGATACCAGGGATCATTTTTGATGACCCAGGAGGTCCCTGTTGGGGCCCTAATTACACTAAAAGGCCTTAGTTTGCCCCGCTTCACCTGGGACTTCCAGCCATCACCTCCGCCCACTGAGCCCAGAGCTCTATTTAAGTTCGGGTCTGGGCCTCCAGTACTTACCAGAGCTATATCATAGGTGTACCTAGATGGACATGGGGTATATCTTGCAGTTCTGTTTCCTTTTGTTCCTGACTTCTGGTTAGACTCTGAGCCTGGTTTGTTCTTTGCCTTGTGTGGGACTGTTAATAGACCCTGTTGCCAGCACTTGGCTCTTCCTGTTACGTTTAGATGTTGTGGGTGAGAGCACAACCTGTGCTGAGGTCACTCTCAGCTTCTAGCTCATCCTTCCTTGTTGAGCAGCCCTACTCCTGCTGCTCCCTGACATCCCTATTGTTTTTATGTTCATGCGTTCCTTAAATAGCTTGCTATGTTCTAAAACCTTACAGGTAATATTGATATTAATGAGTCAAGCCTGCTAATGCTCCCTGAAAGGATGGCTTAGTAATTCTCTGTCACTACTTCACAGTTATCAGTGAATGCAAAAGGGTTGCACGAGGTCGCTGTAAGTAGAAAACTCAAAATCAAACTTAGTCCACTCCTCCAGCCACTAGACTGCATGTCTTCCCTCAAGAAAGCCTCATTGCCTGAGCAGTGGGTAACATGCAGGGTATACATGCTCATGGTTAATGAAAGTGTATCAGACTTTGCCTGCAGCAGTTTGCTATCTGAAATAATTACATGTCATCATAGTGTGAGCTCTCCTTTCCCCAGCTTCATATTTTCCTGTAGCACATTTGATAGTGTCACTATGAATTATATCATGCTATGGCACATCAAGACCACATCCTGAAATAACAGGATATAAGGAACCTGGTAGAATACAAAGACGTTATGGAAAAGTAAAATAATTTATTTGCAGTTAATTAATAGGTTAATCTATTTGTTGGAAACAGCCATTAAACTAACATTAAAAGAGCAGGCTGCAGTAATTTAACATCTATTAACGCTCACAGAATATAGTTTTATCCTAACTGCAGTTTATTTCTAGAATTTTGAACACATTCAAACACATATATACAGTGTTGTCAAGAGCTAGACTCTTATCTGATCCATAACTGTGGTGAATAGCTACTGGCCAAAAAAGTCTCTGACCCAAAGCTTCAAACACAGATCAGTCCAAGCGATCTCCAATGCAAGTAAGCAGTGGAGCCATACTGACCACACTACTGGGTTTCCAGACTCACAGTCCATGAGATGATTTTGGAGTCAACAATGTCTATTGTAACTTAAAAAAAATCACGTAGAACCAAACATTGTAGGCTTGATCCATTTGCTCATTCACAGAAGTTGCCTTATCTCAATTTAATTGACAATAAATGCAGACGTTGTATCAGAATTTGCATCAGTAACATCCCTATCCCCAAACCTACTATTCATGAACATGTGATTTCAAAATCTGGATTTTAATTTTCACCAAGGCTGGCTTATTTGGTCACAGTATTCACATTTGGTCTTCTACCATGCAGTCTGTATCATAAACTCAGATCTATTTCAAATCGAAGTCCAGATCTCCTATTAGTATTATTATGTATATTGAAATACACTGATGAATTGAGCATTAATATAGTATGAATCAGATTAATTAAGATCAATCTGAACTATGCTTGCAGATCAGAATTAACGACTGATTGTTGGGGGCACAGAATAATGCAGTCAAAGGAATGCTGTACACCAAAATGGTAGAGTCATGTGAAATCCTGTCGTTGTTGGATGGCTGAAGGGATTTAACATTCAATTTACTTTCTTCTAGGAAACACACCTGAAGTATTCAGCACTTCACACTCAGCCCATATGCCACAGTTTACATACGGTACAGTGATCTGGGCATTTACTAAAATGAGAGGTAGTCCAACTAGCCTCTCCTGTTTCAAAAACTCAAGATGTTGCTTGTGTGACAACCTTGAGACATCAACCAGGATGACCTGTTTTAAGGAATGTGGAGAAACACAACTGCTTCAGCCACTTGCCTATTCTCCTGATTACTGAACAGAGGGGTTCTCCTGATTTACAGAACAAAACTGCTATTTTAGATTTGTAACTATATTTCCTGTATTTAGTTTACCTCCCAGCCTGACTACAACCTTCTGTAATATCACAGCTCAAACAGTAAGTAGAATTCCCCGCAGCTTGGATGCAAAAGTGCAAGAAACATACTGTGACTTCATTTGTATTAAAATCTTGTCAAAACTCCATCTTTAGGAAATATCTACTAGAGTCTGTTGTAGACAGATGAAAGCAAATCCTGGCTATGCTTCTAGCCAGCAGGGCATGAATCAGCTGTGATCCAGAAGATGCCTGACAGTGTTAGTATGGTGCTGAGTCCAAGCTTACCCTGGGCTTGGCCAGACACAACTGCAGCTAGTTGGCTTCTGGTGGTATTGGACAGTGGATATATAATTATACTGAACTACCCTATTGCGTCAGATTCTTCCCTCATTTACACCAGTCCAGCTTCATGGAGGTCAGTAGCTTTGAAGTGGTAAGAGAACTATTTGGCTTAGTTCCTCAATTTTATGCAAATATCCTATGTAACATCAAAAAAGGAAATTTAGAGAGGAGGTGGAATAGCATTTAGAAATCAAGACCAGAAAATGTCTGCTTGCTGTTGAAGTAGGTAGTACTGCTGAACAGTAGCTACAGTTGAGCTGTCAAGGAAAGTTTTCCCTAAAAGGTTATTCAAAGTCTGAGGTCCAAGGAAACCATCCCAACTTTCATGTATTTACTTACCAAGGACTGAATGCAGAATTTCCAGTGCTTGACCAAGCTGCTACAATTTGAATAAGGGACAAAAAACCTGTTCAAACTGCTTTACCGTAGACATCAAATTTAAGTATGATAAAGTTAGCAGGTACCTGATCCATCAGGGTGATTCATGCCACCTAAGCTGGGCACCTAGCATTCCCCACACAGACAGTGGAGAATTTAGGTGCTCAACAGAGGAGCATATTGCTCTTCATTGCCAATATAGTGAGTTTACTGAACATTTATAGGTGTGATTCATTTCTGAAAGACACTGAGTGGACATCTGGCTAACTTCTGGGAAACAGTAGGCAAAGGTATATGTCTGGACAGGCACCGGAGTCTGGTCTTTAAATGTCCTGATGTATGCAGGAGTCAGAAGAGTGAGTGTTGTTTTGATGCTGTCAGTATTAGGCATAGTCTGAGCACATCTAATAAATCTGGCCTCTCTGAGGTAGCGTGTCAGAGCCTCATTGTCTGCCTCTGAGCTGCAACAATTTAGACGCCTATTAGAGCAAAGCTGGCTGCTCCGGAGCACTTGTAGGAGAAAAGGTTGAAGCACCTCAGGAACTCTGAGCACAAGAAGCTGAATAGATTTTTCACTACCTCCAATATCACACAGTCCTGAATACCGGACTGGGTCATCGCTTTGGACCTAGAGGTTGTTTTCACAGATGGCCTAAATTCATTGCAAACCCTGCACCTACTCGGTGAGAAGTGGAGTGATTCAGCAGCCGTAAGCAAGGCACAGAGCAGGGAGTTGTTGACAGATGCCAATGGTAAAGGAGAGTACAGGGACTTGGGTGCAAAGGAGGTGACTGAACATGGCCCTAGGCACCCAAATTCCACCAAAGACAGACATGGCCCAAATTCTCTGGCTAACAGTGGTGGCTCGTTTCTACACCCTGTGACTTGAGCCCACGGGCACTGCAACACGTGTGTTAACAGAAGTGAGGGAACCGGTGTTAGACTTGCAGTGACCCTGGCTGGAGATTAAGCACTCGTGTCTTCTTCCTGCCTGCCTACATACTGGGTGGTTTTACTTGACACTGAACATAACCAGAAAGGAACCCCTGCAGTCCAGGGTGTGAGGCAATTAGCCAAATTGTTTCTCCTAAAATTAGATTTGATTGTACAGGCCTTTTTCTTTCCTTCAGAGTTCATGCTTGAGAATTAATATGGCAATTATCGATCCCTTTTGTATACTATGGAAGAGGAGGTTCTAATCCTCAGAAGTGGATTTGCTCTGATGACACATAAACAAAACCCTGGAGGGAGGAAGGTAAGGCATAAAGAGGTGTTGACAAGCTGTACACCACTTGGTTATGCAAACACAGATGTGGTAAAGGGCAAAGAGCAACAATTTTGCAAAAGTTGAAAGTGTGGGAACACTGGCGGTTGCTCTTTAATGATTATAACACAAAGGAATGCTGGCAACTTCTCTCATTGACTTTACATTATCAAGCTGAGTCAGTGATGAGTAATAAGATATACTATTGGAAATCTCCTTTAATGTACCACCTTTTTATTTGACACTTTAATCCCCTCACTGACACATGTAAAGCTTTCTATGAAATAATGTGGTGGTCCTAATACCACCAGAGAACTTCTGTTTGCAGATACAGTGCATCGTTGTTTGCAGTTCAGGCCCATTGTGTGCTGCCTTGCTTGCTTACAAGAAAGCTGGGATTAGGAAAGTAAAACGGGAAAGAGGTAGAGACCTCATGGGTAAGCTTATCAAAAGTTTGATTTATGTAGCTTTCCTTCCATGGGTGCCCAGTTTGACACATCTGTCTTGCTCTCGTCTTCTAAAAATTAAGTCCTTTGAAAGAGCATTTCCAAGCTGACATCCACAGTTGTGTCTGGGTACTGTAGCTGTTCAGTCTCTGCATTAGCACAGCTTGCCAGCCTAGCTCTGATGTCAGCACCTTGTGAAGCTGGATCCGTAGTACAATGTTTGTGTTTCAGGGGAAAAAATAAAGATGTTTCAGGTTTTTTTCCCTTAAGTTTGTGTGTTTGTGTGCAGGGTCCCCACTTACGTGGTGGTACAGGCCCTGCTCTCACAAGCCAAAGAGGTTGTTTGTCAGGCAAAAGATAAAAGATTCCTGCAGCCACTCAAACGCATTCCTCATCTATTGATTTCTACCTCTGCAGTCAGGTCACAGACTGGCATTTGTTGCAGACCCCATCAGATTTACACAATCTATTTTTATGGCTCTTGACCTTACATGCCCCAAAGTGCTGATGAGCTAAATACAAGTCCTGAACACAAGAATATTGTTAGAAAATAACCGTGTATGCGAGTACACATGGCAGAACTAACACAAGGAAAGGATCTGAGGGAACACTTGCTGTCCTTTTGTGACCTATCCAACAGAAAGACTAGATAAGAGCCTTTGTTGTAGAATTTCCTTCCCCTCTGGGACAGGCTGCTGGGATGATGAAGCTGGTTTGTTTAGAAAAGCTTCTTTTGGAGAAACTGGAGTGCAGATCTGCCTCTTCAGAGATTTAAGAGGAAAAGATTTTTCTTCCCACTTTGTCTGTGGATATTCCAAAGTTCCAGCTCAATAATTCAAGCCAGGACATGCAAGGAGCACTTTCCTTAAGATATGCTCACAACTATGCAGTCTGTCAGCAAGTGAAAATCATTCCATTGCTACATCAGCCAGGCAGAGATCTGACACACAAATAGGGAGGCTTCCACGCTGCTTGATCTCTGGCTTTTTCTTTGGATTTGGCCTGAAGTTAATATCTTCTCTGCTTTGCCCTGTAGTACGCAGAGACATCTAGTGGCTGAGCAATCCTGAACACAGGAGTCTCGGATCATGAATTACAAAAGGGAGTAAGGATGCCTCATCTGGTGAGGAATTTAGCATGTCCTGAGAGCTGGGCTGCCCTCCGTGGGCATCTTCTGGGAAGCAGATGGTCACTTCTGTGGATCAGGCCCTACATTGCTAATGCTGAAGAAAATGTGATACCATTTTCTTAAATTCAGACCAGTAAATTTCAAGTGTTTCCTTCTCAGTCAGCCAGGCCTTTGAGCAAGGTCCATCAAACGTATTGTTTGGAGACCAAGCGCACCACTTCATAAAAGTCAGACATAGTTTTTGGTAGCACATTCAGTGCCTTGGTTTTCATTCTTCCATTTCTCACAGGCTGTGTCTTACACAACGGATTAACCTAAGAGTGGATTTAAATACGCTCAATCTCATGGGCTTCTCCTCTCCCTGCTGCTTCTCTGGATGCTAGCTGTGCTGCAGCCGAGGCTCAGAGCCCTCACTGAGGCACTTGAGAAGAGCTGAGGAGAAGGTGTCTCCTGATGCACTGCTGCCCACCCTGCTCAGTCCTGACGGGCTCTTCCTCTTGGCACTTGCTCTACTGCACTCTAGACCTTTGCTTAAGTCCATACCTGAGTGTGTACTAACCAGAGGAGCCAGAAGTTGAGATTAGACTCAAATGCACACTATGCTGCCTGTGTAAGGTGCACCCACAGAGGGCAAATGGAGTTGACATTTCTCATAAGTCCATGCCCAAAATTGTTCCAGTTAGGGTAGTGCAGAAGTTAGGAAGTGGTGGATGTTCTGAGACCTTCAGTCTTGTATTGGAGTGGTTTCTGTAAAAGCAGTAGGGGAAAGCCCAGTGGTACAGTGTCCTTCCTGCTTATTTCTTTCACACATTGCAGGAGCGATTCTCAGTTCCTAATAAAATTCTTAACATGATTGATCTTAAAGAGCTGTGAGTCTCTGTGACTAACCACAGGTGAGAGTTGAGCCAACAAAGTTTTAATGGCAAGACTGTGAAGGCTTTTCTCACGAAGATCCAGGTAAAAGGGATTTTCATCAGGCTATGGGTCTGTATAACGCATACTTTTGAAATGCAACAGCTCAGCTAAAAAATATGAACTTCTAGAATTTCTTCGTGAGACCCTCACAAAAGCTTCACCAGCATCTGTTTGCCCCTTTTTAGGGGTGGTTCTTAAGGTTTTACCCATAACATTCTTCAATAACAGATGCCAAGACATCTCCTGAGACATTTTTTGAATAGGAACTTCCATCTGGCGCTGCATCCTTAGAAGCTGTGACTTGACTTCTTTGTCTGCAGGGTGGTTAATCCTAATGAGGCAAGCACAGCAATTTGCTGAGCAGAGATATATGCTTATCAGATCCTATTACTGAGCTGATTCTCTGTTATAATTATTTATTCTGACTTCAGTAGATGAAGCAATGTGAAAACACTTAAACCCAGAGCTTTCATCAAGAAGACACAATCTCACACTCCTGTGAACAACTGAAAACTGCCTATATGGAAATGGCTAACTGTACTGGTATAGTTGTCCCAGTATATCCTGCCAGTTAAACTTCCCATGCCCTTCTTATCTCAAGATAAATGTCCTGATTTAAATTATGTTGAGATGAGCTCCATAGAAAAGAAGTATTTTTATATTGGGACAGCAGTGTCCATAGAGGGAGAATTTTATTGGCGTAGCTAAGCTAGTATAATTATACTGGCATAATTATGCTGGTAATTTTCCCTGTGTATACAAGCTATGAGTCTCAAATTGTGCTTCACTGGCAGAAGAGCCTCCTTTGTTAGAGAGATTCTTTAGATCTGAATCAGGTCATTAATAAGTCCTTCAGCACTCAAGTCAATGCCTCAAATTTTATAATGAGTCTTACTCTCTGCCTCCCAGAGAATCCCAAACTGTTTTATGCTTGTAACAGACTCTACACAAAAACTCATCCTCTGCTAATGGAAAGCCAGCTCAGGGGAGAAGTATAGCAGTTACTTCACATCAGCGTCATCAGTGGTTACATGGTCTTGTGGAGAGGGACATCTCTGTTGGGAATCAGTAAACACCAGGAAATATCAGCAGACGGCCATGTGTGTGGTTTTGTTTCTTTGCCTTTCTATTTCTTCTCCCACTTTATATTTCTGTAGCCTGTTTTGCTCCCTGCTAATGAGATTTCTGTTCAAATGGGGGCCACTATGTGTAACTTGTAATACATATGAAAACAATATCTGTGCGTGACAGTTTATGAGAAGAGATGAAGGCTCACACAGTAACCGTGTGAAATGGTATAAGTAATTTGGACAGAAATATCTTCAATGACAATGAGTCATCGGGACCACGATGTGCTGCCTCATGTGAAAGATAACCATGTCAAGTGGATGAGGCTGTTAATACAGTCACAGCCTTTGCTAAATATAGTCATATACACTTATCAATTGAACTGGAAGTATGCGGAACAGCAAAATAAATGGCTTAAATGATCATCAGACAAAAGAAAGCTAAACAAATATGGTAATTACACTTTCTATAAATAGCAATGTAAAATCACCAATCAGTGGGTTTTCTTTGTTAGTAACTATTACAGAATGAAATGAATTAGAATTTATGATAGGTTTTACAGAATCAAGGAGAAACTGATGGGACTTAATTGGGACCAGCCTCCCTCTCACACAGGACTATTGCCAACACCTGCTGTCAGTTGTGGCTTTGTCAAGTAGTGAAAACCCCCAAGGATGGTGATTTTGCAGCATCTCTGGGTACCTGCTCCAGTGCTACCCTCCTAGTAAAGCTTTTCCTTATGTTTGATCTGAACTTCCCCAGCCACATCTTGTGATCTTTGCCCATCGTACCATCTGTTACTACTGAGAAGAGTTTGGCTACATTGTCTTTGTTACCTCTTTTTTACCTTTCAAATTGTTGTACGGTATGACTATCCACTCCATGACCTCCTCTTCATCAGATAAAACAAGGCCAGTTCTCTCAGCTTCTTGTATGTTATGTCATCTATCTCCTGGACCATTTTGGTAGCTCTCTGCTGGGTCAGCTCCAGTTTCTGCACATGTCTCTTGAACTTGAGGGTGGGAGGCATCCACACTGGGACACAATATTCCAGGTGTGCAGAGGAGGTCTATAATTTGATCTGCTGGACACACTCCTCCTAGTGTTACTCAGTATGTGGTTTGCCTTATTTGCAAGGAGAGCTTCCTGTTGGCTTGTATTCAGTCTGGTGTCTACTTGTCCTTTTCACCAGGCTTCTCCCAGGCAGCCAGTGTACTAATGGTTGGGGTTGTCCCAGCCAAGTGCAGAACATGACACTTCGTTGATATTCATACCATTTTTTGTCCTATCTTTAGGTTTATCAAGGACTATCTTGAGTGAGGCTCTGCCTTTCAGTGTGTCAACCACTCCTAATTTCCTAGCATCTTCAAAATTGCTGAGGATTCATTCTGTCTTATTATCCAGATCATTGATACTGTTTGTTACTGGCCAACAGCTGGTTGTCAAGACATTGCTAGGTAGCCTTTGAGATCGACAGTCCAGGCAGCTTTCATGACATCTAGTGGTTCATAAATCCTCAGCTTCCAGATGAGAGGACTGTGAGGATGGGTCAGAAGTCTTAGTGAAATCAAGTATACTTTATCCACCACTCTCTCCTCATCAAAATAAGAAGACATTTCATCACTGGAGGCAACCAGGTCAGTCAAACATGATCTGACGTTGGTAAATCCACACTAAATGTTTGTGATTACCTTCTTGTCCTTGCACTTGTGACTGGTATCAACAAGACCACACTTATTTTGCGGTATAAGGGAAAACAGTGCATCCACTACGAAGGTGAAATTCACTTTTGGCCAGTCTTCCCAGCTACTGCTTCCAACCCTACAGCTCAGGCTCAGAGCCTTCACTGTGGCTCTTGAGAAGAGCTGAGGAGAAGGTGTCTCCTGCTGTATTGATGCCCACTCTGCTCAGTCCTGCCAGGCTCTTCTCTTGGCTCTCACTCTACTGCACTCTAGACCTTGCCTTGCATCCACATGAAGTGTGTGCTTACATACAAACAGAGCAGAAGAGTCAGAACTTGAGATTAGACTCAAATCTATGGTGCCTGTGTAGGTGCACCCACAGAGGGCAAATGGAGTTGACATTTCTCACAAGTCCTTGCCAGATGTGCTCCCAGTTGGGGTTGTGCAGCCTAAGCACACCAAGCAAACAACTTTGGAGTTTGTTTCATTTAAATTCCTTTCTGCCCCAGATGATTAGAGGTTTAGCAGTGCTCAGGGTTAGATCCCCAGCTGGGCAGGCCGTGAACCACAGGCAGGGCCTCTGTCTTCCTCTGCCATTAGGATTTTCCAGACACTAACTTCGCATTGTATGGACTGTACATTTCTTTCAAACTCAACAAAATCAAAGTGTATGTAGGCAGAGCTCAGAATTGCTATTTTGTATCAAGTGCTGCTATTTCTTTCTTTCTTTTGGGTTTGTTTTTCTTTCTTTGCTACTCCCATTCATTTCTTTTATTGCTAAAGTTTTAAGAAAAATATTTAACTCAAAGTCAAAAATAACTTTGGGTTCAAACATTTCATTTGGATTTCCACTTGTAGCATTTTGTTTTATCAAATCATTATCATTAAACACTTAAAAATCTATTGAGTTGTAAAATAATAATAATAATACATTCCTTTTCAGTTCTAACTGGAATTTAATAAAAATGAAATGCTTTTGCAAACTTTTTCTCTTACTAATGTAAGAATTAAATATTTTCTGGAACCTCTAATTGTATTAACTGACATTTCAGGAAAACAACTGAATAACGATTTATTTCACTGGATGTTTCTTTCCCTCTCCTCCATATAAGTTGTCTTATTAGAAAGATATTTTGTTTTTTAGAAACCAAAATATTATGTCCATTTTCTAGCTTATTCTGCCCATTCCTATCAATTGAATGTGAGTTCAGGGCTTCAGTTCCATTTCCATCAGATCTTTGTATACCAGTACTTACTCCTGAAAATTTAAATCATATTTTACAGGTAATTAAAATGCACATTTTGTGGTTTACCAGTCTCAAGAGCTTTTCTTTTTCAGAAGTATTTTCCAAATATCTAGATTAATGAATAATATAGCTACTGTTATCACAGACACCTTACAGTCTCGGACAAATAGTATTTATAAGCAATGACTGAAAATTTCTCTTGAACTGATTTCCTCCTGGACTGGATGGGATAATCTTAGTGGAGACTGAGGAGACTGTAGTAGGGTAAAGATGGGGTATCTAATCCTGCATTTTATTACTGTTTTTTCCATGCCCTGTTTAAGCCATTTGCTGTTAGGTGGACCAAACAGCCAACGCTTGTCAATGTTTGCTACGTTGTGAGCTGCCTCCTGTACGGGGGGTTCATCCTCCACTCCTAAACATCGTTGAGCCCCCTCAGCTGCTATTGATTTCAGTGGTGACTGAGTGAATTGAATGCCTGGCTGCATTGCTCACCGACTGGCAGGATTGTGCCTAATTGCCGACTGGATAAGGGGAGACAGGCCCGTGTAGAGACAGGCTGTTTCCCTCTGCTCTGGCCAGTGGAGTGTATGGCTTGCTCAGGACAAATGTCATCTGCAGCGAGGAGCTTTAGTGTCAGGCTTACTGCTTTTGCATGCCAGGACGGTTGAAGTGACACCTTAGGGACTACATGACTGAAGCTATCATGTTGTATCATCAGCTCTGTGTGTTGTATCTGCCCTACAGGCCTTGCTCTAGCGTGCGGCCCTAGCAGTTTTTCAACAGGTGGGAAGAGGATGGTTTGAGTGTTCAGCAAGGGTAACTAAGCCCTGTCCACTTTCCTGGTACTACATCAACTCACACCTCCAGAGCACGAGGTCTTTTCAGTGCTGGGGGCTGAGTCAGGAGTGGAACATAATGCTTTCCATAAACTGCTCTCTACCAGCGGCTGTGCCCTGCTCTTTGTATACTCAAAGAGATGCTGGAGTAATTCAAATGCTACTGGTTACCATACCTGTTAACACCATCCTTTTCACCCAGAGTTAATTTTGTTCACATTGAGCCTTTGTTTCTTGCTTTTCCATTAAAATCAAGTGTTTGCTTCATACGACTTAGCAAAAGCTTATTGGTGCATGGGGCTTTTGTTCCCCAGGTGCAGGACTTTGCACTGCCCCTTGTTACACTTCATGAGGTTCCTGTTGCCCCATTGCTCCAATCTGTCGAGGTCCCTCTGAATGACACCACAACCCTTGGGTGTATCAGCCACTCCTCTCAATATCCCTGCTTGCAGCCTGCAATGACTATGCATACCTGTAAAAACTGATTGTGACAGATCTACATATTCGGAAGAAAACTAGGGGATGAGGTAATGATGCCCCAGTGATGCCCAGAACGTGGGCATGAACCTGTGTGTACCTAGGTGTTATTGCAGACTTGGCTTGGGACTTATGACTTGGGCTTTAACTTCAGCTTTGATGCTGGTGGGTTGAAGGTTTTGGGTAACTAAGTCCCTCTATTGTCTGCTCCCTTTCTAACAACTGTGTTCTCTAGTTAGGAAGCGAACTCATTGGAGCAGAGCCTGTCTCTCAGTGTATGTCATACAGGATTATTAGACTTGGTTAGACATTGGTCTTGATTCCATAGATACTCCTGTGTTACACACAATAATACACACCTCTGTGTCCTGAAATTTTTCCTTTTGCTTTTCCAAGAACCCCCTAAGGAGCACAGAAGGACGTTAACACATGTGGCTAAATAGA
Source organism: Gymnogyps californianus (assembly GCF_018139145.2). NCBI lineage: Eukaryota > Metazoa > Chordata > Aves > Accipitriformes > Cathartidae > Gymnogyps > Gymnogyps californianus. Next base: position 11,192,782 of record NC_059472.1, read on the forward strand.
CTCCCTAATACTTTAAGTCTTACAACCAGACTGCCCCCACAATTCCTCATTCATAAATTCCAGCATTGCTTTCTCAAGGAATTCAAATCCAAAGGCATCAAAACCCTTTGCGACTCTTCAGGCTACTGCTTTTTCTTTGATGCCAGACTCCATACATGGAGCTGTTAAAAAAATGATCATCCAATCAACCTGTACTAAGAAGTGACAACTTTGCCTCATTTTCCCAGTCTGCACTGAATGAGGAGAATGAATTACATCCTTTAAGCATTACCTAGCAAGGAGGCATAAAGACTTTTAATTTAGGCCACAAATTGTCTTCCAATGTTTATTTTTTTAATGCTGTGATGAGGAAAGCCATTGCACATAGCTAAATGCTTTTTTTTTCCCCTCTCCATTTGCCCTGTTAAATCTGGCTTTCTCTAATGCTTCTTGTAATACAGAAGGCTAAACAGTCTCCTCAGCTCAACTCCCACATATGAATCCCACTTGGTCTAAAAGCTGCTAGGCATGGGAATACTTTAGTTAATCTATCTGCCATTATCTGGGCCAAGATTTTAGCATCTGTGCATATTAATGAAATAAGACTATGCAAAGGGCATAGCAATTGATCTTTTCCAGGTTTAGGAACAGTGTTAGAACATTATGAGCCTCTCTAATGATGAGAGCACAGTTCCATTACCAGACCTGACTCTAAACCTTCCGAGTAAAGGAGCTGTCAGTTCTTCCATAATATTTAACAGTAGTTTATGGTTTATGTATTGGATCTCTTCTAAGGCTATTTGGAACTTGATCATGTTCTCATAAAAGCCAACGTTGTGCCTTTCTTCGTCATGAGGGTTTTTCATGTCATTTTATATGACTTGCAAAATCGCATCTGTTCATTTCAGGGCTGTCCAGCTTTTGCACTTTGCAGACACATTGTGTTGGTTACAGGAGCAGTCAGTGGCAATGCACTGAGCTAGTCTGTGGGCTAGCACTGGGTAGCACTAAGGCACTACCCCAGTCATGGGCAGGAGACCAAGTATCCCACAGACCATCACTTGGACCAACTGAACCCTATTTTAAAACCATCCTGCCTAATTTTTCTGTGTAAATGATTTTAAGGGAAGCATTTTTAATTCAGATAAAGTCGGACGAGGCTATAAAGAAAGTGAACTTGTTCTGGGCAATAAACAAAAATTCTCCAGCTTTGTCCTTTTATTAATCATTTGTCCCCATCTACTTCTTCTGTAACCATCATCAAAAAGAGAAGTAAAGAAAAAAAAAGAGAGAGTTAGGAAGAAACAACCTCCTCAGAAACCTCTGTGTGGCCTGTTAGCCATACACCCACATGCTTTCAAAATGCACGAGATAGGTAGAGTATGTGCACATACACATGTGTGTGTGTAACATTTTTCCTGAGTATTAAATGAGAGGAAAGAAAAATATGCCTCTGGTGAAGCTGCTGCATGTGTTTATCAAACAGTGTAAATCTTGTAATCCAAAGGTTTAAATGTCTGTTTCAAGTAACCAAAGAACAACCTCTTTCAGCAGCCACAGATTGCATTTGAGCTCTCTTTCTCCCTGTACATCCACACTGACCTCTCTCCTTTTCTGTTGATGTTTGCAGGCAGCTATCGAAAAAGATTAAATAGGCTAATACTGTCAGATCAGTGTAGCTGCACAGAATTTCTCTAGTCAGCTTAGCAGAACGTGTTGACTGTGAATTTGCTTTGTGGTGGTACAAGCTGGCTTGATACTCCTGTCCAGGGTAATGATGTCCTGCCAGATCCGTTGTGCTGAAGGAAAAAGTGTCCTTTGCCTTTCTGACACTTGTGATGGAACAAGAGTTAGGCAAGAAGAATTAGTTAATATTTGTCCAGTGGCTTATCTGCACAGAAAAGCCAGGCAAAAGGGATCTGGTGCTTCTAGGAAAAAATTGCCAGCCAAGAAAAGAAGGTTTCAAGTCCAGAGCTGAACAAAATGTTCTCAATGTAACAGCTGACTGTTCAAAAAAAAAAAAAAAAAAAAAGTCACGGGAGCCTGTTGATTTTGATAAAAGCAAAATGAGAAACAAGGGAAAAGAGTAATTTCTACTTTTTCATTTTACTTCAGTACCTCCAAAACAGTTTCCTTCAATGTGACTATGTTAAACTAGAGGTTATAACAGTTATTTAATTATGTTCACATGTTTATCTTAACATAAGCATTTAACTACATAGAACCATATATTATATTTAACATATATATATTAACATTACAGGTGTTATAAATGAAAAGCTTTTATTTCTTCCATGTGTTTTAGTGGTATTTTCAAGAAACTATTTCAGACTGAAAAGAAAAAAAAAAAATATTTTGCAGGTCTTGAAAATATGTCTCCTTTATACTAAGAACTCAGAACTATTTTTGATATGCTGGGGTTTCCTCTGAATGGAAATTCCATTTTCCTTATTAGTTCTACTGAAGCTATGTCAGACTACTGGCTTCTTGGAGCCAAAAAATTAGCCCTTTGTGTTTAGCTTAAATAGTCTGTTCTTTGTCTGACATTTACTTTTAGAGGCAAGTTCTGAACTTTTGCATCTGTCTTCAAGGATATCTTTCTTTCCCATATACTCCTTCATCACAAATTTGTTCATGTGTAAGTATTGATACCTGGAAATCAGTATGATGTACATGACTAAATACAGAACTCAGCTTAGGCTCTCCACACACGTGTAACTGGAGGTACAGGTACATCTGGGCCATGTATATCACAGGAATCAGTTCAAGCTTCCTGAGGCTGGAGTAAAACATTTCCTACAGGGAAGGTTCAGCATTTGTCAGATCTTTTGTTCATAGACTACCACCTATTTGTACCACAGGAGTCCAGACAAGAGGCACAGAACAAGACAGAGCACAAGCCAGGTGGGCCAGCTGAATTCTAGTGGCTTTCATGGCCATGCCCCATAGCCTGTACCCCTCCCATGCCCAGAGGTGTCCCTGTCACATGTCAGGTAGCGGCTGCAGCATCCCAGAATGGCCAGAGAGAAGACTGCTGCTACCAGAACAATTTGTTCATCTTGTAGACTGCTCCTTGCCCATTCCCGAGGAAAGCACATGGCCATCAGCAAGCCAAAATGTGGGTGAATTCTCCCAGCAGGTTCCTTAGCCCTTTCCTGCCATAGCATTCAGTCTGAAGAAACAAAGAGTAGGAAGATAAGAGGGATGAAGTGACTCAGTCAGGATGGCAGATCAGTGGGACAGCTTAGGCTAAAACTCAGGTCTCTAGTAGACTGTATTGCCTCTTAGTGATGCAGTGCTGGCTTTAATTATACCTGTCAACTGTAAAGCCTGCAGCCTGCCATACAGGCGTGCTACTGATAAGGAATTGCAATGTATGTACATTGTTATTTCCTTCGGAAATGGTGTTAATGACCATTGCCCACTGAGTTCTAAACACTTTTTGATTTTGGAGGGGAAATTTTGCAGCATCAAGCCCAAAGCTTCTTAACCAAACTTGATTCTCATTTGGTTTTTCTTCAAGAGATACTTGCATACCTCATCCTGAAAAAGTGGGAGTTCAGGGTGACTTTAAGATGAAAAGTACCCTCACTGACAACATAATCATCATGTTGGAAGCAAATGACTGAGGTTAACCAATATCCTCGCTGTAAGAGTGACCAGGTTAACAGTTATCCCCTGTACTTTGTTTCTTTTTTAAAGTGAGGAGGAAGGTCCCCAACAGGAGATTTTTCAAGAAGATCATGACATTAACAACTCACAGAGTACTGGGAGGGAGCCACTTAACATGTTTCACGCATATTTTGGTCTAGATTTTAATCAGTATTTTCCCTAGATAGAAACACAGTAATCCTTCAGACTGTGCCAGCCAATATTATGGCCCCTAATTTTTAACTCACATGTCTTAAACAATGTTTGAAAGCAATGCAAATTTTTATTTTTTAGAATAATTTAAATATGGCATTTTTCAAAATGTAAACTTCAGGCTTGATGTATTTTCAAAGCCATAAATCAGAGTGGTTTCATTTACCAAACACTAAGGAGACTGAAAGCTGCAAGTATTTAATTTATCCAAATCACCCCGAGTAGTTTATCTTCACCTCTGAAGTACTTTTTATTTTATTCTAAACCTACTGGCAAATTCTCAGCAAACCCTGCTAGCGTTTGGCTTCTGCAGTCAACTTTAATCTCTTCAGAGTGGCCAACCTAATGAAATCAGTCAATAGGTATTTCATACAGTAAGGGAATCTAAGACTTGGCTCTGATTTTGTGGATGTTGCTATAACTCAGAAATAACATAACTGAAATCTACAGTCCCAGCAGTAAAAGGCAACCCAACGTGTTCTGAATTCAACACGGATTCAGAATTTCATTTTTATTATTTATGACTTAACATTTTCTTGTTACAGTAGGAAAACCTTGTTGTATTGAGCAGTTCCGTGTTGTCTCACTGTAAATATTTCCAATACAGAGTCTGTCTG